>NC_135497.1:295349585-295649585 GCF_052857255.1 Amblyomma americanum | reverse complement strand
GGGCAGTGGCTGAATGAAACAGAAAAACGCAGAGATAAACGGGGAAGAGGAAATAGTAACGGAGTAGAAAAGACAACGAATTTGAACAGCGATAGAAAGGAGAAAGGAGTGTTAAACACGGCTCTCGGCGCACCGGGAGGCCGCACCCCCCCCCCCCCCCCTTCCTCTCTACGACACTCCCGCAAGACGCCGCCGGGGGTCCGCGCGGGCGGCCGGTATCACGTATCCTGAGACGCTTGCTTGGGACGCGCACGAGAGACACTTGTTGCGCGCCGCCCGGTTGCAGGTTGCCGAACCGATCTTCCTCCACTTCTTAAGGAGTTGGAATTGGCACACATGTCCGCCAGATGAACAGAGCAACAAGCAATCGTATGCTGACAACAAGATGGGCACAAAAGAAAAATACTAGAAAAGGAAGAAAGAGAAATAAAGAGAAAAAGAAGAACGCGCTGTCGCCCCCTGTTCACCGAGCAGTCGCGGGGAGCGGGCAGAAAAAAAAGAGAAAGAACTTGCGTTTGTTAGAGCATACCAGTTTTTGCACAAACTGAAATTCATTCTTAATAAAATGATGTGCTGCATTAAAACTTTTCAACAGCTATCCTCCGCCTACATCAGCTGCGCATATCGCGCCATCGCGCCATCTGCGCGCGATATGCGCAACGGGGGGGTGGCGCGCTCGCTTTCGCTCGTGCCGCGTGTGCACCTGTCTGCCTGGCCAGCCTGGCTGCGGTGTGTAAAGTATCATGCCTAAGGAAGATGTAGCGGGGTGAAATTGTGCAACGGCACCGCCACTGTGCAGGTTCGAAAGGAAGAGTGCTGAAGGTGTCATATTGCCGCAGTACACGCGGTCACACCGGGCTCGCGGTGCGTTTACTTTGCCTAATTTTGTTCAGATTTCGAAACCTCTCAAATGCGATCTATGCTAGTTATATATACAGCTTGGCGGGCCTTATACTTCAGTGATGTTTTCTCTGAAGAACGACTATTCCATTTTCGGACTCATTCAACGAGACTGGGTAGAGCCCCCAGTCAAACTCTATGCGCGTCTTTGAATTTCAGCACACCGTTGTATTCTTCGATGGACAGATGCGCGTGAAAGCGTTCTGCCAGCACAGACAAAATGCATTTGCTTTCAAGACATTGTACGCCACCGTGATATCAATCTGTATACGAATAGAAGTAATAAATGTTGCATTCGCGCATTCACATGCAACCTGAATGATACTTGTAGTTTAACCCTGGTTGCATGCCCTTTGTTATAAATAACGACAAGATCATTTTTTTAAACGGGTGGTTTCCGTAAGATATGTGTGTATGTAAGGCAAGTTTGGTTGCAAATTCAAAGCTCTGTGTGCACTATCTTAAATATATTATTTTGTTTGTGCATGGCAGGTTTCACTGCCATAAGGTTTTGCGATGTTGCCTGGCTGACTCGAACAAGGTGGCGAGCTGACGCAAGGGGAGACGGAAGGCCACGGTGCATGTTAAGCCCCAAAACATGACCAAAAGCTTAAAAAGCTTGGGCGCCGCATAACCTGCCCTTAGGAGTGAAATTCAACACCACAATATGCCTCCCGCGCAAGAACTCCTTTTCTTTCATAGGTTCATAAATTGTGGGGTGTCCTCATACCACTCTTGGCGCAGTGGTTAAGTCATGCGCCAATGCTTCGGCAGGTGGCTCTTTCAAACAGAGACACCGATGGGGCTTGCGAGACACAGTTTGCTATTCCTGAGCTCCCATAAGGCTCATTTTTGCGGGTAGTTTTTGAGAGGCTGTCTTATCTCTCACCCAATGAGCTGATGCACAGGTTCATGGTGAGCAGGTGGGAATTGCATTGAAATTATTTGAATTTCACTGCCACCTGCTTTTTCGTGACATGGACGAACAGAGGCTCACTTTCTTGTGAATGGGGCCTCTACTGCTGTCGCATTAAAAAGGAATTCTACATTCCTTTTGCTAAGCTGTCATGTGTAGTCGCATAGTGAGGCACACAGCACGAGCATGACCACCCAGTTGAAAGCGCCAATGCCTCACAGCTTTAGCATTTGGGAAGTAAAGTGAAATTACTGTTCATTAGGCCCTTTGTTGAGGGACTGCCACCATTCGGAACCTCTACACCTGTGTGAAACAGTCTGGCTGTTGAGGACACTGCAGACTCAGGGCAACTTCCTAGTAGTCATTTAAACCTGACTAAGAGTGTCATGCATATTATCTGTGCTGCAACAAAAAAACAGAACGATTGTTAGTCTTCTGAAAAAGCTGCAAGAGAAACTTCAATTCAAACTGCAATTCAAAAAATCAGCTGGTTTCAGCTTGACAGATTTCCTCTCATGAAGAGCCAGCTCCCACATGAATAAGATAGCCTCATATAACCTGAGCAAAAGTTCTCTTTGTTAGCATTAATCGAAATATATTTCCATGGGTCTCTGTGTATTCATAAACCTACAATATGGCCTAATGACACAGATTTAGTTACTGAATAGATACTTTTCTGGAAAGACAACCCAGAATTACAAATACTCGCATGAAGCATGAGAAACGTGTTATTTGGCCACCGGGAGTAGAAAGCTAATTTGGAATGTAGAAGGCTGTTCAGATTGCCCTGTTGTTACACAATTTCTGAAAATATGACAACGTGGAAGTACAGTGACTACTGCCTAACTTTCAGTAGCGCTTAGGCTGCAGAACCGGTGCATTTTTTATATTAAAATGCCATAACAGACACATCTGCATTAAAATGCATGTAAAATCTGACTAGAATATAATGATGTTATAGTGTATTCCAAGAAAACCCAGTCTCAGTGATGAGGCACGGTATAGTGCAGTGCCTTGGATTTATTTCAACTGCCTGGAGTTGTTTCACGTAATTTGCAATAATGCCCGCTGAGTTTAATTTTTGTACTTGGACTGCATCAGAAATAGGCTCCTCTCAGAAGTAATCAAACATGTAACATAGTTCGTGCAGCAGAATGGCTTCGTCACTGCATCACCGCAGAGGCCAGGTCACATTTTTGAAGGTTTCACTCGATGACATTAATGAAACCAGCATGGCAAAAGAATGTATAGCAGTAAAGGTGAACATGGAAGAGCAAAAGTAGCAAGGAGGGCACTGAACTTGATACATATGTAACAATCACGGTCTATGGAGCTACACGCAGCAGTGCGACGTAATGTGTTACTTCACACTAACATTATGTACAAGCCTTTTCACGGGGGAACATTTTTCACTCTGTTGATGTGGCACATAGAAATCAATATTGTGCTTCTGGTTATGGTTCATGTTTAACGTCCCAAAGCGACTCAGGCTATGGGACGCCGCAGTGGAGGGCTCTGGAAAATTTTCGACCCCCTGAGCTTCTTTTATGTGCACTGACATCGCACAGCACACGGACCTCTAGCATTCCACTTCCGTCTAAATGCGACCGCCGCAGCCAGGATCGAACTCACGCCTTTCGTGTCAGCAACCGAGCACCATAACCACCGAGCCACCGCAGCGGCTGTGTTTGTGATTATGATCAATTATCTTTTCATTCGTATACGAAAGCCATGCATATATATATATATATATATATATATATATATATATATATATATATATATATATATATATATATATATATATATATAACTTTGAACTACTTTATGCAGAGTAAAAGGTTGTTAACTTCAATAGTTTACCTTACGTGCCAATTAGCACACTGCAAGATGCACTGGCATATAATTGAATTGGGTGCTTTCAGGATGTCTGTCAGCTTTCTCTTCATTTTGAAATAAAAAATAAACAATGCAACTTCTGAGCTTTTAAGTGAACTGTGAGTACATCGCTTAGTGCTGGGACAAATAAAGCATTCATAAATTAGTTTTAGTTAACGGGCAATGAAAAAAATTCTTAAACCGACTTAATCCATGTCTAGCACATTTCTTTTTACTGTTGGAACAGTGCTGTTGTGATACCAAGCATGAACACTGCTTATGAACGAAGTACGAATGAGCATAAAAAGGATGCTTGAAAGTTAATGCTGACTGTATACTGCTGCAGAACTGACACACGGGTTAGCTGGTCTTCATCATCAGACTGGTCACATCCGGTACCAGGACTGTCGTCTCCCATTTATCTCTATTTACAATGCCTTGCTCTGTGTGAGCTGTGGCTTCTTAAGGCCAGCAAATTTCCACATATCTTCGCCTCTGACTGTCTGCAGCCCATTTTTTGCTGCTGTCTTACTGGTTCTTACCCTACCTTCGAATGTGGGTGTGCAGCTAATAAAGTTTTGCTCTTCTGCTGTCTCTTAACATTTGTGCTGTCATATTTCTTTAATAGGTGACTGTGCTATCCTTAAATAGGGGGTTGGTGCAGGAGGCAACAAGAACACAGCATGACACAGGCTAGAAATAAATATTGTCTGAAACAAGCACACATGCGGGGAGCACTGTTATTTTTTCCACATCAACTGAAAATAAGCATCAATTGCAAGTCGCAGTTAAAGACATGAATCATATCTCTTTTTAGAAAGTTAAAGCAAATGAAAGCAATGTAATAAAAATAATTTATTCCTGCACGTGAATAGTACACGAGTTCGCTGCATCACTCAAACTGAAACATCTCGACAGGGTATAGTACCTGGCAGTCAGTACAAGTGGTGTAAGACAAATCAGATGCATGAAAGATGCACAAATCATACCACAAACATGCAGACAGGTTTTCAGTGAACTTTTTCAATATGCAGAGAAAATCCCAGTGAGGTGCTGCATCCGCATTTGTGGATGCAACTTGAGCAGCATCAGACCATTTTGTATGGAATGCAGTTCCTACAAACACAGACGAAATAAGGTGTGCTGGAATCTGAAAGGTTATGTAAAAACATATTAAGCCAGGCATGCAAAATGAGCGCAGATAATCGCTTTCAAAATTGACGCCTCCATGTAGCATAGTAGCCCTGGTATGGCTTTGGTAAGTTTGTCTTGGTTTGCTTGTCCTGCAAATGTTAACACATCAGAATGCATAAAATGTGCTCATTTTGTTACATAGCGATTTCATATGGTAGGAAAAAACTATATCATTCAGACCTTTAAAACTGTTCGGACCTTCAATTTGCACAAACGAGGTTGTAGTGTGCTACAGTGGTCCGGCCGCCAAAGACGGCGACATGCCCCAGCACACCTGCCAAGCGTGAGCAGATTCGATTTTTCGTGGCTGCACAATGGAATGGCGGCGGCATGTTGTCCCACTCCCATCTGACTGGGTGGGTCCTGTCAAATATATTTTGTGGAGACCTGACAACGCCTTGTGTCTGTACTTCTCCACAAATTTGGTGACTCCGGACTTCCTTTCTTCGCACTCTGCTCCTGACCTGCGCTTGCCTCAACCGCTTAGCTAGACCTACCGCGGCCCAGAGCTCGAGACCCCGGCTGCCTTTGCCTGCCTGCCTTCCATCGTGGAAGCCATGGCCACCCATTCCTTCGCTCGTGTACCGACTCCGCTGCCTCTAACGTCACCTCCTCGTGAGCCCAAAGCCTCCGCCCTCAAGCTCCCCAACTTCTGGTAATTAGACTCAAAACTTTGGCTCCTGAACATCAAGGCCTTGTTCTTGTCAGCACCATGTCACTTCGCAGGATGACCATGTCCGACCACGTCATTGGTGCCCTCACGCCTACAACTGCTGCGGTTGTTCGCGACTACCTACGTTCTCCGCCTGCCGATCACCCTTATGATCTTCTTAAGGCGACGCTCATCCAGTGCACTTCTGAAATGGAGCCGCGTCATCTGCAGCAGCTCCTTACATCGGAGATCGCAAGCCTACCGAGCTGCTGCGTCGTATGAACGCCCTGGCTGGAAATGTGGGTACTTCACACGACAGCGCACTCCTGCGGGACCTCTTCCTGCAGCGCCTGCCACCGCAGGTGCGCATGGTCCTGAGCGTGCCTTCGTCTCAGACCCTGGAATCCCTGGCTGAGCTGGCCGATAAGGTCGATACCAATAAGAAGGGAATTGGGTAGCGTTTAGGGACTGTGGCCTTGTTAAGCGCATGGTGATCGTCACACAATCGCCTGACACCGCTCTTTTTCGGCACCACGTGGAAGGACGATGCCTAAGGACTGCAGGAGGGAGAGACGCATGAAGCTAAGGTCCATCATGCGTCCAAATTCATGTTTGGCAACAGCAAGGCAATACAGTGTGAGGCGACGAGCGCGAGCAAAGATGGGAGGCCCAGTCATCACAAGGTTGCGAGAGAGCATAATTGATCACTGGAAAAGATAGAATTTTTTTCTGTGGACTCTGGAATGCCCCTTATAAAAGTCTGAAAATTTTCCTCCCTTTGGTTTATGGGGGTTTAACGTCCCAAAGCGATTCGGGCTATGAGAAACACCGTAGTGAAGGGCTCCAGAAATTTTAACCACCAGGGGTTCTTTAACGTGAACTCACATCGCACAGTACATGGGCCTCTAGAATTTTGCCTCCATCGAAATTCGACCGCCGCGGCTGGGATCGAACCCTGGGCTTTCAAGTCAGTAGCCGAGCACTGTAACCACTTAGCCACCGCAGCGGCCCTTGGAGTATTAACAGTGCCTGAATAAATATGACTTGGAAAGTCCACAAGTCTTAGAAAGAATTTCTAATAAAACAAAACATCTTGCAGTAAAAGGTTCTAGATGATATTCTGAAGGACATGAATGTCTGGCTATCACTACGTGTTTTCAAAATTGCTGGTTACAATTTTTGTTTGTAGCAATTCTCTTCTAGTAAATGTGCACGGGGAAAGAAAGTAGCAACTTTTTGTGTGCACTGACATCAAACAGCACATGTAATTTTTCTTCCATCAAAATGTGGCCTGGAATTGATCGAGCGGCCTTGGGCCCGACAGCCAAACGCCACAGACACTGAGGTAGGCGGCTTTGTTCACATCCACTACAGTACTCGCAGGATGAAATCTCTGTGTGTGTTCGCGTGGTGCTTAATTTTGCCCAGAGAGCTGCCTCTGCAGAAGACAGCGTGATCCTTCGAAAGCGAGTGCGCAGCTGGTGCTATTATGCTCTTTACTCAACTGTAACCATACGAAGGCCGAACTGCAGGAGGTCCTCCAAAGTGTGACAGAATCTGGCAGTCATCCCTGTGTTTCAGTGTGAGCATCAGTGGAATTTCTAGCCGTAAAGTTATTCTTTCGGACGGCTTTCGACCGAACGGACTGTATACCTTGTCGCGTAAAAAGAAACAAAATTGCAGAAAAAATAAAAATGCAGGGAGAAAGAGGACACGGCATGGAAAGGCGTTCGCATTTCCGCTCATAAGCAGACTGAAGTGCAATCGTGTAATTTTTTGTCAGCGCTTATGCATGCAGCCCATATCTCTTTCTCACCACCACCACGACGTATCTGATGGATTGATGGAAAAAAATTGGCAGTGGCTTAGCTCAGCTATGCCAGGATATACACAGCGAGAGCTGTAGTTCCCCGCTGGTTACGCATGTTGTCGAGTTTGTTGTGACTAAAATGTTAAGCATTGAACAAGTATTCGGTGAGACACATTGTTTATTTATTCATTTGTTTTGACAAAGATAAACACTGCCCGATGATCGGTAAAGTAACACGCAGTTGTCTCAATGCTGCCTACACAGTATTTAGACTGGTTGCTTTCTCTCAGATACACAAGGTCAATCCTTGCGGTCCAGGATCCGGAGTACCCAGGTTTGAACCCAACCGTGGCGGCTGCGTTTAGATGGAGGCGGAACGCTAAGGCGCCCGTGCGCTGTGCGATGTCAGTGCACGTTGAAGATCCCCAGTTGGTCTAAATTTTTTCGGAGCCCTCCACTACGGCCTCTTTATTCCTTTATTCTCTCAGTCCCTCCTTTATCAGGCCGGCGCACTTTGATGCGTTCAGCGGAACGGTAGGTGTGATCCATGCGACGCCTGCCGTGGACACCGACTCCGCGGACAGCGGCCGCAAGGTTTAATTGGTTTTTGGAGAAAGTAAATGTCACAGTATCTGTCTCACATATCGGCGGACACCTGAACCACGCCATGAGGGAAGGGATGGAGGAGGGACTCCGGATGATGATGAATCAACATTTATTAAGCCCGAAATAAATCGGCGGTGCACGCAGGCATCAGACGAGGTGGTTCCCTAGTGACGGGACTCATATTTTTCCACAGCTCCTGGCCCCTGTCCGTCAGTGCGAGCTGAATCGGTAGGGCGGGCAAGGATGACAAGGTCTCCCATCGCTCAAGGGGTTGGAGATTGGGGGTTTTGGCGGAAAGGGGAGGAGGGGGTCTAGAGTTTTGTGCACTCTGCCAGGACGTGTGGCAGGGTGCCCTTTTCTCGTTTGCAAAAAGGACAGAGCATATCGTGTTCCGCAGGGTACATACGGTTCATCAGTACGGGATGCGCAAGCGATCCCGCCTGCGCTCGACGCTGGATCGTCTGTTGTTGCCTGGTGAGTTTGGGGTGCTGTTCTGGCAGTCTGCACCTTTCATCGCGGTACATCCGGGTAATTTCCCGAAAGCTGGTGACCAGGTGCGGTAGCTCTTCCGGCTCGTGCTCGGCTCAGATTGACATTGCTCGGGCATAGTAGTCGGCGATGATATTTCCTGCTACCTGCCAGTGAACCGGGACCCACACGAGCTCTTGGCTCTTCCCGGAGACTTGCACTTGGATAGAATGGCTCGGGCCGCGGAGGAAATTACCCCCCTGCGGAAGCTTCGATAGGATGTCTTTGAGTCGGTGACCACGGTGTCCACGCTCAGCTGTGCGAGTGCGAGAGCCACGGCCGCTTCTTCGGCAACTGCGGGGTCTGTTGGCTTCAGTGACGCGCTGACGATCAGCCTGTCTTTTGACGTAACCACCACCGCTGCACGGTCACTGTGTTTTAGGAGCGAGGCGTCCAGCGAGGCGTCCGCGTAGAGGACCCTGGGGTTCTCTTCCAGCTTCCGGGCTATGGCTTTGGCCCGCGCGGTGCGCCTCTCATCGTCATTGCCCAGCGTCACGTTCCGGGGAAGGGACTCCGGAAGAAAGAGGTGACGAAGTGCGCGGCGCACCCACTCGTCCTCCCCAGTTGCTATGGTAACGGCGCATGCGCACAACTGGCCCTCCCCCATGTACCATGGTAACGGCACATGCGCACAACAGTCCTCTCGCGTGTACCGCGAAATGCTCGACTGAACCCGACCGCGGCGGCTGCGTTTTTATGGAGGCAAAACGCTAAGGCACCCGTGTGCTGTGCGATGTCAGTGCACGCTAAAGATCCCCAAGTAGTCGAAATTATTCCGGAGCCCTGCACTACGGCACCTCTTTCTTCCTTTCTTCTTTAACTCCCTCCTTTATCCCTTCCCTTACGGCGCGGTTCAGGTGTCCAACGATATATGAAACAGATACTGCGCCATTTCGTTTCCCAAAAAAAATTATTATTATTATTATTATTATTATTATTATTATTATTATTATTATTATTATTATTATTATTATTATTATTATTATTATTATTATTATTATTTTATGGTTTATGGGGGATTTAACGTCCCAAAGCGACTCAGGCTATGAGGGACGCCGTAGTGAAGGGCTCCGGAAATTTCGACCACCTGGGGTTCTTTTACGTGCCCTGACATCGCACAGCACGCTGGCCTCTAGAATTTCGCCTCCATCGAAATTCGACCGCCGCGGCCGGGAGCGAACCCGCGTCTTTCGGGCCGGCAGCCGAGCGCCATAACCACTCAGCCACCGCGGCTTATTATTATTATTATTATTATTATTATTATTATTATTATTATTATTATTATTATTATTATTATTATTATTATTATTATAATAAAACGCCGGTGCACTTTGATGCGTTCAGCGAAACGGAACGGTAGGTGTGATACACGCGACGCCTGCCGTGGAGACCGACACCGCGGACCGTGGCCGTAAGCTTAAATTGGTTTTTGGGGAAAGGAAATGGCGCAGTATCTGTCTCACATATCGGCGGGCACCTGAACCGCGCCGTTAGGGAAGGGATAAAGGAGGGACTCCGGAAGAGCGGCGACGGCGGGGACGAAGCGCGCGGCGTAGAGGCGTAGTTTCCCAGGACTCCGCCAACCCCCTCTATGGAGAGCTGTTGCGTGTCCGCGCGCAGCTCGCTTCCCTCAAAACCACCAACCTCCGCCTCCAGGCACAGCTGCATGCCCACCAGCAGGCCCAAACTTCTACCCCTACCCCGGCACCAGCGGCCCCGACCGCTCCTACCCCCTCTCTTCCACCGCCACCTCTCCCTACTGGTGAACCGCCGTCCAAGAAGCGGGCCGCAACATCCACTACCTCTCTGACCACACCAACCCCGACCGAGGGAACGCCAGCCCTGCCTCCCAATTTCGAACAACTCATGGAGACGAGAATTCAGGCCGCGGTGCAGACGGCCATCCAGGCCTTCACAAATCAATTCGCCAACCTCACTACCCGTCTAGACAAATTTGCGCCACAAATTGAGCTAAAATTTAAGGATCAAGAGGATCGCCACGCGACAGCCTATGCTGCCGTGCGGCCTAAAAAGAAAGCCCGGCTCCACACCGTCTCCAACTCCTCCACGGCAAACGACAGCTTCAGTGATCGCGAGACCACGCTCTAGCCTAACCATCTGGCAGTGGAACTGTCGAGGCTTTGGTTCCAAGCGGGGACTGCTTCACCAGTTCCTAACTCGGCCCCGACGTGCTCGCGCAGCAAGAGCCCTCCAATCCCCTCCCCCTACCCAGCTACGTGCCCATCGTCCCCTTTTCTCCTACACCCCCTCGGGTTGCATTTCTTGTACGCCGTGCGCCCACTACTATCTCCCACCCCTTAGACGTCCCCGAAATAAATCATCTCCTCATCGACCTCATGCTACTGCGCGCTCGGGATACTACTCTCTTCATCCTCAACATATATGCAGCCACCCAGCGGCACGAAGTGCCTGCGGCACAGGCTCCCCCAACGACCTTCTCGACCAACCGATCACCGAGGCGGAAGTGAGGGCATAACATCAACGTCTCAACGCGTCCTCAGCTCCTGGCCCCGGCGGAGTGTACAACGAGGCACTCCGCAACCTCGATTCCCCCTCCGTCAAAGCCCTAACCGACTACTTCACTGAATGGCGGCTGCGCGGCGCCCTCCCACCTACGTGGAAAGACGCCAAAGTAGTCTTTATTACCAAATCCGGCAAACCACGTCTCCCCGCTAACCTCCGTCCCATCTCTCTTACGTCGTGTGTGGACAAGCTCATGGAGCACGTTCTCCAGACCCGGCTCAGCCGGTATTTGGAGAACAACCTTATGCCTTCGTGCATCTGTGGTTTCCGCCCGGGCTTGTCCACCCTGGACGTCTTTCTACAACTCAAGCATCACATCCTTGACTCCCCCGCGGGCTACACCAAGGCTATCCTCGGCGTCGACCTAACAAAAGCTTTCGATAACGTTACCCACGCAGCCATCCTAGAAAGCCTCCACGCCCTAGGCGTAGGCCCGCGGATGTACAATTACGTCCGCGATTTCCTCTCCGAACGAACAGCCACACTCACCATGGGCGACCACCGGCTGTCCGGTGTCCCACTGGGAGCGCGGGGAACCACTCAGGGTGCTGTACTGTCTCCTATCCTCTTTAATATAGCCCTTCTCCAACTCCCCCATCAACTCGCCCAAATACCCAACATACATTTCAGCCTCTATGCTGACGATATCACTATCTGGGCTAATCTAGGCAGTTATGCCGACATGGAGCACAACCTACAGTCGGCCCTCAACATCATCGACTCACACGCTCGCTCGCGCGACCTAGCCTGCGCCCCTTCTAAATCATAACTGTTCTTCTACCACCCCAGGCAGCACGACCCCGCCAACCCTCCCATCTCACTCACTCTAGGAAACCACCCCATTCCCCTGGTCTCCAAGATCCGCATCCTGAGCCTCGTCCTTCACTCCCATGGCGCGCATGGCAACGCCATCCAAACTCTCCAGACCCAAGCCCAGCAAGCCACCCGCCTCATTAGGCGCGTGGCGAACCGGCGCGCGGGTCTGCGGAAGCGGAACACTCTCCGCCTCACCCACGCTTACATCACGAGCCGCACGGCGTACTAATTCCCCTACCTCCCCTAAAGCAGAAGGTGCAGGACCACATCGACGCGCTCCTTAGGAGCTGCACGAAGGTTGCCCTCCGCCTACCCCGCAGCACCTCTACTGCCCGGCTCCTCAACCTCGGTACCCACAACACGTTTGAGGAGCTGGCAGAAGCCACCCTAACAGCACAGCTGACGCGCCTGTCGAGTACCGCGGAAGGCCGCACTCTACTCTGTCAGCTAGGCATAACCCCGATCACCCATCCTACCGAGGGAGTTCCCCTACCTCCAGACCTACGCTGCCATCTCATCATTCTTCCAATCCCTAAGAATATGCACCCCGAGCACGACCGAGAACGCAGGGCAGCCCGCGCCAAAGCCCTGCACAAGCTCTACGGCAATAGTTCCGAGGTAGCCTACGTGGACTCGGCAGCGTACTCGTCGGGCTCCCGCATGGTTCTCGCCGTCGCTAATTCTCAGGCCCGACTAATCGCATCAGAATCCGTCACCACAGACTTATCGGAAATTGCAGAGGAAGCGGCCATTGCACTCGCTCTCATCTCCACCTCTGCCACGAAAATTATCTCCGACTCAAAATCCAAACTATCCAATTTCGCCAAAGGCCTGATATCCCGCACCGCGGCTCGGCTTCTTCGCTTCTGGCACCCCACCCACCCCGTAACCCTTATCTGGACTCTCGAACATGCAGTCCTCCCGGGTAACGAGGAGGTCCACTTCCTCGCCCGAGGTCTCACTTTCCGGGCCGGAGTTGGACCTCCTCCACCTTCCCAGGAGCGTCTGCTTACGTTCAAAGATATTCTTAACTACTACCGAGATACCCGGCGCGTTTAAGCACCGCCGGCTCCCTCCCTAACCTTAACCCAGGCCTCCCACTGGCGCCGACTCCAGACCCGAGCTGCTCGCTACCCTATTCTCCTTCATGCCCGCTAGCCCGATCAATTCCTTTCTTCTAGTAAGCTCTGCGGGAACCCGGGAGGCTTCCTTCATGTCCTCCTCACATGTCCTATACCTTCCCACATCCTCCATCCCCAACCACGTCGGAGTCATACTGGGAGACTCTCCTGGCCAGCTCCGCTGCTGCTGACCAGCCCCGGATAATTACCGACACCCAGAAGCGGATAGCCCACCAAGGGCTGTCTTTACCCTGTAAGGGCAGCCCCCTAATGGTTGCCTCGTGCCATGTTAGCCCCCCCCCTTTGTATTTGGTAATAAATGTTTCTACCACCACCACCACCCACTCTTCCTCCCCGGTTGCCATGGTAACGGCGCATGCGCACAACTATCCTCTCCCATGTGCCACGGCAACGGCGCATGCGCACAACTTGCCTCTAGCGTGTACCGCGAAATGCTCGACTGGTAGCCTAGTGTAGCTCCCGCTACAATATCTGCGATTCTCAATCCAATCTCAGCTCCCACGCTGTCGCTTTATTGATATAACTTTTAACGTGGGCTCACGTTGACAAAAAGTACGATGTTATAAAGTGCATTCATGCCGGATGAACCGCATTTGCCATTCGCTGCACTCTCTCTCTCTCTCTCTCTCTCTGTATATATATATATATATATATATATATATATATATATATATATATATATATATATATATTGACAAACCTTTAATTTTTTCCTGAGGGCAAGCCACATGGCTCGTTGGCCGGTGGCTGCGTGATCGCAGCGCAAATAAATGCATTGCAGCCGCTACAACATTCAACATTTTTTTATAATATGCCCACTTGTGATGCTTCGTCTGTTTTTTTATCTTTGTTGATGCTTCCTGTCGGCCACTGAGCAGTGAAATTCTCTGCGCCAACAGCGTGGTCTGCCCGCGACGTCTGCTAGCGCGCGCTGCACGACGGGATTGCACCGCGCTCCACCGGCTCCACCGTCGGTCTCTACGGTGGCGCGGTGGCGCGCACTCGTGTCGTGCTCGTCCCAGCCGAACGTAAGGCACTGCACGAGTGGCATCCAGCCGAACGTGGGGCACCGTCCGAGTGCGTGGAAAACTCGAGTGCCGTCAGCTGAATACACCACTAAAGTTCAAACAAAGGCAAACAAGAAACCCAAAAAGATACAATTCAAGCAGCAAAAAAGAACATAAAACAAATAAGAAAAAACGCCGTACACAGCTTATCACAGCACTCATGCACACAAAATATTTAAGCCGTGGTAAAAACAGCGCAGCGACGACAGAAACAGAGAAGACAGAAGAAGACGGACAAGCGCTGACTAACAACTAAAGTTTATTGGAAAAAACACAGGTATTAATACACTCCTAAAACAACCAGGGAACACGCCCCTCTTAACATCCTTCTAACATCCTTCGCACGATTAGAAGGATGTTAAGAGGGGCGTGTTCCCTGGTTGTTTTAGGAGTGTATTAATACCTGTGTTTTTTCCAATAAACTTTAGTTGTTAGTCAGCGCTTGTCCGTCTTCTTCTGTCTTCTCTGTTTCTGTCGTCGCTGCGCTGTTTTTACCACGGCTTAAAGATGCACCAACTAGCTCAGTTGTCGGTTCTTCTACAAAATATTTCAAGTAGGTTTCTTACAGAACAAGTGAGTGCGTCGATGTTACATTGAGTAAGGTCATTTAGTAACTTCGGCAACTTGTAGCTTGACATTTGCTGGCCATAATTAGTTCGCGGATGAGGAACACACCAATTCTCCGGAGTCAATCGTTTCATCGGCAACCTCTGCGACTACCGCAGCCCAACGGGTCTTCACTCCTTCTTTTAACTTTCAATCTCCCGCATTCCTTCCCCTTTTTTTTTCAACTTATGCCTCATAAGGCACACTTTTCGAATAAAAAAAGTCTCCGGAGCTCGAGTAGTGTGGGGCTACGCGTTTTGTGAGATAAGCGAGAGAGCAAAGATTACCTATTCTGTTCTTTTTGTTTTACAGTAGTATGAAACCAGGCGGTGATTGTCAGGGCTCTAAGATCAGGGAAAAGGGGAGCAGAATGAAAGTCGTGAGGCTTATTGCACATGACGCGGAGAAATAATTTCCGGATGACAAGCAGTCTGTAAATGTTTGTGCATGTTGTCCCCCATACAAGACAGGAGTAATTAAGATAACTGAGGAAAAGTGCATTGCATATTAACATTTTTACGAAAAAGGGAAGACACCTGACAGAACGAACTAGACCGAGCACCTGCGACAGTTTTCCAGTGAGAAAATTTATATGGGAGTGCTAGGACATATTATGATCAAAGTGCATGCCCAAACATTTGAATGTTTGTACAAGTTCGATTTTAAAAGTATTTAGTAGTATATCACTATTTAACGCAGTGTTCATGTTTTCCGGTTGAAAGAGTAAGACTTTAGTTTTAACGGTTTAATTATTAACAGGCCGTTTTCAATAGACCACAGATGTAACTTAGCAAGCACGTGGTTAGGTCATCTGGAGATGTGGCATGCTCTAGAGTAGGTTTACCCTAGCACCACGGACATTCGTCTCCATATTGTGTAGGGAAAATATTGTGTAGTTTGTGCAGGTGCGGGTATAGGTACCGGTTTGTAGTCTATGCCAGTCTACCGCCCCCTCTTTGGTAAGCCTTTTGTGCGGGGCTGGGTAGCGTTTCCGCTTAACCGTGTAATGATCGAGTATGTTTGAGTACGTGGGGGTAATATGGTCAATTAAAGGTGCCCGTGGTGCAAAGTGTTGAGTCTCCTCGGTTGACATACCCTCGAGCTAACTCGTCTGCTGCCACGCTGCCCCTCATGGCCTCATGTCCCGGAGCCCATACTATATTAAGTTGAGTGTTCATGTGTCTTCTCGTCGTGTGTAGAATATGATTGGCGATGCTGTCGATTCTGGCTCTTGTGTAGTTTCTGGTTGCTTGTTTGGAGTCCGTCACTATAGTGATGTTTTGTCCTGTTGCGTTGCCGTGCGATATTGCCAAAGCAATGCCGGCTTCTTCAGCTGCCTCTATGCTTGGGTTGTTTATCTTTGCGCTGGTTCAGGCGGATAGCCCACCGTAATTAATATCCAAACCAGTTTTTAGAATTTCTAAAACGGGGTTACCCTTGGCACTGTGTCACAACATATTTGGCAACATCGCGCCATAATACAAGCATTTTCGAGAAGCTTGCAGGCAAAGCAACCTCTCCAGTGCACGTAAGCTATAGTCGAAATGTCCAAAGTTTCCTGGGCCACGGCGCCGAGAGTAACCGCGTTTTCAGAATTCTAAAAACTGATATGGATACACTTTGCGGTGGGCTACGCACGTGTCAGTAGTTAAGGGACCTAACAATAACAGTTAAAAAGTTAATTACTCAGTACTAGCTAACCAGCCTGCTATAGCTAACACGTTTTAGCTGTATTAGTTCTGATGTACTACAGCGCTGAGAATGCTATTCCAAAAAAATGGGGGCTCTTCTACCTCAAAAAGCCTATCTTTAAAAATTGCTCTGCAGTGGCCGATGGGAATAAGCTTCGACGAAGAGGAAAAACAGACGAAGCATCTCAAGTGGGCATATTTTAAGGAAATGCTGAATATTAGTAGTTGCAATGCATTTCTTCGCGCTGCAATCACGGAGCCACCGGCCGACCAGCCATATGTGCCTTGATCTCGTGAGAAAAAGATGTGTCAATATTTTCCATCCTGCAAGTCATACCTTAGCTCACGCAGCGGACGGCATTGTACTTTTTGTCAACGTATACACACGCTCAAGGATATCACTAAATCGACAATTTGGTGACCTGATATGGGATTGAGAATCGTCTGCGGCTATTTTCGGCAGTTAAACAGCATTCACCTGGCCACCCAAACATACGACGCGTACCGAGGGCTGCATCGTCCGCCGCACCTAGACACACACTATACATTGATGACGCAAGACTATAATCACTACATTAGTGGCCTACCCGGAAGGCCAACTTGGACATCTACCATGCAAAACTGCCGCCGCAGTGACTGAGTGGTTATGGCACTCGGGTGCTGGCCCGAAAGGAGCGGGTTCGATCCCGGCCGCGGCGGTCGAATTTCGATGGAGGCGAAATTCTAGAGGCCCGTGTGCTGTGCGATGTCAGTGCACGTTAAAGAACTCGAGGTGGTAGAAATTTCCGGAGCCCTTCACTACGGCGTCCGTCATAGCCTGGGTCGATTTGGGACGTTAAACAACCATAAACCATAAACCATGCAAAACTGAGAGTGCCCCCACCAGTATGTTATTCTTACACCATGGCCCCCACATCCAACCCACCCCTAACACTACGATAGCTGACTTGCAACGCCTCAGGGAACCGCATCATGCCAACCGCTACACCTGGCACAGTACTTCACTTTATTCACCTTAAAGCCCCCCTTCAGGGGGTATTACATAAGGGGTGGGTTAACACATTCATCAACAAGTACAAGTCATTTCTTGAAATAATTGCCTACAGTATCTGAAAATACAGACGGGTGCGTGATGGCAGCGATATCGGTGGGGAGGGCATTCCAGTCCACAACAGTTCGGGGAAAAAATGAGCCTGAAAAAGTTGCAGTACGGGACACAGGGCGGGCAATCTGAAACGGATGGGCAGTGCGGTGAGATATGCGGTTCGGATGAATAATGTAGGGTGGTTAATTTAGAGAGCTATGGAAAAATTTGTGGAGCAAACAGAGGCTGGCAGTGCGGCGGCGGTCTGCGAGGCTTTCAAGACCGGAATTCTTCTTCAGAGCTGAAACGCTGGTGGTGTATGAATATGCAGAGTGAATGAAACGAGTGGCGCGGTTTTGAACTGGTTCAAGTGCATTTGTTGGGTATGCATGGTGTGGGCTCCAGATGGGGCTGGCGTACTCAAGTTTGGGTCTGATGAGGGTTTTATAGGCGAGAAGCTTCACGTGTTGCGGGGCATGACGAAGATGACGTTTCATGAATCCTAGAGATCTGTTAGCAGATGATATGATTGTGGTAATGTGTGTTCGCCAAGAAAGATCTCTGCAGAGGGTGACACCAAGATACCTAAACGATTGGACGCTTTCGATAAACGAGTTAGAAACTGCATAGGAAAAAATAAGGGGGTTGTGTTGTCGATGAAAGGAAACGAGTTTGCATTTGTTAGCATTTAGCGTCATTAGCCAGAGGTCGCACCATTTATGGACGCTGTTAAGGTCGCTTTGAAGGGCCATTTGATCAGAAATGTTAGTGACAGTGCGATATATTAGTCATCAGCGAAAATACGAATTTTACATGACACATGTGAAGCTAGATCATTAATATATATTAGAAACAAGAGTTGGCCGAGCACATATCCCTGAGGGACGCCAGATTTAACAGGGAGAGCGCTTGAGAAGTGGTTGTTAATAGAAACGAACTGAGAGCGGTTAGCTAGAAATTCTTTAATCCATTGAAGGATATTAGGGTGTAAATTTAAAAGGGCGAGTTTTAATATTAGGCGCTGGTGAGGTACCTTGTCAAATGCATTCGCAAAATCTAAAAATAACGCATCGGTCTGCAGGTTGCGGTCAAGGTTAGCATGCACGTCTTGAGTGAAGATTACCAGTTGGGTTTCGCAGGAGAGCCCCCTACGAAACCCGTGTTGAGCCGGATCAAGGAAGTTGTTTGAATCTAGAAAGTTCATGATATGGGAATAGATGACATGTTCCATGATTTTGCAAGGCACGCTGGTTAAGGAGATGGGACGATAATTTAGTGGTGAATCCTTTTTACCTGATTAGTGGACCGGGATGACCCTCTCCACCTTCCAGTCGTCCGGTAAGGTTCCTGTCAACAGCGATTGCAAAAACAATAATGAGAGATAAATGGCAGAAATTTGTTTTGTGTTTTTCAGTACTTTTGAGTTCATTCCGTCCACTCCAGCGGCTGACGAAAGTTTAATTCTGCCGATAAGGTTTTCGATACCCTGCGCGGTTTTCGATACCCTAGTACGTCCACGAGGTACTGGGCAGGAGCGGTAATCCCCTCTTCCTGGAAACTCGGACCCGATGCATACGCTGCATAGCCTCGGCTAGAGAGAGAGAGAGAGAGTACTTATTTTTTCAAAGTGGCAAGCATAACGCTGTGGTGTGGTATCTGACAAACCTGCACAACATTTCCCACATCCCGCATTTTCACATTTCGCGAACATGCTTGTGTGTCCCGCGTTTCCCACCGTTTCTGTGCACGCCTTGTTCAAGCACAGTCCTGCGCACTGTTAGTGAAGAACTTGTGCTATTTGTACAGATTGCTAACTGCGCGCGCGGTCGTCGACGGGCTCATATGAGTCTTTGAACGCATAGTGTCAGTAGCCTTACAGGTATCGGTTACTGTATTAATTAGTCTCGTATTGCATTGTCCTTGTGCCGTGTACGGCGACACCCTTGTCATTATTTCTTTCCCATCATAAAATTTGTTCCATTGTATCGCTTACTACTAGGATTATGTTCGTCTGTCATCAGTGTAGTTGTAAATTCTGTAGAGTTTTCGTTATAAAATGTGGCCCGGTTTTAAATCGAGTATAGACACGAGAAAGCATGTGTTCACCCTGGTTTGCTCATGGTTTTGCTTTGCTGGGTCGTCGGCACGCCTGGGGACGACATTAGACTAAGATTGAGCTCGAGATTTAATCGAGGTTAAGCTGATACGATCTGTTCGCGCCGCAGATGGAAGTTAATGAAGACGACGATGTGCGGCGAAAGCATATAATGCTCTCATGCAGTGGCCAGCGAAGCTAATCTGTTCGCGCCGCCGCGGGTGCGAAACCCAGTCGCGGCAATATATTTTTGCACCCTCAAAGTCAGGGACGCAACAAGATTTGTAGCGGTGCTGGCATCACCAGCGGCGCTGATGAGGATGAAGTTTGCGGGACCTGCCTCGCGCAGACCAGAAGCAAAAGACTTTACGGTGGGCTACGCACGTGTCAGCAATTAAGGGACCTAACAATAACAGTTAATTACTCAGTACTAGTTAACCAGCCTGCTATAGTTAGCACGTTTAAGCTGTATTAGTTCTGATGTACTACACCGCTGAGAATGCTATTCCAAAAAAAAAAACGGTTCTTCTACCTCAAAAAGCCTATTTCCCTTACCCTTGACGCGCACCGCCGACCTCCGCTGACCTCGACTGCGCAGCACGACGAGGGATTGGCTAAGTATTGGGCGGCTGGTCCTGTTTTCCTTTTCCCCCTTTGTCTTTGCACATTTTTTCTTGTGTGGATAACGCACGCGGTGAGTTTCTAAATCCCAGGTAATGTCTACGCAGTCTCCCGGCCGGGGGAGGTCCCCTTGGACGGCTTCCCAACCACCTCACGTGATGCCTCTGGAAGCTTTTCAACGCTCCGGCGTCCGCAGCATTCCCGTGGCGCTGGTGCCAAAGGATGGTGGTTCTATCAAACTTAACATTCCAGAGCCTGTTCGAGCTGCTCTCCAGGCGGCCACTTCCCTTTATGAGGCAATCACTGAGGTAAGGCAGTTTGGACGTGGCGAGATCCTGTGTTCACCAGACCTGTCGTGCGTAAAGGATCTTCTAAACTGCTCATCCTTTGGGTCTCTTTCGGTAAACAGCTTCATTCCGTCTCATCTGACCTGTACAAAAGGTTTGGTTAGCGGTGTGGACTCTTGCTTGTCTCTATTTGAGACCCTCGACCTTCTCGCTGCAGCGGGTGTTGTTGCTGTGTATCGCTGTAGCCGGGAGGTGAACAATGAGCGGGTGCCAACGGAAACGGTTATTGCCACTTTTGCGGGTACTGCCTGCCCCTAAGAAATAAAAGCATGGCCCCTAATCTTCCGTGTAGATCCCCTTCCATCTAAGCCACTGCAGTGCAGCAATTGTTGGCGATATGGCCATGGTGCTCGTGGCTGCAAGTCCACCTTGCGCTGTTGCAAATGCGGCAATAACCATACAGCAAATTTACGGTCTGATCAAAACGAGAAGTGTTGCCTTTGTGGTCTATCTCATGCTGCAAACCCCATGTATTGTCCTTCTCGGGATCATGAATTGCAAATTCTAGACATAACCGACCGCAAACGCTGTTCGCGGCGCGAGGCAATATCAGAAATTAAAGAGAAAGCTCACGGCTATGCAGGTGCGTCAGCCCGTTCAGGAGTGGCACTAGATTCGTCTATCTCTCAGGCAATAGTGACTGCTGTGGAAGCCTCTATGGCTAAGATGGTTGACAGGACAGTGTCCACTGTCACAGAGTGCATATCTGATGCTCTGGCAACGCAGATTACCCAGGTCATGCAAATTGGAATGACTTCTGCCTTGTCAGCCATGCCTTCGTTAATGACCCAACACTCCTTGCCTGAGCAGACTCAGCCCCAAGACCAAGTTACTGCTGTTTCTCCACTTCCTCGGTCCACTAATTCAGATAATGCTCCAATTATTCATGATGCAGAGATGGTGGATTCGGATACGCGAATCCTCAAACGCAGCGGATCCTCCTGTCTAACCCTCCTTCTTCACATCCTCAGCCGAAATCAAAGCAGCAACAGATTGGCTCTAAGCCGAAAGAAACCCTTTTAGGGCAGGCAGTTGCTGCTGCCCGGATTTCTCAACCATAGGGGTATTAAGAGTTCTCCAGTGGGACTGTCGGTCACTTCTTTCAGGTTCAACAGACTTGCTGTACCTTATATCTCAACATAATCCAGAAAATTATTTTACAAGAAACTTGGCTTACATCTGAAAAACACTTCCATTTGCAAAATTATTCATTTCGACTAGATCGTCAGTCAAGAGGAGGAGGCTTACTCATACTAGTTTCTTCTAAATTTTCTCACAGGGTTACGATTACTTTTCAGTCCTCTGCTATAGACTCTGAGTTATTGGCTTTAGACTGTAATTCCAGGGTGCTATCCATTTCATTAGTAAATGTTTATTTTCCTTGAGGTGTGCAGGATACCAGGCTGCTAGATCTCCTGCTGCTTAATTGTCATAAATCAGTTCTCTTGGACGGTGACTTTAATTCTCATCATGTGTCGTGGGGATTTAGGACAGATTTATGTGGTAAACGCCTTTGGGATTGGGTTACTGATCACAACCTTTCGTATATGAATTCAGGTTCGGCCAAATTTCTACGCGCACAAATTCGATCTGTGTTAGATCTAACTTTCACCAGTCCTAGTGTTCCTGTACTCAATTGGTCGATTGTGGATTGTGGAACATCTGGCAATTACGTACCTATCGGTTTTTATGTTAATTGCCGCTTAACTCCGGCGTGCTCTCAGCTGAGGTCATATATAAACTATGACCAGTTTCAGTCCTCTTTGCGCTCACTCTTGCTTTAGCGGTTAATTCTGCTGATGAACATACAGCAAAACAACATACAGCTTGGCCATTGAGGAATGCCGAAAGAAGTTCGAATTTTTGGTACGTACATCGAGGGAAAACTTCAGCTAGATGGTGGAATGCATATTGCTCGCGGGATTACAGACGCAGAAAGGCTGCATGGAAGAAGCTCCTACACAATCAGTGCCCAAAAAATGGGCATGATTATAAATTCATTGCGGCTACATTTAAACGCACACTCTCACAAGCGAAAGAAAATTATGAATCCAAGAATTTTGATTTCCTATCAAAATCAGGAAATCATCGCGCACTTTTCGGTTTCTTAAGACCGCGGAAAAAGATTCCGGTTTCTGAAAATTCCCCCTCATGTGTTTTGACCCCGCAAGAAGCAATAGAAACCGTTGAGACAATTTCCAAAGGATTAGAGCAGCGTTTCGCCTCTGTACTTCCTTTGCGCTCCGCGTTTGTGGCGTCAGTGAGCCAGTTTCAGCATGTCCCCCCTATTACCCTTCCCGAGCTTTCCCCGATAGTGTTGAGGTTACCAATTTTCTGCTCCTGGCCTGATAGGGTAACATAAAAAATGCTAAGGATCCTCTTTGAGGAGTCCCCTACAGCTGGTTAATTTTTCGCAGCTGGTTACTTTTTCAATAAAACATGCATGGATTCCTCCTGAGTGTAAAATCGCAAAAGTGATCCCTGTACCTAAAAACAATGCTGGTGGCTATTCTCTGGATAATATTAGGCCCATTTCATTGACATCAAACGTGATTAAGTTAATTGAAAGGGTCATACTCCTACGTGTTTCGGAGTTTGCAGACCGTAATAATATCCTTAGTCCCTGTCAAAATTGGTTTCCGTCAAAAAAGTTCCATATAAAACGCTCACACCGATCTTGAGAGTCGCATTTGTCTTGCGCGGCACCAAAAAATGCATGCTGCGTTGGTGACATTAGATGTAGCCAAAGCTTATGACTGCGTAGAACACTACATATTATTGCAAATATTATATACTCTGCAGTTTCCGAATTACTTACTTGCGTGGATATCTGCGTTCCTTGAAAACAGAGTTTTTTTTTTATATACTAAATGGTGTGAATTCTGGATGATATAAACAATACAGAGGTGTTCCACAAGGGACAGTCTTGTCGTCTGTGCTATTTAATATTCTAAATAGCTCTATTCACAGCCATCAAAACATTCGTACGTTCGTCTATGCGGACGACATTGCATTTTTCACTGCTGCAGCTGACATTCAATCTCTCTATGTGCGCCTGCAATCGTACCTGAATTTGCTTGAAAGTTGGCTGTGTGACAGTCTCACCTTAAACGTAAACAAGTGCGTTGTACTTGCTTTTCAAATGAAATATCCTGTTCATCTGTCTCTCAGTTACCAGCGACAAAATATTCCTCAAGTTAAGTCATTAAAATATCTTGGTGTCATTTATGATGACAGCCTCACATGGCGCTCCCACAATGACCATGTCTCAGCGAAAGGGGCTCGTGCTGTGGGCATGTTGCGTAGATTAAGTAATCCCCGGTCTGGAATGCAGAGAGATGCACTTTCGCTGATATATGTTTTGTACGTCCGACCAATTTTAGAATTTGGATCTGTGCTGTTTTCTGGCACGCCTGCTTACAAAATTCGCCTGCTCTATCTTTTGGAGCGGGAAGCGCTTCGGTTGTGCCTTGGCCTCCCCAAATGTGTCACTAATAACGTGCTTTATCTTGAAGCCCGTATTCCTCCTTTATCATCTAGATTTCAATTCCTAACTGTTCAGACGTACTTAAAGATATATGAATCAGATTTACACCGCTCTTTGTGTTTTTTGTTGCCAGCCGACTTCCTTTTTTGGAGTCCACTGGCCTAGATTTCATACCCCGCAGGTAGTTATGGTACAAAATTTGCTTGAACCTTTAAATGTTCTTTTGTATAACATCCTTCCGTCAAAAAACCGTGGGTACTCTGTAGGGATTGTCTGTGATGACATTTTCCCGAAAAACGCTAAGCATTTGCCACCCCGCATTTTAAAAGGATTATTAGAAGACCATTTACAAAGCCTACCTATTAGCTTAACTATAGCTACTGACGCCTCCCAATTTGATGAAAAGGCAGGGGCGGGAATATGTTGCCCGCTTCTAGATTGGTCTTTTTCTGTGCGGGTTCCCGACTACACCCAAATTTTCCAAGCGGAGTTTATGGCAGTGGTGCTTGCTCTTCGCAAACTATAGCCAGCTTTCTCTTTAGTGGCTGTCATTACAGACTCTCTTTTTTTGTGTTCGTCCCTTGCTTCGGCTGTAGATTCGCCAATCCTAAACACCTTCCATTCATTAGTCTCTCCGCATTTGAGCCTTGTTCACATGATATGGGTGCCAGGTCATAGCGGTGTGACAGCCAATGAAGTTGCGGACTGCCTGGCAAAGGCGTCCCTCAATGGCCCCGTGCTACCTATCATTCCGGCTACAGCGTACACTACAGCAGCGAGGTTCCGGCGACAGAATTTGTTAGGAATGACAACTGGATCTCTTTTAAGATCTGATGATTACCTGCACCTGAGTTATTCGTGGAGCAGGCAATCATGCCATTCACGTCAGGTTGAGGTATCTCTATCAAGGCTCCGCTGCCGGATCCCACCCTTAAATTTTTATTTGCTCAGGTTTGGGTTGGCGCTCAATCCCGTCTGCGTATTTTGTGGTGAGCACGAAACCATAGACCATTTTTTGTTGTTTTGTCGCCGCTACACCACGATGAGAAGACGGTTTTTAGAGAAACCTCTACAACACCTTGGCCTTTGTTTGAGCAGCCCAGTCTTATTGTCGTTTGGAGCCACCATACTTGGGTACAGCCACAAGTCTGTTTTTACTGCCGTACAAATTTTTTTAATGGAATCAAGACGGCTACCTTTTTAATTTTTTATTTTCTCAATATTATTTTTATTCTTACAATTATCATTATCATTTAACTACTCGGCTATAAACATCAGTCCCAATATCCTTCGTGCGTTCTGCATTTCCCGTTTCATTTTGTTGTTCCTTTTTGTTTACTTCTTCCGTACTTACCACTCATTTCAATTTCGTACAGGAATTATTTACCTCAAAAACTCTCTGTGCCGCCCAACTCTTGGCCAATGCCCCTACGTGGGCATGTGCCATAGTATGAGGACAACAACAACAGAAGCTCTCGCTCGTGCAAAAGAGAACGTTTTCTGCAACCGGCCTGGCCAGCAACGTCAACAGCCCGCTCCGCCGGCTCACCAGCCGCGGCTACAGAGACTCCAATAAATGTGGACCTCCCACCACATCTGGTGACACCGGACGACAGCTTCGACGCACGCAACGCCGCTTCCAGCGGCTCTGCGCTCCTGCCCGTCCTGCCCCTCCACTTGGCCTCGCCGCTGCACGCCCGCTGTTCGCACCCGGCTTTCGGCAGCTTTTCGCCGCCATGTACGCGCCTACCACCGCATCCGGTGAGCTCCTTCAGTCCTATCAGCGCTCCTTCCTTCCTCGGCTGCCCGGCCTTCCCGCTTTTTGACAGGGGCATCGTTTTGTGGCTGGCGCTGCTGGACTCCCACTTTCATGTCAACAACGTGTCGAGCAAGCTGCTGCGCTATCAGCACGCAAGCCGCGAACTCCCACCCGGTCTCCTGGCACAGCTGCGGTTGCCGCCTCCTGGCCCCGACATATATGCCGATTTCAAGGGCCTGACGGCATATTTTGCCTTGGAACTCCCGCCGACTATCTGCACTCCTGTTCCCGACTCAGAAGCTGCGGCGCCACTCGACCCACCCCCATTGGCCGCATTCCCTACCCGAGCTGCTTCGGCTTTCCCTCCGCCCGCTCCTACGTCCGCGCCCCTCCCCGCACCGGTCTCTCCACTGTCGCCGCCACGTATGTGCCCCCACCCACGGTTCGGCAAATGCCACGTGAGCACGCGTCGGTCTCTTGTCCACCTTCGCACCCAGATGCCTCATACTACACCCCGGTCTCTACGAAGTTTAATAATAATTGCGGGTTTTTTTTTGGGGGGGGGGGAGGAAATGGCGCAGTATCTGTCTCATATATCGTTGGACACCTGAACCGCGCCGTAAGGGAAGAGATAAAGGAGGGAGTGAAAGAAGAAAGGAAGAAGAGGTGCCGTAGTGGAGGGCTCCGGAAGAATTTCGACCACCTGGGAATCTTTAACGTGCACTGACATCGCACAGCACACGGGCGCCTTAGCGTTTTTCCTCCATAAAAACGCAGCCGCCGCGGTCGGGTTCGAACCCGGGTACTCCGGATCAGTAGTCGAGCGCCCTAACCACTGAGCCACCGCGGCGGGTCTCTACCAAGTTTGCTGCAACGGCCCCTACAGACGGCCATCCACCTGCGAGCTCCCTTCCCTGGCCCTGCTTCCCAGCTGTGGCGACTGCCCTTGGGCCATCGCCGGCAGCACCCTCTCTCGACCCGGGCCCGGACTCGCATCTAGTCCCAAGTTCACCTAGCTGCTACATCACGCCCACCCTCTGTGAGCTCAACTGTCATTCCTGTCGCAAGGCACGCATGCACGCCACCCCAGGGCCTTGTCGCGCCTAACGCGCCACCCGAAACGCCTGACACGCATCCCTGCCCACCTGGTGCCTTCATCAGTGCCTGTGCCTTCGCGACAGACAAGACATCCTCAGCAGGTGGTGGCACGCTTGCGACGGATTACAGCCCCCTCCTGTGGGTTACACCTATGGACTCAGCCCTACCGTATCCTTCCCATTTCGACAACTACGCCCCGGACTTGCTTCTTGTGCACCCAGCCACCCGTCCCACTGCCCCAGTGAGCTCGTGTTTGCATAAAACCGCTGCACCTCGTCGACCACTTCCCTACAGGCCGCCCGAGTCCCCGCAACAGATCCAGTGTCGTGTGCCGTCGTTTCACCGTGGCCAACGGCTGAGGCATCCCCTTCTCTTCTATGGCGGCGACTTCCGCACGCCATCCCTTCGTCTGCACCCACTGGGCCAGCGCAAAGCAGATATCGCCCATAACTCCCGCCGCGGGTGCATTTTCTGCAATGACATTTTCCGGCCCGCTTCAACCCAGCTGGCGGCCCCACCAGTAGGCCTTCAGACTGCAGCACGCCTAGCTCACCTCCATTTCCCCGACTTCTGCCGCTTGTTCCTTAAGTCATCATCCTCATCCTTTGGCTCCCGTCGCCCTTTGCGCAGCGGCCAGGCTCGACCGCCTGAGTGTTTCACCTGCCCGGCGGCCTTCACGAACCTGTGTCCTGGACTTGACCCACCTGTGCAAACTTGTACATACCGTTTTTTTTTCCTTTTCGCGCACCGCGCTAAGGGAGGGGGGGGGGGGGGGAATCTGTAGCGGCGCTGGCATCGCCAGCGGCGCTGATGAGGATGAAGCTGGTGCAACCTGCCTCGCGCAGACCAGAAGCTCTCGCTCGTGCAACAGAGAACGTTTTCTGAAACCGGCCTGGCCAGCAACGTCAACAGCCCGCTCCGCCGGCTCACCAGCCGCGGCTACCGAGACTCCAATAAATGTGGACCTCCCACCACAGATTCTCGGTTGGGTTTGACCCCGTGAAGTAGTGCTTTCGCACGACAATGAAAGGCCTTCGTGGCCTATGGGTAACGCGCCAGCATCACAGTCCGAAGGTCCTGGGCTGATTCCTACACAGATTAACCAACTTTCCTTTTGAGCTCAATTACTTTCCTATGGTTCCAGGAACCTCCTAGAGAAATTTCGAGTCAATCCGAACATTCCTACATTGTATTATTCTTCGATTCCATCGACTTTTCGCTCATGGCCACAGACGACGCTGGCTTTCTGTGACACAGGACCCTGCGGGGTAGCGGCTAAGTACCTGGCGGTGTTGCGCTATAGCTTGCTAAATTTATCTTTTTTTTGTCTGTGCCTGCTTGCTCCTGTTCTAGGGTGATTGCATTGGGCGCGGGACGAAGGCTTAATGTCTACTTCTCCCGGCCAGGGGTTTTCCCCTTGGTCGGCATCTCTTCCTCAATGCGAGCTCCCAATTGATCTCTTTTTCCGCAGTGGAGTTTCTAGCATTCCGGTCGCTTTAGTGCCTTCTGATGGAGGCGCGATCCCACTGAACAACCCAGAGGCAGTACAGGCGGCTCTTCAATCCACATCGAAGCACTTCATGCGCATTACTGATCTCGGGCAGTTCGGCAGGGGTGGTATTTTGTGCAGGTCACCGGATAAGGACTGTATAGAAGACCTGCTGGAGTGTATGTCCTTCGCCAACCACCCAGTGAGCGCATTCATTCTGCCTCATCTAGCGTGTTCCAAGGGTTTAGTCCGAGGGGTCGACTCTCGATTGAGCCCTATGGAAACTCTTGAGAACCTCTCGCCTGCGGGATTGCTGTCCATCAATGCAGCAGAATGGTCGACGGAGTAAAAATTCCTACGGAGTCCGTCATTGCCACATTTGCAGGAATATTCTGCCCATCAGAGATAAAGGTGTGGCCATTGGTTTTTCGAGTAGATGCTTTTTAACTCTCGGCCCCTTCAGAGATTTGGCCACAGCGGCAAAGCCTGCGAATCGGTTTTACGCAGCTGTATATGTGGGGAAGGTCATGGAAGAGAGGAATGCCTCGAACAGCAAGAAAAATGTTTGTGTAGTGGTGATCACCCTGCTGATTAGCCTGACTGTCCTGCACGAGCACAAGAAGTTCAGGTGCTCGAGCTTATAGGGAAGCTCAGATGCACGCGGAGAGAAGCTTTTGACGCAGTCAAGGAGAGAGCCTCAGGCTAATCTAGTGTGGATGCCAAATTCCAACACATAATGGATGCCAGTTGGTCCCAGGCTATCACAGCGGCAGTTGAGAAAGCTGTGGCAAATGCAATGGATCGCATTATGGCAACGGTATCCACGTGCATTTCGCAGGTCATAGCTACCCAGATAACCAATCTGCTGCAGGTGCCCACCGCTCCGCTCTTGCCTTCTTTGGCTTCGGAAGCTGCTCCTCCTTCTGTGGTAATCAATTGCGCTCCACAGGACCAAAAACAATATGAGCAACAAAAGACCTCAGGCCTCTCCTCCGAACAGCGTTATGGACGCATCCTGTGGGCTGTGTGGATATGGAGTCTGATCTCCGCGCCCAGAAACGAAGTGGGTCTCGTTTGAATATTGCAGATACATCTTGCCTCTCCCCTTACCCCGAAGATAAAGAAAAGTAACGCTAGTCAAAATACTAAGTCCAGGATTCTAGAAAAGGCAGTCGCGGCTGTGCCGCTCCCGCTAAGATAAGGTCATAAGTGTACTCCAGTGGAATTGCCGATCTATATTCTCGGCTGCACAGATTTAAATTGCCTATGTAATCAGCTTCTACCAGATTTAATTGCATTACAGGAAACATGGCTAACTATAAATTTCAATTATCATCTAAAAAATTACCGTCCGTTCTGGCTTGACCGGTCATCACGAGGGGGAAGGTTGCTAGTGTTCATCTCTACAAAGTTTTGTCACAGGGCATGCATTTCTTTCCAATATGCGGACAATGAATGTGAAATCCTTGCGGTTGACCTCAGTGTCCCAGACCAACAGCCCTTTACGGTAGCTAATGCATATCTCCCGTCTGGTGTGCGTGACACTCGGCCCCTTGACTCTCTCATGTCTAGTAGCCGATCTCAGGTTCTATTACTTGGCGACTTCAATTGCGCACCATGCGACGTGGGGGTTTAAAACAGAAAGCTTTGGTTCTAGACTATTTGATTGGGCTTCTGACAACTTGATCTGCAACAATTCCAGATTGCCTACGTTTGTTCGGAGTCAATGCCGCTCTGCCGTGGATTTAACTTTTTCCTCCCCAGGAGTCTGTTTTGTCTTGGGCGCCTGTTGACTGTGCAACAAACAGTGATCTCTACCGATAAGTTTCAAGTTTGCGTGTAAATTAACTCTTTCTGGGCGACATCAGCGCACGTTAATAAATCAGTTGCTTTAAAGACACGCTAAAATCAGCTCTCCAAATCACTTCAGACCCTTGCGCTCAGACAAGTGCTGAAAGCAAGGCTGCACATCGATGTTCAGTACTGGACCGTGCAAGGCAAAAGTCTGAATTTTTGGGTAAAGGAACCAAGGGTGCAATCGCGAAAAATTGGTGGAATGCCGAGTGCACGCGTGCATATAGACGACGGAAAGCAATTTGGAAGAAACTTATCAATGCCCAAAAAATTGGTTGGATTATAAGTATGCTGCAGCAACATTTAACGCACTGTCCCCCGTGCAAAGGAGGAGTATAATACAAATCATTGATTTCCTTTTACAATCAGGAAATAAACGAGCTGTAATTTCATGAGGCGCAACAAGGTGATTCCACCGGCTGTCAGCATTGAATCCCTCGTTCAGTCCCCTGCTGACATCGCAAAGGCCTTAGAGGACATTGCGTGTGGCCTAGAGCTTCGCTTTACATCTGCTCTACCTTCTCCAGCTATACAGTAGAACCCCGCTGCTACGTTCCTCACTGGTGCGTTTTCCCGGCTGCTACGTCGTTTTCATCCGGTCCCGGCATAGCTTCCATAGGATCCAATGTATAAGGAACCCCGTTGTTACGTAGTAGCTGTGAAAACGTTCCCGCATGATACGTCGCAACTTAGCACCCCGAACACGCCTGGGCTGAAGTAGGCAACGCGCTGCAACCGCCAATTTTACTTTTGGCGAGTTTTGGCCGGGCTTGGCTATGGAACTGGCTGCAAGAAGCTGCACGCCAGTTCGAGAGGCCGCCACTAGGTGGCCATTCGTGAAAAATGCTCACTTTTACGGTCGCCGCATGGTTGTTGAACGGGTCGACTCCTCTTCTATCATGCTATCGTCATTGTGCATTAAGCCTCGTGAACGCCGAACTTGTGCTTAGACGGCGTCGCGCAAGCGGAAGGCGCTTTCCCTTGAGGAAAAGCTGGACGCATTAAATGCAGTCGACAGGCAGCCAGCGCGGAAGAGAGTCGACATTGTCAAGGACCTTGGTCTCCCACCCTCGACGCTTAACAGCAGCATCTCGAAGCATGCCGAGATAGAGGGGAATGCCGCGCTCTTCGGCCCGAAAGCAAAGCAGGCTCGTGGCAAAAACGGCAAGCCACCATTCTGGACTTTTTATGCGAAGCATACTAGCCGCACAACCGAGCTCTTCCTTGCTGCGCCGCGCGCGGCCGCGTAGCTACCACTTGACCTACATCGGCGCACCACGTGATATGACGTCACAACAGCTGTGAAAGCTGGGGCTCAACTCGTGCGCTCGCTTGCGGACGCGCAGCCTCCGCCGGCGGCCTAACTCCCGCTCCTACCACTAGGAGATACTGACGTCACGCAATTGTATAAAAGGCGACACACTCGTTGAGTCAGTTGAGCAGCGAGATGTCGGCCAGGGAGAGGGCGGCTCGCCAGACCGCAAAGCGCAAGTTACAAAGAGCCACGGAAACGGGAGAAGAACGAGAAGTACGGCTTGCCAAGCGACGTATGCTTCGCATCCTAGGCTTAACCATAAGCTAAGCCAGGCCATTTTTTAAGTCCTAAGCGCACTCTGGAAATAAATTGTCTATAGTTGAAACTGCACATTTTCATTCATTTTCGGAGCTTTCCTCAGTGTTGCGTTTTTTTTTCCCGGTCCGGTGAAAAACGTATTCACAACGTATTCACGTATCCACTGTATTCACATGCACCACAAGTGATTTCACTGAGGTCTCTATGCCCTGAGCTGTTGCAAATTGTTCTGCGCTTATCCCCAGTGATTCCTGGCCCCGATAAGGTCACTTCACCTATTATCAAAATTTTGTTCAATGAATCTCCTGAAGACGTGTTGGCTGGCTCTAGTTAACCATACCATTAAAGGTCCTTGGATACCTCATGAGTGGAGTCTTGCTGAAATAGTTCCATTGCTTAAAAAGCAGGGGGAGGGCTTTAGACAACATATGCCCCATTTCATTAACATCGAACCTAGTGAAATTGATGGAAAAGGCCCTTCTCAGCAGTGTCATGTCATTCATTTCAGAAAATGCTCTTGAATCCGTGTCGAACTGGTTTCAGGCCGGGCTGTTCAATTTGGTGTGTTCATACTGACCTAGAGAGTCGTATTAAATTAGCTCGCAATGGAAAACAGTTTGCTGCGCTTGTCACCGTGGATGTCAGTAAAGCATATCACAGCGCACAGCGTTGAGCACTCGACTCTATTACTAAGATCACAGGAACTGAACTTCCCAAGCTATTTTGTAGCTTGGATTTCTGCTTTTTTGGAAAATAGAGAATTTTACTGCTGCCAAAATGGTGTTTCCTCAAGGAGATTTCCACAGACAAGAGATGTACCACAAGGATCAGTTCTCTCACCTGTTCTTTTTAACATTTTTCTAAGCTCAATTCCATGCATTCAAAATGTGAAAACTTATGTTTACGCCGACGATATTGCATTTTTTTGCAACAGCAGGTGACACTCTTTATCGAACCCTGCAAAATTACCTCAATGCTCTTGACAACTGGTTAGGAAGAATTCATCTGTCGCTTAATGTGAAGAAATGCGCATTGTTAGTATTTCCAGTTTCTGTTCCTGTAAATATCTGCCTGGTCTATAGAAATAACATAATACCTCAAGTTCAGACGGTGAAGTATTTCGGAGTAATAAACGACTCTACTCTTTCCTGGCGGCCACTCATTGAGCAACTTTCTGCAAAAGGAGTTCGGGCCATTGGCATCCTGCATAGGCTTTGTAGTGACAGCTCAGGCATGAGAAGGCATACACTTCTGATGATTTATAAAATGTACGTCCGCCCAATTTTGGAGTTCGGGTGTGTTTTATTCTCAGGAGCTCCTGCCTATAAATTTTGCCCTCTTGTGCTGCTGGAGCGTGAGGCGTTGCGCCTGTATGGGGCTTCCAAAATGTCACCAATGCTGTTCTGCACCTTGAGGCATGAATCCCATTGTATCAGCTAGGTTTCGCCTTATAACAGTTCAAACATTTTTAAAATTACGTGATTCCCCTCTTCACGCCTCCAGTATAATATTTCTTAGTCAACCTTCAGCCTTTTTTAGTGCCGCCTGGTCTCGTTTGCATACTCCACAGATATGTTTCATGCATACTCCACAGATATGTTTCATGCAGTCCCTCCTTGATACCATAAACATTCATTTCACAGATGTCCGCCAAATGTATAACAACTCATCTTCTGTCCAGATTGAATTCGATGACATCTTCCCATCGAATGCAAAGCTGCAGACCTTTCCTCTCCTTCAGGGTTTGTTGCAGGACCACCTAAGGTCCTTTCCCTCTCATGTTCTTATTGCTACCGATGCCTCGCAGGATCGCGAAAAGGCCGGTGTGGGAATTTTTTCGCCTTCACTCGGATGATCTTTTTCTCTCCGTCTTCCTGACTTCACTCCAATTTATCTGGCTGAATTAAAGCAGTAATCTTAGCGTTACGAAAATTAGAAACTACCCTTTCCCAGGTCGTGGCTATGACGGACTCTGTCCATTTGCTCTTCATTATCCTCACCCGAGCCTTAGACATTGCGCCTAAGTTTTTGATCCCGCTCCATCTAAATTCAGTAAGGTTGCTTTGGGTACCAGGTCACATGGGCTTTCACTTAAATGAGGTTGCAGATTACTTAGCAAGGGCCTCTCTCTACGGCCCAATTATTGCTGTCCTGCCAACCTGTGCATATACAGCTGCAGTGGTTTCGCAGCTACACAATATTTCAGGAATTTGCTGCCTCGGCTTTTACAACATCTCCCGAATATCAGCATCTTCTGCATCCTTGGAGCAGCAAAGACTGGCGCTCTAGAGGTCTCTTTCACGCGTTTGCGTTCCCGGGTTCCCCTTCCAAGCCTCTACCTTGACAGATCTGGCCTGGCGGTTTCCCCATTGTGCCCTTTTTGTGCCGAACCTTAGACAATAGATCACTTCCTGGTGTTCTGCCACCACTTCTCTCATTTGAGGAAACGTCTTCTGGAAATTCCATTTCATCAACTGGGTTTGCCTGTGTCCTCTGCGGTTGTTCTTTCCATTGGCGCTTCTTTGCTTGGACGAAGCGACAGGAGCGTGCGCTCTGATGTGCAAAATTTCCTTCAAGAAATGCAGCGACTCCCGTTCTAATTTCTTTTTCCCGCTCTCAGTCAGTACAATATTGAAACATTACAGGCATTGTATACTAATATGCACATTAAGCCACTGGCCAGTCTTCAATCTCCAAGTTAACAGGACCTCTGTCCTTGCGTCTTCCAGTCTATCGGCCTACCTGCTATTACTACTCCTTTTCCCGTCAAAACATTCCTGTATACAACAATTAACCACCTGTTTCTTAGCCACTCCCCCACAGTGGGTATGTGCCAGCATTGTTTGAGGCCTACCTACCTACCTACCCTTACCCACGTTAAAACTTGTGTGCACCATTCCAAGACTACGCATATAGACGTGAGGTGAGGGAAAGTGGCTAAAAATTCCTGTTCCTTCGAGCAATTTGTGGCCCGGCGGGTCGGTATGCGGGGAGCCTAGTGTTGTGGAATATGTCTCCCTAAGTGACGCAGCCGACCACCCGTGGAGCTTCGTTTCGGAGGTCTCCATGGCGGGGCATTACCAACCTTCGCACAACACCAAGTGCATGTTGCATAGTAATGGCCAAAAGTTTGCAAGATTCGGATTCATGGCAAAAAAAAAAAAGCGCTGCCTCGCTAGCCAATCAGATGGAGCACACACATCTCCTCCTGCTTCTGTGCTTTTCATTGGCCTCCTATACCTGACTGTGCGAATCCGCATCCCGGAAACTTGTCCAAAAGTGTACGTCTACTTTAAGACTGACTCTGTCATAAAAGACTTCGCTCACTATAGAATTCTTCAGCAGTATAGGCTTGGTGGCGCTTCCAACAAATTTTGGAGTGCCAAGTCGTCATGTCATCATGTCGTGTACAGTCTTTTGAGGTGAGGGAAAGAGTCTGAATATTGTCTTGTGTTCATTTGAGCGATTTGTGTCCCAGTGAATAGGTTCACCCGCTGCTGGTTTTTCCGTGGAGCCCGGCCGACTCTCGGGCGCTCGTACGAGCAACAAAGCTTCCGAAGAGTGGAATGAGCTGGTGTCCAAACGACAGTCACAGTTCTAGTGAAGGGTAATTGATGAAGGAGCTGAAAGACTGTTTTAGAGATTCGTCCATTTATGTAGGTATTGAAAGCAATCAATCTTCCCAACAATATATACACACCAAACTGTCCCCATTGTGGATAGAGATTATGATAAATTTTATGCAGCAAGGGCAGCTTTGGCCAAAGAGCGCCATGGCACAAGGCATTTTTGTTTACCCTAGGTGGGGCCAAAGACCATTTCCCAAGATTATTTCACTCCAGATACGCCGAGCACCATGCCGGGGAACAGCTGTACCCGCTCTATCACCGGGGGTATCAGCGGCACGGGGAATCGAGCCCTGCACCTCCCGCATGCAAAGCGGATGCTAAAGCCACTAGGCCACAGCTGCGGTACTCCCCCCCTCCCTGCGAACTCTCCACACTTTACCATGTGGTATGAGCTTGTAAAGGCAATGAATATCACGACTAAACCCCATCCTAACGAACACTGGGGGAGCTGTCCATCTCCGACAGACTGGCAGCTACAGCCGATCGAAAGGCGTGAAGACGGCAGCAAAATCCACCAGGGTCCTGGACACAGGACTCCACTGACAGCGCTTGTCTTGAACACTTTTCTTATCATAAAAGTTCCTCCTCGTGTTGTACAAGGAATAAACGGCAGCGAGCATATGAAGATATCGTTCTCAAGATTCGTAGGACGCCTCGACAACTCACAGTGGACCATTCGAGCGCTGCAGTCTTCGCTTCGCGTTCTAACCTGCGCGACAGAACCACGCATCATCATTCCCAAAATGAGAGGGGGCCCGCAAATGGGCGCCGCACTAACATGGTTTACAAACTCGCCGGCTTCAACGCTGCTCTTTCAGCAGTGCCTCACACTGCACCGTTCCTTTTATGCGATACGAAAACGCCAAGATTCGCGCGGCAATCATACCCTCGGAGCAGAACCCGTTCCGCCTGCTTTTCACCCGCTTGCAACAATCGCGAGGAAAACTGAACAGCTCGGTGACGTGCCAAAAATGCGAATACAAATTTTTGACAATCGAAAACTTTGGCTTTGGCCAATAACAAGCATGCGTAACAATTCCCAACAAAGCTGGCAACCATTGGCGAGAGAAACAAGATCCATGTCAATACAATCAAGAGGATAGGCCGAAATGCGGGTGTTGGCAGCAATGAGACACTCATAAACCATCCTTCAGCTACAGCCATGTCAATGTACATCAGGTGTTCCAGCGAACACGCAAAAACTAAAAATATGGAACTCGAAATAGCTTTTTCAGGGACAGGCAGCAGTGCCAGACGTCCATACTATAATCACAGTTAGGTAGATAATTAACAAAACATTAACTTGCAATTAACACGGTCCAGTGGTTAGTGCCAATGAGGAGTTTGTGGACATGACTGTGCCAGTTCAAGCAAAGAAAATGGCGGTCTCAAAACGTCTGCAGTGCGAAGAAATCCCGCACTTTTTAATGCGAATGCATTAGATGGCTCACTTTCAAGGTCATGTCCGCAAGAAATAGCACCACGTGATGTCACGAGCTGACGAGTCACGTGATGACGCGATATCAACAATGAGTGATAACATACAATAATTAATGTCAATAAATGCAATTAGATAACAGACTAATTAGTATAATCACTGATGCCATCATGCCTGACGTCACAATAAGTCACGTACAATGACATAATGCGACGTCATACACCGTCACGTGGCAATGATGTAATGTGAAGTCTTAACTGTCACGTGACAATGATGTAATGTGACGTCATACCAAGTCCCCACCGCCTAATCCATGAAGGTGTAGATGAAATCCCAGCAATGACATCACTGGCTGACCTCAATGTGGTGGCAGAATTGCAGACTGCATTCGTATCAAAATTGTGAGCAACTGTTAGTCTTATAAGGTCCGGGTGGTGTCATAGAATTTTGCTTTGCACATACCTTACACATTTTAGTCAAGCTGGAGGCTAGCTTGCGACACAGGTTCAGAGCAATGACATATGCACCTTCAGTTGCATGCTTGAAAGGTGCACTATAGAGGAACCTGAACTAGTCTTTTTACCGCTGGAACTTGATCTACATGTTCCGAGCATTCTTAGAAACTTCGAATTATTGTCCTGCACGGCAGATTTCCTTAACTTAAATCGGATTAAACGTCCCGGCTCCCGCCCTTTTTTTTAGCTCAACGCTGAAGGTAGGAGGAGTCAACAAACGCGTGGAGTGCCTTACAGCCAGTCCAGTGGCGGCTTCACTTATTCTGCCGATGGCAGAGCTGCAAGCTGCTATGGAACTGGCTGAAAGGCACTCCACGCATTGGTTGACTTCTCCTACCTTAAGTGTTGAGTTAAGAAAAAAAAGGCGGGAGCCAGGCCGTTTCATCAATTTAAATAGGGGAAATCGGCCTCACAGGACAATAATTCAGTTTCCAAAAATGCTCAGAATGTGTAGATTGAGTTCCCGCGGTGAAAAGAGGAGTTCCGATTCCTCTTTAGTGCACCTTTGAGGCGTGGCTCAATTTAAACTGCCAGCACTATTTTACCACTTAATGCTCATTCTTTTGCTTCGCAGCTTGGTACAAGGAAAATGATAGTCATCACCAACTATATGGTCGTTAGTGCTGCATGAGGTCTATAGAGTGGCTTTTTCTTAGTTTCTAAAATTGATATGGCATAGTTTTGTCCATAGCTTCGAACTCCCCATTGGCACTATTAGATTGTTGAATTAAAAAGGCAATTATTGAATTTATTTAGTTACATAACTTTGACAACATATTTACCGACAACTGCAGCAGCTCGCAGTTTGTTCCCTAAAAGGTGTTCTATTTTGAACTCCCTATCTTAAAAATTTTTGGAAGCACAAGAACTAACAGTGAAGCACTGGTTGTTGGGCAGTTTAATCGCACAATTTTATTAACATGCTCGATCTCTCTTGCTGCAACTACCCAAGAGCCACAGCCACAAAATTTCAGTGCAAGACATTGATTCCCTATTTACTTTTTTCAAGGAATGCCTAATGTGATGCTTAGAATTTTGTTCCCCAAAGTGTTAATTCATACGAGAAGCAGTCCATGAAGCTTGAAAGGAAGCACATGGGCTATTCGTTTCATAACTACTTTGCTGTTTTTCCAACATGCCCAACACAACAGGGCCGTCAGCACTGCTGCGATTCCACACAGGCGGAACGTCAGGCTGCTGTTTTACACGTGAACTTGCACCTCCAAGTGGGAATCTAAATGGCGGTGGTAGTTGGAAGCGGACCACCATGTTTCAAGCTGAAAACAGAGGATGTGTAACCAAAGAATATATCACACAGTGGAGTTTTAAATACCATATTTATAATTTATTTCAGGAGCAACCAAATATTAAAGTGAATTTTGAAAAACCCTACTATAATTCACAAAAAGAAAAGGAGGAAACGTTGTGCGTATGGTACTGTCAGACTTCGGGTACAGATAAAATAAATACTTCTGTAGAAAACTGAAACCAACTTAAGCATGCCCTTGTACACAAACTTCCACTTGGGCAAAGAAAGCTTGTAGCACTTGGTGCCACATTCATCACAGCGCTCTGCGTGATGCACAAAGCTACAACCTTTTATTCCATGGAATAATAAAATAAAAATTCAACTGACGGGAGCTCCTAGATTTCAACGTTAGTTGACCTAAAAATTGCATTATCTCGAAAGCCTTACTTTTTACCTTTACAAGAGAAAATTAAAATCACTGTTTACAAGACCTTTCTGCAGTAGTGACCCTTTTCTGGTGTCCAATAATGTGCGAAGTACTTCAAACAGCAGGTTTAATTTGTGCTAGAACAACTAACACATTCCATGCACACACAAATCTTGTTTATCCTTCAGACTGATGGCTATATTATGTACAAGAGACTATGTAAAAAGAGGCGCAAGGGCACACAAAAAACGAAGCTTTCACAACTTGTGCAGGCACTCCAGAAATGTGCAAGCTTGCCTTTCCATCTTCAGTGCCCCATCAATATGATGCAAGCAAACCCCCATACGTACATATGTACAAGAAACCACCCTGCCTGAAACTACATTTAACCGAATCTTTAAAAAGTTGTCAAAAGTCCCGTAACAAGGTAAAAGATACACTTGGGGTGTCTTAGAAGTCATTACACTGAAAACAGCCTCATTTTCACAAAGAGATAACAATACCCTCAGGTAAAACAAATCACTGCATGGCAAATAAGCTAGGAAACAAACTTCAATATAATAGTACATATAAATACAGAATGATTATCATCCAATTGAGTTTCCAACACCAACAAATGGAGGTACTTCCAAGACATTCTTCGTGATGTGGTCTGCATTCGTTACATACATCTCGTTCTAAGCGAAATGCTAGCCCATGTTTATTTCCCTCCATTCTTTAAAGCTGAGCTTCTGTTGAAAAAAAATGAGAGCAAGTGTGGTGAGAGAAGGGCATTTCATCAAACGAAACATGTGATTCTCCTTCTTTGATAGAAAGTGATGAGTTTACACAGGCACACACACACGCACACTTCCAGGCACCAGTCTCTGAACTAGAAAGAGAAAAACCAAGGACCAGCTTCTTTCCTCAGTCAATCTTGACTGTAGAGTAGATCTTACGCACAAATGCACTAGTCCCAATGAAGCCAAAGGTGCCTGCAGAAGAACAAAAGATATACAGTCAGTCCCGCAACCATACTACTTATGTAATGCTTGTCAGTTTCATGTAGAAAAATGGGCTAATAAAAATTCTAATGAAGTCAATTGTAGAACAGCTTTTCTGTTTAGCAGAGATGGTTGGTTGGTTTATGGGGTTTTGCTTTATTTAACAGTACCTACATTAATATAAGAGCCCATTTAAACAACTCCCTCTTGCAAATCAGATGTTTTAATATTTTTTTAGTGCCTTTCTGGCCTATCACCAAAAGGCCATTCTGCAAGTAAAGCCTCTCAAGTATTATTGGTTTATGGGGCTTAACATTACACTACACATAATCCCAAAAGCAGAAGATTGGACATCCATTGCCGTAGCTCAGTTGGTAGAGCACCGGACGTGACTTTCGGAGTTCATGGGTTTGGATCCCACCGGCGGCATGCGATTGTTTTTTATTCTTATCTTTAAAAGAATAATTACAATATTTAATCTCCCATTGATGAACACCACAAATTAGGAAAAAAAATTGCCTATGCCTGGTTTCAGTGAACATTGGTCATGTATGTACGTCATAACGAGCCCCTCTTTTCTCTTCCCTTGTCTGCTCAATATCCTAATTAGGTCATTTCTTATGGGCCTTTATGCAAATTTATCAGTTAAAGAAGCTTTATAAGAATAAGCAGACATTTGCAAAAAGCCCACTGCATATCGTAAAGCTAACGAAATGCCTATTTTGTGACCTTTAGAAAAAAGCGTCCCCTATGACCCTTGGTTTCAGTGGCTGTTGGCTTCCATCAAAATGCCCCTCAAGTTATTTTGTTCACCACAAATAAATAACAAGGAAAAAACAATCTGGCAGTAGTTAGCCCACAACTAACCTAACTGCAAATCTATCATGTTTGAAGAAAAAGGGGAAGCTTTAGGATGTGCACTGCACCTTTAGAAATATTCACATATTCTGAAGAAAAAAAAAAGCTTTTTAACTAAAAAATTATTGTAAAGGCCTGTAAGAAGTGGCCTAATTGGGATGTTATTTTGCCATATATTTCCTTCCAGGTGAGATATTTGAAATTTAAATCCATATTTGAAATCACCATTCTATGATACACCTGCATACCCTCGTCCCCCTTAACATCCAGATCCTCCGAAGATCTGTCGCTCGAATCACCAATGGTTCGGAGCGCCGCGCCACGCATGTGACCCGTGTGACCACACATGTGATCAATGTGAGGTGGCGTTTGCTTGGCCCACTTTTTCGCGTGCTTCACTGTCGAAGGCCTTGTGGAAATAAATTATATGCTCATTTAATGTGAGGTTATAATGTGATGGTAAACTGGTAAAAAGAGGTTCAAAGCACTTTCACTGCGAAGCACGCCAAGCCTAGTGACATCGGGCGAATGGCGCGTCACCGCAAAGTACAGTCGAACACGGATATATCGAACCCACATATATCGAATTATTGTCTGTATCGAACTCGTCAATTATCCCCTTGAAAATTCTGTGTAAAAGTATAGAAATTCGTACGTTTATATCGAACGATATTTTTATCCGCCATTGGATATATAGAACGCCGCGCGATCTTGGCACTCGCTGCACCCGCGAGCTCCGCGCCTCCCTTGAAAGGCTCGGAAAATGTGAGAGCGAGGGGGGAGGGAGGCTCGGACTGTACTCCCGCTGTGCACGCTCTCCGACTTGCGGAACAGCTTTTTTTTTTTCTCTCTCCCAATGTCTCTCATCCTTCCCCCGCGTAACCAAAAGGCAGCCAGGAACGAAGGCGCCGGCGGCCTCCTCCTTTTGCCTTTTTTTTTTCTTGTTGCTTTTTCACGAGTTTTGCTCAGCCAACCACAGCTCGTGCCTTTCGTACGTCGCTGTCGCCCTCGGAGGTCGCTGTCGCCTTCGCTGTCGCCATCGCGAGCGCTTTGTTGGCGGAAGCTGCGCACGTGAATTCTTGTGTTTTGTGCGCGTTCTTGTGTTTCGTGTTCAATATTGTTTTGCGTGCGTCTCACGACACGTGTGTGACTGGATCGTGGTGAGCTGACGCGGAAGCAATGGCCGCAGCAAGCACAAGCAGCGTCAAGAAGCGCAAGAACCTGGACTTTGCGACAAAGCTGAAAGCCATTCAGCGTGTTGAGGCAGGCGAGAAAAGTGCGACGGTGGCAGACGACTTCGGGATTCCTCGGAGCACCCTAAGCACCTTGTTAAAAAACAAGGCGGACATAAAGTCGAAAGCGGCGGAGCAACGAACGTCGGGAGCTTGTCGTGTGCGCGCTCCTGCCCACGAGAAAGTTGAAAAGGCTCTCTATGCGTGGTTTTTAGAGGTGCGGGCTAAGAACATTCCGGTGGATGGCCCAATGCTAATGGCTAAAGCCAAATGGTTTGCCGCTGCACTCGGTGATGACAACTTCGCCGACAACACAGGGTGGCTGCAGAGGTTTAAGAACCGCCATAAGATAGTTGGCAAAACCATTTCTGGGGAAAGCGGAGCCGTCATCAGCCAGGATATCCAGCAGTGGATTTCGAAGGAATGGCCGGAAATTTGCGCGAAGTTTTCACCCGCGCAAATCTTCAACGCCGACGAGACCGGGTTGTTTTGGCAGATGCTGCCCAGCAAGACGCTCGACGTCCGGGGCAGCACGTGTCACGGGGGCAAGATGAGCAAAGTCCGCGTGAGCGTTCTGCTCGCTGCCAACATGGATGGCTCTCAAAAGCTCCAGCCCTTTGTGATCGGCAAAGCAAGGGCACCGCGCTGCTTCAAAAACTGTAAGCAGCTCCCCGTTCGCTACGCCTTCAATAAGAAGGCGTGGATGACGCGTCAGCTGTTTACAGAATGGCTGCAAGCGTGGGACGCTGAACTGGGCAAGTCGGGGCGTCACGCTTGCCTTCTCGTCGATAATTGCTCGGCCCATCACACCACCTGCGAGCTCGAAAACATCGCGCTCAAGTTTCTGCCGGCGAACACGACAGCGAAGTTGCAGCCGCTCGACCAGGGCATCATTAAGTCGTTCAAAGTCGGCTACAGGAGGCGACTCATTGATAGGCTTTTGGTGAACCTCCGCATGGGCACCGAGCTTAAGGTTGACCTGCTGGGGGCCATTCAAATGATGACGGGCGCCTGGAGAGATGTGAAGCAGGATACCGTGGCCAACTGCTTCCGGAAGGCAGGCCTCGTGACGGCCGAACTTCCCGAAACCTGCGAAGACGGCGACGGCGACAACGAGCGCAATGGACGACGCGTTTCGCGAGTTGTCGTCCCTTTTCCCGGCTGCCGTTCCAGCCGAAGTGTCTGCTGACGATTTTGTGAACGTTGACAGCAATGTTCAGGCTGTTGCGAGCCTCGCCGACGAGGACATTGTAGCTGCAGTCGCAGGGACCCAGGCCGACAGCTCGAGTGGTGACGAAGATCCTGCGGACGAGGGGGGCGGCTACACGCTCGTACTCCACCGCTGAAGTGGCGGCCGCGTTCAGCTTGATTCGCCGTTGTTGCGGCGACATGGAAGGAACCGGGCTTTCGCACCTGAACAGCCTCGATAAGATCGAGGTTGGAGTCTTTAATTTCATTTGCAAGGCGAAGAAGCAGACGAACATAAGCGATTTTTTTTCACGCAAATAAAGCATTACGTTGCGTCGTGTGTGCGGAAATAGTTGTCATTCCTGAATGCTCCGATCGGTAGGTCATCGTCCGCCACAGGTAAAGTCTCTGGGCCTGTATTTTTTTATATCGAATTTTTAATATATCGAATTAATTCGCGATCCCCTTCGAGTTCGATATATCCGTGTTCGACTGTAATGCAATGTAGCATCGGTGCACCCCATTCTATTTTTCGGGCAGTATAACGTTTTGTCCTTTCTAGTGCGAAAGCGGAGCGCACAATACTAGTTAGGCCCGTTTCACATGCTTCGATTGAAATGAAAATGGTCGGCCTAGTTGGTGACACCACTGTGCTATTTTCGGGCAGTGCTTTCCCGTGCAACGCATACACAGCGAATTTGGTCAAAGGGACAGGCAAGGTTGCTTGATGTTTACATAAGCAAGCCATGAATAAACGCGACAAATGCTACACGTTACGACCAGCATATTTTTAGGTGCAAGGCAATATTTCGTATGTTTTGACTAGAATAAACAGCTTTGCTTCCACCGCGGCAACAGCTCCCATGTGACCCCACGTTGCAAGCCGTCTCGGCACTCCCCATTGGTCAATCGCAGAGCAAACACACCAACACTGCGACTGAATACCAACCGGACGGGACTCGATCGCAAGCTGTCTGCAGTTAGACTGACGGCCTTCCCCAGTCACAGACCGACAGAATTCGCAGTGCCGCAGGGAAAAATTGCATGCATGTGAAACAGGCCTTAGCAGCACTGCAGCACCACATGTTCATGGTTCCAGGAAGATTTCGGAGCACGGAACGTGTGTGGTCGTGCAGGCAGTTATCGTCTATCAGCTCCCAGCGTAACGCACTACGCAAGCAAAATTATGCACACATGAAGTAATTCTTATGGCTGATTTTTTTCCCCCGAATGACCAAGTTCCAAGTGGGGGTGCGGCCCCTACACGAATATATATGGTAAAAGGTATTGCAAGTTCTCCCTTGCTCTAGTAGGCCCACTTTCACCGAATGGTAGTTTTCAGGTCCTTATGAGCCTCAACATTACACAAAACAGCCATGAAAGTGCAGTGCACTTCAAGTTGCAGCGCAAAAATGAAGGAAAATTAAAGAATGAAGAAATTTTTGGGCAAATCTCAGCTCCATAAAAAACTTGTGCCAACAAAATGTGCACATGGACACCTGTGATGTCACTTCTAGGGTATAACAGGCGAGAAGAGCATGTGGTTGAAATATTGAAATAAAAAAAAAACCTTCCAAGAACATACTGTAAATTGCAGAGATGCGTTACTTTAAAATCACAATAATTAGCTAGTGAACTATGCCATATTCATTTCTGAAGTGAAGAAAAAGCCACTCTCTAAGCTTTGCAGCACGAGGCAACTTGGTGCTCTTTCCGCGCCAAGCTGAAGCAGCAAGTGAGGCACTCTGGAAGCTCAGTGCAAATACCATAAAACCTCGTTATAGACCACAAGTAAAAAATCGTAAAATAGTTCGCTATAGCTGAAATTCGTAGTATAAAATGTCACAAACGCGAGTAACAGCGGCGCAATTCAGTTAATGAAGAGACAGCAGTTCTGGCGATCCTTGCTAAAGAAACGAAGTGACGTTTTCCCAGGTTTCGGAGGCGTTTCGAAGGCGCTCACAGCTGTTCTGAAGACCGCAAAAACCCGAGTGCCAGTTAGGTTGGCTTTCCCGCATCACTGCCATGTTGCGTGGAAAGCGGTCCGTCAGAGCGAGAGCTATCGCCGTTTTCACCACCAATCACTTGTGCAGTGCTACGAAGCCTGCCGCCTGCTATCCAAACGGGCACAGTTTGGCTCTGGGGAGTTCGACATATCCGTTTCATGGCCAACCGCGTTTGATATAAAAAGTACAAATTGCATGCGTTTGTCAAAAATATTTACGAAAAGTTCGATATGGGCAATAATTCGTAATATCAGTGTTTGTTATAATGAGGTTTGACTGTACAGCTCCCACTGATGACATGTTGCAAATGACTATGGTGCCTAATTCAAACTGTCTGCACGACTCCATCATGGCATGCACTTTCTTTCGCTATGTCACTCTAAAAAAATTCAGGACGGCACTTTGTTGAACTAAAGTGCGGTGAAGTGAAAGCCTTTAGAGCGGTGTTGCTGCTTGTGTCACTGATGTGTGGTTAGGATGTTGATTAAGTACACAATTGTTTGTGAATCGTCACATGCTGGAGACACTGGAGGAGTTTGGGAGGCATTCGCCTGATTCGACGCCTTTCCACAAACACTCTCCAGCGTCCTTACGCTAGACATCTATTAGCTTGGGGCAACCTAAAAACATTGAAAAATAATAAGCCCCTGCCTGCACCACTGACGTATAACACAAGGAGAATTACATATGTATTGGCAGGAAGTAGCGTTGTCTTTAGCACACTCAGCTGCGGAACGGAAAGATGGTGGTTCAAATCCTGCTGTGCGCAAGGATTTTTTTTTTTCTTATCGAGTTGATGTCATTTGATTGACAGCCATAGTGTGACAGATTTTGCAGACAGACGGACAACGATGAGACATTAAAGGCTTTCACTTTAAAATAATACCCCCATAGTTGGCGATTATTCTCTTTGTGCACCAAGTAACAAAGCCAAAGGAAGAGCATGCTGTGGTAGAGTAGCGCAGGCAGTTCAAACTGGGTGCCACAAGCATTGCAACACGTCACCAGTGGGCGTACCATTTACACTCGTCTTCCTGCCCGCCTCGTGTGCTCAGTTTCGGTTTCATGCACAAAAAAGCACCGATTTCCTCGAGCTGCAGGGTTTTAAAAACTGACCTTTTCTTTGTTTCAAAAACTGATATGGCATTGTCTTGTTCGTGGCTTCAAACTTGCCACTGGCTCTAACCACCACTGTGCTCATTTAAAATTTAACACTTTGGTTATTTAGCTACATGAACAATATCTTTTATCATAATTGACATCTGCAGCAGGTCACAGTTTCTTCCTGAAAAGATTCTATTTTGGTACTCATATTCTTTTAGAACAGCACAGAAAAGCAGTCACTCTCCCCCCAGAGCAGGAAATTCTGAATGAGAAGACCCCAGCTACCATTCCAAAATTTATTTTGAGCATGGAACAATACCCCCCCGCACAGTCCCAGTGAGAGTAGCCCACGAGTTTACACCTGCAGAAAATTTCCTACCACAACAGAGCACTCAAGTTCTTTTACATAAGAAATCAGGTGAAACACATATTTAGACATATATAATGCAAGGAAGGAGATTTGAGATTTCATGAAAAAAAAAAAACATGATCATAATGTGATCACCATTTGTTCAAAGCCAACAACACCTGAGGCAGCAAGGACACGAAAACAAAAAAGAAAGCACGCAAAAATACCCGAGCAAACGTATACGTCAACATTGTATGAGAGGCAACACTTCAAAAATGTGTGCTACATCGTCGACCACAGCAGAGCCTCCGACTGCAATAATGAACAGGGTCTCCTGCGCAGCAGCAGCCGCAGTCATTGCCATACCACAGCAGGTGCGAGCTTTGTGCTGTGCCCGTTCATGCTTTGATTTCCCTACTGAACTCCTGCAGTGCTTTCTCTTTCTCAATGGCTCGCGCTGTCTTATTTCAATGTTTAAAGCCACCCACTCGTTTGCCCGTATGCACACGCTAGCGCGCTGCACAGGGGCTTCAAAAAGTTGGCTTCTCCTACTTGTCCTATCAGCACGTGAGCATGGTGGTGAAGGTTACCTCTAGTATCTAGAGGAGCTATGGGGGAAAAAAATCGCGCAATTTCGCGCCTTGATTCCAAATATCACACCAGGTGCATTTTGAAACCGGTGGTGCGAGTAAAAAAAAAAAAAAACTCGCATTATATTCGTGCAAATACAGTATATGGTCTACATTAACACAACAGCACTCACCACACAACACTCCAAGGGCAAAGCTGAACAGAGCCATGTAACCAAAATAAAACACCGTCTGAAACAGGCCATACATCCTGAAAGAAGAAAAAAAAAGAATAGGCAGATTATAAAAATCTGAGCATACTCCAAAAAATGCACGAGCGTTTCCAGTGAAGCGAAATCCATTATTTTATGATTAAGTACACGAGACATATTACTTCTACTTTGGCATGCTGCAAAGTATAAAAAAATTACCATTGAAAGAATTCTTGAGTAGAAAATTTATTTCACATAGCTGGATCCTTCATATGTGCTTAACACCTACACACACTATGGTAATTGGCAATTGATTTCTATGCAAAACTAGCTGCAAACAGCAATGTGAACATGTTACCTTTAGGCCTTTGACTATCTCAGACTACTAGATTTTCAAGTTCCTTCATTTCACTTCATGGAGGGTCCCGGTACCCCCTACAGAGCGACAGCTGTAAGCCATGCGGCAATCAAATCCAGAGCATTTTGCTAACTAGGAGCAGCAGCTAAATGCATATTGGCACCTAAAAAAGAGTAACTACATCCCAACACACTTCATGTGCTACTACACCCACGACTGAAATCTGCTCAGAAGCACACACAAAAAATATTAGAAGCAGTAGTTCACGAACAATACGAACTAATTACTCACTTCGTTTTAAAGAAATAATAGTAGAAGGAGTACAGATAGACATATCCTGCTGTGGAAGCACCTGCCAGGAAACTTGTCCACTGCCTGCAATACGTAAAAAGGACACGGTAAGTATTGTACAAAAGATGTGTCAGCTCTCCATCGTACCATCTGTAGTCCTCTGCATTCAGAAGGAAGTATGTGCAGACAATGGTAACACAAATGGTCACAATGGTCAGGATCAAGAACACCAGCAGCATGAAGCCATAGACGTAGTAGATCTTGTAGGCCCAGAAAGATGTGAAGATGAAATACCTGTAAATTGAAAGGACAACCACAATGAAGTGATTAAAAAGTGCAAACAGTAAGTGGAATATTTCAGGTACAAGAACAGAGAACAACGTGTCAACTTGTTAAACAATTGGCTCTATCAAAACTTGTTATACAGCTCAGACCATTTATAACGTAACCGCTTATAATGCGAGACCGCATTGTATGCAGCTTTTTGTGCTAACCGCTGTACTTCCCATAGAGTTCAATGTATTACCGTACCACTTCATACACAGCAGCGCGTAACCGAAGACCGCATATAGTGCGGTTTCTTGAAAGCTTGGTGGCCCATGTACAGGCACGGGCCTGTGGGTACCGACGGGTGCGAGGAGCGTGCTTCCCAGGTTGCGCAAGAAGGGGGCAGCAGGCGGGGCAGGGGGGAGTGTTGTCAGCATGGTTCAACGCAAGGCTGAAGGCAGGAGAGGATAGAAAAAAAAAAACCCCAAAGCAGGCGTTTTTCCTTTCACTCTCCGATGCACCTCTCTTAGGCACAGCCAGATGCGGGAAACAGATGCGGGAAACTTTGGCAATTCACTGCCGTGACTGTGAATATGAGGGTGCTCCGGATTTCCCACAATCTGTAATTGTCGACCGGCATCCTGTGAAAATCGCAAGGGAGATATTGGAGGCGCTAGAGATTGATAGGACGGGCAGTGGCTGCGTAAGCATGCCATCAATCGGCCTTTCAAAAAAGGAGATGATGTATCTGAGCGGGTATCGAGTGACATGACTTTTTGTATGCTGCGCCATTTTTAGTTTTTGTCTTCCCCCCTTTCATGTGCCTATATATCTTTCAATGTTTCTAATATACGTCAGTCGGAAGTTAGCGCCTGTCCTTCGTCTTTCTTTGCATCCGTGCTTTTTTTTTTTTGCGCTTTTCGTCTTACAATGCATTACCAACTTAGCCTGCACCCACACCCTACTAATCCCCTTAGAGTTCGATATACCCGGGATTGACTGTATATGCGGCTTAACATCCCAAACCTGTGTGTGGGTTATGAAAGGCGCCGTAGTGGATGATTCCAGATTAATTTCGATTACCCAGGGTTCTTCCCACATGCGCAGGCAATAAATAAGCAGCCCACAAGGTGGTCTCTGCATTTTTGCCTCCGTAAAAATAATGCCATCATAGCCCAGGTAGATACTGTGACCTTGGGCTCTGCAGCTAAACACCAAAGCCACTGAGCCATTTTGACGGGAATCGTAATTTTACAGGGTAACGAATGAGAGTTCGACATATTCAGGTAAAGTTGAGTGCTGTTTTCCCTTATAACCGGATAAAAAATTGGGCAAGTTGGTTTAGATCCATATCAACAGGGAGGCAGTGCAAACATGACAACAAAGGAGATGTTGCAGGACGCTATCAACCACAGGTTTTGTTGAGACATGAAGGAACTTGCAACAACAAAAAAAACTTAATTAGGCATACCACAAAATTTAGTGAAATACAGCACATCAGCTGCTTATGATATGTCTTTAACATGCAGTGCTAAGTACATAATACAGCAAACCAGCGAATGCATTTATATAAAACAAAGTGTAAGGCGGGGGTTTATTTAAAAGAGCTGGGAGGAAGAGAGCAGCAGCGAGAACAATCCGAGGGCAACCAGGTCGGGCACAGACACACGTGGCGATAGCAATACGGCTGACGCGCAGGGCCATCTTCGTTTTCACGAGTTATCTGCTTTGTCTGGGTCATCATCTTCTTCACAATTACCCCCGGGGCGAAGAGGAGCCACCCTGGCTCCATCATCTTCTTCACACAAAGTAAACACAAGAGACCGCTTTCGAAGAATAAATATGCGAATTTTCCTCACTGCAGGAAACGCAGCGATGTTCCACTGTTTGCTAACATAAATTTTCTGCATGACCGACTTACTGCACAAATTCATGTCGTTAGCAGCTTACCACATGTTCAAAGAGAAAAATGCATATGTGAATCTGCTGTTAGTAGTGCTTTCCGATAAAACAAATCGGTTTTCTTGTGAATAAACACAGCAAAAATAAATAGGACAGAAGAACAAGCACACACAGTTCTTCTGTCCAGTCGCCAACTTATCCAGCAACATACTCTGATTTGATTTTCTTGAGTAGATCGGTCATGAAAATTGGTTTCCTTTCTTGCATAGAAGATGAGGGCCAAGTTGCACATGAGAGCAAAGCCAAGCTACCGGGTAGTGGAATAAGATGTACAGGCAGTCTTACATAAAAAGTGCAGAGCTTTGCCACCAAAATTTCAGATAACTTTTGTGTGCAACTGACATGAAGTGTACCTTGATAGCTCCGCGCCTTTGTTTTCAAAAAGTGAGTGCTTGTCTGAAATAGAACTTTTACAGTTAAGCCTAATTTGTATCAGTTTAACAGATGCACCTTACTCATGCTCCCTTTGAGTGCTCTTGCAGAATGCAGATGGCATCATCAACTATCTGCAACTAAAAAAGAAAAAAAAGAAAAAGAACCAAGAACCAAGAACTTACATCTCAATGAAGATGGAACCAAATGGCAGGATCCCTCCCAGAACAACAATTACTGAAGGCTCCATGAACCACTTCTTTTCTGGGATGGGCCGGGGAACAGCATTGATCCGACAAGGGTAGTTGGGCTGCCCAGCCAGATTGCGCCCCAGCACAGTGCCCACAAGTGTCAATGGGAGGATTATGAACAGGCAGATGCATGTCACTGCCACCTGAACGCAAAGAGAAAAATTCTTGTTCAAGGTGCGGTGGTCATAAAGATCACCACTGTGTTCTGTGGAAGCTGCAAGCACAGATAAAAGCCTTTCCAAATTCACCAAAATTCCCTGAGATTTACTAGCACACTAGTTCAGCACTACAATTCAACCACACACTTCACTCACAATATGTGCAATTTGCATTTCCAAAAAGCTGCTCAGGTGACGCAGGCAGTCACAATCGCATTTGTATAAAGACAGCTTACTTCAGGATTCACTGCCTATTTCTGGCAAAACAGTCCGAACAAAAAACAAATTCTATGACACTAGCGTGGCCGAGTGAAGCAGAGAAACAAGTGCTGTCACCCAAGTACCCCACGCCGCACAAAACCCATACATGAGTGCAGTGTGCTGTCCATTTCTTAAGGTGCGCTTATGCACGGCATAAAACTAATGAGACATGCGCTCTTTTCTGAATTACTGACACCAGGTGTAGAACGTGTGCTCCATGGTTTTGCTGTTTTGCGAAAGTGTAGCACCATGCAGCCAGCAAAATATTCATTAAGAAAGACCTTAACCTGAGCAGGCATTTGCAAAACGGAGTTCTTAAACTAGGTTCTATGGAAACTTAGACTTCCGTTGATTGGCTTTCGGGTTTCAAAGGACCTAAACCCATGCAGCCACAGCCCCCACCTTTCCTTTACCTACTCTATTTGGGACTAATCAAGTTTTATTTGCAAACTGCAGACTGTTTCATTATACAGCCAGTCATTATTAATTAAATTTGGTCATTACTTGACAGCTTGTACAGCTGCATGCTCTTTTTTACATCCATGTTAGGCAGGCAAGGATGGAAGCCTAGACACGAGTTCCTCAGCACCTTTTGAAAGCGACACAGCATTCCCCGAGGTTAAATAGATTGAGAACCCTTGTGCTAGAATGCTAAGAAGCAGTCTACATCACAGCGAAGGAGTGGCCTGCAGCTTCAAATATGAGTACCGTTCTAGCAAGCATGCTGAAAGGGCCACACAAGAAAGCATTTCCAGCACATACAACAAGGCTGTAAAGGCTAACACATCAGCACCAATATTAAGATCTCGGCAGTATACTAAAGCACAGCAAAGAACCCTCTGACAAAATATGACAACAAACACAAGACTGGACGGACCATGGGACCATTTGCATCTGATAAAAGAGCATGCTACACTCCATCCAGCAACACATTCCAGCACTGCATGGAAGTGTGTGTTGTCATTTTCTGCACATGGCAGTCTTGTGACTGCCTAACTTTGTGACCTAAAGTGGCTGAGGAGACAAAACAATGGGCTTCTTTCAGAAAAACACAAGTAGCACCACAGAGATCATGCTAAGTTGGCCAAGTTCAATTCAGTTCCAGAGAAGCAGTTCAAGTGGGAAGGCCTGACCTGGCACATCTGTACCTGCATGGCCTATACCTGACAAGGGTAAATGACTACAAGCTGCAGAAGCCATGAAATGATTACACATCACTAAAAGCAAAGGTGGAAACAAGATGTTCAGTAGCTGTTTCTTTGTAGCCTTGTGTCACCTTGACACACTAGACATTTGTTACATTTTGTTCGTTCAGTTTGCCAGAATCTTAATTTCACTGAGCTGTGTGAAGGCACCATTGATGGTGTTCAAATGACCAGTGGGGACTTGTACTTGTGGCAAAGGGATCATCCCTAAACTATGTAAGACAATTTAATCTGCAATATTGCAGTTTGTCACTGACTTGCACAAGAGGTCACCACCTGTCATTGTTGTAAACTGGGCTATTCTGGCAGGCTTATTGGCTATTTCACTGTGTATTGAATGGTTGTTGTGTGTTGTGTGTTGGGTTTTATGGCACATAGGCAGCTAAGGCCATCATGCGCCAAACTCAAGGTGTAGAATTGGCTTTCTGTAGAATGTTTACGAATATCAAAAAATGCCGATGGCGTAGATGACCTAAAAACATTGTGCTGCCTAGTAAAAGAAGAGAAGAAATTTGGAAATCGCTAATGGTAAAAGCCTTAAAGAAGGTCAGGCAGCCTTAGCGGCTATCCTTGGCTAGGCAAGGATCCTGAGGCTCCCAACCAATCAAATAAAAAGCCTCAGCCTACTTCTCAGGAATGAGAAAGTGGCTGAGGTGTATCATGTAATAAAGGGAACCAGTGGTTCAAAAATTACAGTTTTTCGAGGACGCCCGCTGCTTTTAAAAAGCTAAAAACGGAGGGTATGTTAACAATGGCATTATCAGCTAAGAGCAATGTTGGGTGAAAAGGAATGTATTCATGATAAAATTGAGTGAAGTACTTTTTTCTTAGTTTTTCTAGTTTCACACATGAGAATAGAATGTGGTTAACAGTAAGTTCTTCTCCGCATTCCTCGCTACCAGGTTTATCTTGTTTTGTTAGCAGGAAGTTGTGCGTGAGGTGCGTGTGGCCTATTCGCAGACGGCATAAAACCACTTCTTTAAAACGTTCCTGGTGCACACATGACTTAAATTCACCCAAAACTGGTTTTACAAAGTGCAGTTTATTATTCACTTCGCTGTTCCAACGCGACTGCCATTTCTGTCTTAATTTCTGTTGAACTAATTTCATGCAGTCATTAAAGGGTATATCTACTTTTTTTATTTCCTTGCCCCGAGCTTGAGCGGCACACAAATCTGCTCTCTCATTTCCTTTTATTCCGATGTGGCTCGGGACCCAGCAGAGTTTAATGTTTTGTCCTCGAGCTGTTGCTGTTACAATGTTGTGTATGATGTCCCCAAGTATGGGAGTGGTTGCGTTTCTAGAGTGGAGGGCTGTAAGTACACTTAAAGAGTCTGTGTAAATAATAGTGTTTTTGAGGTTCTCATTTAATATTTTTTTTGTTGCCACACATACTGCATAACATTCTGCGCTGAAGATGGATGCGCACTGTGGAAGTCGCATTGCTGTCTCCGAATTTCCTCGCACCACTGCGCTTCCTACGTAAACATTCGTTTTTGAACCGTCAGTGTAAAAGTCCGTAAAACTACTGTATTTTTCTTCGAGTGCAAGGAATTCCTGTACTATATGTTGTTTTGGAGTTTGTTTTTTTTGGAACTGCGTAAGGGTAAAATCACAGATTGCCGGAAAATTGTGCCATGGAGGCAGTGGAGCTCGTCTTCGAGCAATGGCAGGTAATGTGTCCAGTACTCCAAGGTTTTGACACATCTCTTCAAAACGCAGGAGGAGTGGCCTGATAGCTTGTGGTTTGTTGTTAAAAAGTGTTCTTGATGGGCACTTTGTGACTATGGGGTAACATAGGTGTTTGGGAAGCGAACGGATTTTTAAAACGTACGAGCACGTGAGCATGGTTCTTCGGTCCTCGAGTGATGGTTCGTTGGTTTCTACATAAAGACTGTTAATGGGTGATGTCCTGTAAGCACCAGTGGAGAGACGCAAACCCAAGTTATGCACTGTATCTAGTCGTTTAAGGTATGATGGTCTCGCTGACCCATACACTATACATCCATAATCAAGGGTAGAGCGTACTACAGAGCGGTAAACTTTTAGAAGGCATGTCCTGTCGGCACCCCAATGTTTTCGTGACAGCACTTTGAGTATGTTGAGGGATCGGGAGGCTTTCTTTTTCAGTGCATTTATATGAGGCAGGAAAGTGAGCTTTTTGTCAAAGGTTACGCCTAGGAATTTGTGCTCATTTTTTACCGGTAGCTGTGTTTTGTTGAGGTGTATAAATGGGTCAGCCTGTAAGCCTCGCTTAATAGAGAAAAGAATGGCCACGGTTTTCTGTGTGGAAAACCGGAAACCGTTCTCGTCTGCCCAGGTCACCAGTTTATCCATTGTCAGCTGTATCTGTCTCTCGCATGTTACCAGGTTTGAGGATGTGCAGGCTATTTGCAGATCGTCAACATAGACGGAATACATAATGGCCTTCGGTATTACTTTGGCTATGGAATTTACTTTAATAACAAACATTGTCGTGCTCAAAATACACCCCTGAGGAACCCCGTTCTCTTGAACAAAGCCCCTGGACACGGTTGATCCTAGGCGCACTTGAAATGAGCGTTCGGAAAGGAAGTCCTTCAGGCAGTTCAACATCCTGCCACGGATGCCAAGATCTGCTAAGTCACGAAGGATGCCGAACCTCCAGGTGGTGTCGTATGCTTTTTCGAGGTCAAAAAAGACGGCAAGACAGTGCTGTCTGTGTATAAAAGCCTCTCGGACAGTATTTTCTAGGCGAGTTAAGTGGTCTGTTGTTGAGCATGCTTTCTTAAAACCGCACTGATGGATGTCAATAAGCTCAAGAGATTCAATCAGAAAAGTTAGTCTTTTATTCAGCACACTTTCGAATGATTTGGCAAGGCAGCTGGTAAGGGCTATCGGCCTGTAACTAGTAGGGGATGTTGGTTGTTTTCCAGATTTCAGGAATGGTACAATAACTGCTTTCTTCCAGGCTTTCGGCAATCTTCCGAGCACCCACACTTGGTTAAAAAACTTCAAGAGCGCCTCCACAGATGGCTGGGAAAGATGTGCTAGCATTTCGTAATGTATATTGTCAGGGCCAGGCGCTGTCTTTTTTCCGGCCGAGAAAACTTCGTTTATTTCTTGGAGTGTTATTAAACCATTGTACGGTTCTTTTGTGCAGCCCGTTGTTGGAAGTCTATGTTTCTCCACTGCATGTTTATGCTTTAAAAATGTTTCTGTGTAGTGTGAAGAACTAGAAATGTTTGAGAAATGTTCTCCCAAGATGTTTGCCTGTTCCTCTATATTTGTCTGTGTACCTGGAGCTGTTAAGAAAGGAATTGTGTAAGGAGAAAAGCTTCTGTTAAACTTGTGGACTTGTTCCCACATTTTTTTGGACGTAACTGAACTATTTATGCATGATACGTAGCTTCTCCATGATATTCTTTCGGCATTTCGGCGGATGTACCGAGCTTTTGCTCTCGTCTTTTTAAAGTTGATGAGGTTATCTTGAGTTGGGTATCTTCGAAAAACTCCCCAAGCTTTATTTTGCTTCTTTTTTGCTTCCCGGCATTCCTGCGTGTACCATACCTTGTTGTTTTGTCGTACTATTCCTGACGATTGCGGAATAGCTTGGCACGCAGCATCAATAATGCAGCTTGTAAAAATTTCATTCAGTTCGTCAACGTTAAGACTGTTTGAAAATAATTTCTCCAGGCTAGCCTTTTCACTAAATAGTTGCCAGTCGGCTAGGTGTAGTTTCCAACGGCGTGGTTTACTAGGGATGACTGATGGTGGCGATGAAAAGTTAATCACTACCGGAAGATGATCGCTTCCGTACGGGTTATCGAGAACATCCCACTTAAAATCGGTAAAAACGGAAGAAGAGCTAAAAGATAAATCTATGCAACTCATTTTTCCTGAGGCTGGAGAGCAATATGTGGGTTTGCCTGTATTGAGTAGGCAAACATTATTGCACAGAATAAAATCTTCTAATATACGGCCCCTAGTGTCTGTCTGTTCACTCCCCCAGAAAGGGGAGTGTGCATTAAAATCCCCAACTACCAGATATGGCTCTGGTAGCTGATTAAAAAGTGATTCTAGGTCATGAAGTGTTACTGTGAGGTGTGGCTGAAGGTATACTGAACATATGGTAATTGTTTTAAAGCTAATGACGGTGACTGCAATGGCTTCATAATTCGTCTGCAGCTGGATTTCACGTGTTGCAACACCGCTCTTAACAACGACAGCAACACCTCCAGAGAGCCTATCTGCCTGCTCACGGTCACGGCGAAAGACTTTATAATTCTTAAAAATATTTTTTTGTAAAGGTCCCAAATTGGTCTCCTGAAGGCACAGTGCTACAGGAGACATAGAGCGTAGGAGATCTGTTGCATCGCTGTAGTTATTTAAAATTCCACGGCAGTTCCAGTGGATAAGGAACGCCATGATTATTTTAAGGAGGAGTGTTTTGAGACCTCAGGTCCCTCCTTGTTGAGGGCCTGTTATTGTGGTTTTTTCTTTTTTCCGGTCAAGAGAGCCCCGTCGCCGTTGCGACCGAGGCGAGCTTTGACTTGTATCCATCGCCTCCATGGAGGCGCTGGAGTTCCGCGGGGAGCCCGCGGGCAGGGGGGTGGTAGACTTCTCCCGAACGGGGGAAGCCTTGCGGGCTGCCGACTTGGAGGACGGCCGGCCCGTTGTTGGGGGTGGCATAGCAGCTCTCGCTGCATCTGCCAGGGGCGCGGATGGCCCTGCCTCAGCCTCACTAGGTGTGAACTGGGCAGGTGCCTGAGACCGGTGTGATGCGCCGCGCCCGCGCACCACATCGGCGAAGTTTGTGTGGGGTGTTAAGGAGAAAGTGCCTTGCGACATTGCATAACGCTTTCTTGCCTCTTTAAAAGTGATATTATCTTTTGTCTTTATTGTAATGATTTCCTTTTCTTTTTTCCAGGCAGGACAAGACCTTGAGTAAGCAGCGTGCTCGCCTTTGCAGTTTGCACAGCGTGGCGCGGCGTCGCAGCCGTCTGATTGGTGGTCATTGGAGGCACATTTAGCACAGGTGTTGCGGCCGCGGCAGCTCTGGGAGCCGTGACCGAACTTCTGGCATTTGAAACAGCGTCTAGGGTTGGGGATATAAGGGCGAACGGAGATTTTTGCATAGCCTACCTCGATTGACTCGGGTAGGGTGCATGAGGCAAACGTCAGGACCAGGTGTTTTGTCGGAATCTCTTTGTTGTCTTTGCGGATTGTAATTCTGTGGACGTTGGTAACATTCTGAGGGTTCAGTCCTTCAAGCATCTCTTCCTCTGTTAGGTGCAGGAAATCATTATCTGAGATGACACCACGTACTGTGTTCAATGATCTGTGCGGTGTAACAGAGACAGGAATATCGCCAAAGGTTTCAATGTTTGCAAGCTTTGAAATCTGAGTTATGTCGAGCAGTTCGAGGAGGAGGTCACCACAAGCCAACTTTGTGACTTTGTACTGAGGGCCCAGGGATTCTGTAAGAACTCTTGAAACAAGGAACGGGGATATTTGTCTGGCTGGCTTTTCTGTTTCTTTACTGTGGACGATGTGGTACTTCGGAAAAGTTGTCTTCTTTTTCATGAAAAACTGTGTTGTGACATCGGTCCGTCCTCTTTTCAGAGGGCGATCATTATTAAGCAGGGAGGAAGCCATAAAAAATTTTGTTCTTCGGCCTTGGTGCCAGCCGCCCACCATGGAGCCCAACTAGGGGACAGGACAGGAACTTGAAAACAAGTCCTGCCCACGCCAGCTGTACACCATTGCTATAACCGAATATGACGAAACCCAGGATAGTTCGCCACACAGGGTTAACCCTAGCCGCCAGGAAAAAGGAAAAAACCAAGGAAGGAGGAGGAGACAGGAGAGTTGTAAGAAAGATGATAGGAAAGTAAAAGATGGAGGGGAGGATAAGGAAAAGACGACTGCCGATTTCCCCCGGTCGGGTCAGGCCGGAGGTGCCGTCTACAGGAAGCTGGGGCCAAAGTGGTGTGTTGCCTCCGCCGAGGGGCCTTAAGGGTCCAAACGCTCGGCATCGGCTCAACCACCAGGATCCCCTTTTCCCCGGACACGGCGATGCCACGCACGGCGAGGCGCGGGTGCTCGGGTCCGTGGTGATGCACAGTTCACCATCATCCCCTTGCGGGGATGTCCCTGCGGATGCTCGGGAACCCGCGGTGTCGCCACTCACCGTCGCGACGCCTGCAAGCTGCAGGCGCCCCCCTGCGGGGTTGTGTATTGAATGGTATCATGGAAATGTTTCTGTGGCATTCACGAATATTTCACAAGTTGCGTCAGTGCGCCCATTTCTAGGAGGGTGATAATTTCTGGTGCAGTGCAAATTGGTCAGATCTCAGTATGTTATATGAGCTAGAGCCTTCAGCGACGCCACTTTTAGTAAGTGAAAATAGGGCCTTGGAAGGTTTGTAAGCTGCAACCATTGCAAAGTTTTTGGTAGACCACATTACAAAATAAAACTATTGCACATGAAAGAGACACTAAGGACAATGTGTTGTGTTGTGTTTTATGGCACATATGCAACTGAGGCCATCATGCGCCAAGAACAAGGTATAGGAAAAGTCTTTTGTTGAATATTATAGAAATGCAAGAATAATCCTTGCTCTAGCGGCCCTCAAACATTAATATTACCCAGTGAACACATACACAACTTTTATAAATGGCTACAAGTAAAAGCTTTAAAGAGGGCCGGGTAACCTCAGTAGCCTTCCTTGGCTGCGGAAGGACATCGAGGCTCCCAACCAATCAAAATAAAAGCCTCAGCTTTCTTCTCAGGCATGAGAAATTGGCTGAGGTGTACTAAAATTCAAACAAACCAGTGGGTAAAAAATTTAGAATCTCTTGAGAAATCCCGTTTCGTTAAGAAAGCTAAAAACACGATATATTAACAATTGCATCGCCTCCTAAAAGCAGCGCGGGATGAAAAGGAATGCATTTATTATAAAATTCAGTAAAATATGTTTTTCTTATTTCTTCCAGTTCCACACAAGAGAATAAAATATGGTTAACCGTGAGTTCATCTCCACATTGTTGGCAAACAGGTTTGTCTTGTTTTGTTAGTAGGAAGTTGTGCGTAAGGTGTGTGTGGCCTATTCGGAGACGGCATAAGATCACTTCCTTGAAACGTTCTTGGTGCACACACGACTTAAATTCACCTAAAACTGGTTTTACCAAGTGTAGTTTATTTTTGACCTCATTGTTCCAAGTCGACTGCCATTTTTTTCTTAGTCTCCTTGCTACTAATTTCATGCAATCATTAAACGGCATATTTACTTTAATTATTTCCTTGCCACGAGCTTTACCAGCACACACATCTGCTCTCTCATTTCCTTTTATTCCCACATGACTCGGGACCCAGCACAGTTTTATATTTTGTCCTTGAGCTATGGCAGTTACTATGTTGTGTATGATGTCACCGAGCAGAGGGGAGCTTGCATTTTTAGAATGGAGAGCTCTAAGTACACTTAAGGAGTCTGTGTAGATAACAGCATTTTTGAGGCTCTCACTTAGTATTTTTTCTATGGTCATCCATACTGCGTAGCACTCCGCGGTGAAGATGGAGGAACACTGTGGTAGTCTTACTATTTGCTCCGAATTTCATCGCACCAGTGCGCTTCCTACGCAACTATCTGTTTTTGATCCATCAGTATAAAATTCTGTAAAACTACTGTATTTTTCTTCAAGGGCACGGAATTCTTGTAATATATGTTGCTGTGGAGTTCACTTTTTACGGAAATGTGCAAGAGTGAGGTCACAGATTACAGGAAAATTGAACCATGGAGGCAGTGGACCACGTCTTCGAGCAACGCCCGGTAATGCATCCATTACACCGAGGTTCTTGCACACATCTTCAAAATGCAGGAGAAGTGGCCTTATTGCTAATGGCTTGTTGTTAAATAGTGTTCTAGATGGGCACTTTGTGACTATTTGGTGACAGCTATGTTTAGGTAGTGAACGGATTTTTAAAACGTACGAGCAAGTGAGCATGGTTCTTCTCTCTGTAAGCGACGGCTCGTTGGCTTCCACATAAAGACTGTTTATCGGTGACGTCCTGTATGCACCGGTGGAAAGACGCAAGCCTAAATTGTGTACTGGGTCTAGCCGTTTAAGGTACGATTGCCTCGCTGACCCATAAACTATGCATCCGTAATCTAAAGTAGAACGTACGACAGAGCGATGAATCCGTAAAAGACAAGTCCTATCAGAGCCCCAATGTTTTCGTGAAAGTACTTTTAGTATATACAGAGATTTAGAAGCTTTCTTTTTGAGTATGTTAATGTGTGGTAGGAATGTGAGCTTTTTATCATAAGTCATTCCTAGAAATTTGTGCTCATCTTTAATTGGTAGTGGGACTTCATTTAAATACAAGGAGGGATCAGTGTGCAGTCCTCTTCTAAGCGAAAAAAGAACAGCTACTGACTTTTGCGTGAAAAACTTGAAACCGTTTCTGTCTGCCCATGTTGTTAGTTTATTTACTGTCATCTGTATTTGCCTCTCACACGATGAAATGCTAGAGGATGTGCAAGCAATCAAGGAGATCGTCGACGTAGACAGAATACATGATAGACTTTGGGATTATTTTTGCTAGGGAATTCATTTTTACTATAAAAAGCGTGGTGCTTAAAATGCACCCCTGAGGCACGCCGTTCTCTTGAATGAAAGTTTTAGAAAGAGTGGCACCCAGGCGTACTTGAAATGAACGGTTGGTCAAAAAGTCACTCAAGCATTTTAGCATTCTACCATGGATTCCGAGGTCTCCAAGGTCCCGCAGTATGCCAAACCTCCATGTGGTGTCATAGGCTTTCTCTAAATCGAAAAAGACCGCAAGGCAGTGTTGCTTGTGTATAAATGCTTCTCGGACTGTGTTCTCTAGGCGGACTAGATGGTCGGTTGTAGAGCACGCCTTTTTAAAGCCACACTGATGGATGTCAAGAAGATCACGAGATTGTAATATAAACATTAATCTAATGTTAAGGACGCTTTCGAAAGATTTGGCAAGTACGCTTGTTAGGGCTATAGGTCTGTAATTGCCAGGGGAGGTAGGTACTTTTCCCGGCTTCAACAACGGTACAATTATGGCTTTTTTCCATGCCTCTGGAATCTCTCCTGATAACCATATTTTGTTAAAAAATTTCAGAAGCGAGTCTACCGCATGTTCGGACAAGTGGGCAAGCATTTCGTAATGGACTTCATCTGGTCCTGGTGCAGTTTGTTTACCCGAAGAAAGTACACTGTTAATTTCTTGTAGTGCAAATGGGCTATTATATGCTTCGTGAGCACTGCCCTTTATCGGCAGTCTTTCTTTTTCGGATTTCTAACGTAATATTTCGGATTTCTAACGTAATATATAAGATTTTCTAACGTAATATTTTCTAACGTGGCTGCTGTTCTAAACAGCTGCCAGTCTGCTAAATTGAGCTTCCAACACCGTGGTTTTGTCTGGGTGACTGATGGTGGGGATGACAGGCAGATTTTAACAGGGAGATGATAGCTTCCGTACGGGTTGTCTAAGACATCCCATTTAAAATCGTTAAAAACTGAAGGAGAGCTAAAAGACAAATCTAAAACATTCATTTTTCCTGAACTAGGGGAGCAATAAGTAGGTTTACCGGTGTTCAATAAACAAATATTGTTGGATAGTATAAAATCCTCAATAACCTGACCTCTGCTATCGGTTTTCTCACTGCCCCAGAAACAAGAGTGTGCATTAAAATCGCCAACTATCAAGTATGGCTCCGGTAACTGTTGTAAAAGGCTCTCTAATTCATGCTGTCTTACTTCGAGATGTGTTTGAAGATAGACGCTACAAATTGTAATGGTTTTGTAACCGACCACGGTGGCTGCTACGGCTTCGAACCTAGTTTTGAGTGTGATCTCGTTAGCTGCTACGCCAGGTTGCACAATGATTCCTATGCCTCCCGAGAGTCTGCTCGCCCCCTCTCGGTCACGGCGGAAGACAGTATACTTCTTTAGCACCTTTGTGTGCTGAGGGCCTAGATTGGTTTCCTGCACACACAAAGCAATAGGAGAAATTGTGTTTAAAATGTCTTTTATGGCGTTATAGTTATTTACGAGACCTCTGCAGTTCCAGTGTATTATGAAAGCCATCTTAATGTTGTGTGCGTGTGTGCACATAAAATTAGATTAACTTTGATTTGGCCCCTTGACTCGGAGCCTCACATTTTTTTGATCGATCCAAAGACCTCCGCCGTCCGTCCGATGTGGACGGCACGGGGCTGCCCTGGGTCGTGTCCATCGCCTCAGCAGAGGCGCTGGACGACCGTGCAGGATGCACGCTGACTTTTGAGTTAGACCTCGACCTGTGGGAAGAGGTCTTGAGGCCCGCTGACCCGGGGGTCTGCGCAGCCTGCTTTGGGGTTGGCGGAGTAGTATCAGCTACTCCACCAGGGGGCGCGGATGGCCCTGCCATAGGCCCACTGCGTGCGGCCTGGACAGGTGCCGAAGCCTGGTGTGGTGCGCCGCGCCCACGCACCACATCGGCGAAGGATGTTTTCGCAGTGAAGGAGAATCGGTTTGTTTCGGCGTATCGCCTTCTCGCTTCCTTGAAAGAAATGTTTTCAGTGGTTTTCAGAGTAATTATTTCTTTTTCTTTTTTCCAGGACGGACAAGCCCTGGAGTATGCAGCATGGTCTCCCTCACAATTTGTGCACCGCGGGGCAGCAACACATTCATCTGACTGGTGGTCCTTCGCGGAGCATTTCGCGCGTTTTGCGGCCGCGATAACTCTGTGAGCCGTGGCCGAACCTCTGGCAATTGAAACATCTGCGTGGGTTGGGTATATATGGCCTTACATTTATTTTCAGGTACCCGACTTCAATGCTTTCAGGTAGTGTGCTGGTGTTGAAAGTGAGGATCATGTGTTTCGTATCTATTTCCTTGTTATCCTTCCGGATCTTTATCTGCTGAACATTTATGACATCTTGGTCGGCAAGGCCTTCAAGCATTTCTTTTTCAGGGAGGTGAACAAAATCAATTTCTGATATGACGCCTCGGACTGTGTTCAAAGATCGGTGTGACGTGATGGAGACAGGAATCTCCCCTATCGATACAATGTTTGCAAGTTTCGAGTGCTGGACAGTGTCACTTATTTCGAGCAGTAAGTCGCCACTAGCCATTTTTGATACCTTATACCCAAACCCCAAGGTATCTGTCAGGTACTTTGCTACCAAGAATGGGGAAATCAGTCTTGCTTGTTGTTCTTCAGCTTTGCTGTGAATGACGTGAAATTTTGGGAATGACACTTTTCTTTTTCGAAAAAAATCTTCATCGTTCCGCCCTCTTTTTAGAGAGCGATCAGGTTTGGAATAGAGGGGAGCCATAAAAAATTTAGTTTTTCAGCCACGGTGCCAGCCACCCACCACGGAGCCCAACAAGGGGACGGGACAGCAACTTGCACGCAAGTCCTGCCCACGCCAGCTGTACACCTCAACTATAACCAAATATGACGAAACCCAGGGTAGTTCGCCACACAAGGTTAACCCTAGCCGCCCATGAAGAAATGAAAAAACCAAGAAACGACGAGGAGACAGGACAGTAGTCAGAAAGAAGACAGGAAAGTAAAAGATGTAGAGCAGGACAGGAAAAGGCGACTGCCGATTTCCCCCGGTTGGGTCAGGCCGGAGGTGCCGTCTACAGGAAGCTGGGGCCAAAGTGGTGTGTTGCCTCTGCCGAGGGGCCTTAAAGGTCCAAACGCTCGGCATCGGCTCAACCACCAGGATCCCCTTTTCCCCGGACACGGCGATGCCACGCACGGCGAGGCGCGGGTGCTCGGGTCCGTGGTGATGCACTGTTCACCATCATCCCCTTGCGGGGATGTCCCTGCGGATGCTCGGGAACCCGCGGTGTCGCCACTCACCGTCGCGACGCCTGCAAGCTGCAGGCGCCCCCCTGCGGGGAGACACTAAGGACAACTCCATCAAATTACTGTTCTTGGTAAAAATTGATTCTCTGGCTATTTGCAATTAGAATGCGGTACCCTGTAGATACAAGCCAACTTCTATTTGTCCTCAGCGTCTATGTCTAGATATACAATAGCTGGCTCCAGAACTATAGAAAAAGGACCCAAGTAAATACAAAGATCGGAACCATTTCAATCGTGAAGATGTCACTTAATATGCAATTAACATTGCTGATGTACATTAGGCAATAGATTTTTTTGGACCCTGCCAATTCAACGTGCACAATAATTCTGACTGTATTGAGGAAAAATCGTGCACCCCATAAGAATGTGTACAGTACATATTCACAACCAATACTTGGATTCCGTGGAGTTGAAAAGTCAACCTAGCACAGATGTGAGCAAGCGTCGTTGCCACAGCCAGCGAACTATCTGCTGCCATAGGTGGTTTGGTTTACGGGGTTTTTACGTCCCAAAGCAGCTCAGGCTATGAGGGACGCTGTAGTGGAGGGCTCCGGAAATTTCGACCACCTGGGGTTCTTTAACGAGCACTGGCATCGCACAGTACATGGGCCTCTAGTTTGCCTCCATCGCAATTCAACCGCCACGGCCGGGATCGAACCCGCGTCTTTCGGGTCAGTAGCCAAGCGCTGTAACCACTGAGCCACCGCAGTGGCTCTGCCATAGGTAGAGCGAGCTTGGATTCCAACAGATTCAATCGTATGAATTGCATTGGATGTGCTTGGGAATACAGTAAACAACTTTTTGCCTTTTTTGAAACGCATACAACTCACAAAAAACTGCTTCCCCAAATAATTTGTGCAAAATGTAGACTGAAATGTCCGGAACATAGCAATGAGCACAGAAACCATCAAGGCTTATTAGAGTCAGATTCTGTATTGAGCACAGTGCGCTTATGAAGACAAGCGGTATTTAGGTCCCACAAAATATTCTTACTCTGAATGCAGCTGAATTTGACATGCATTTGAATTAGGTACTTCCAAGAATGTCCATTTTCAGTAAGGGTAGCAGCCACTAGTGTGGTTTTTGTGTCTGCTGACACCTTCCTTACATGGTCGGTGATGCAAAAGTAGGGCACGACGTGGCTGTGAGCTGTGAGCTGTGGCTGTGCTTGCAGTGATCTGAAAGCTTGCTGACCGGGACTTGTAACAGTAAAGTCACTGCTGGTTCACGAAATTTAGTGCCCACAAAATATTCTTAGACCTTGAATGCAGCTGAATTTGAGAAGTTTTGAGCTCATGAAAAATAAGCCCTTTCCTGTTATTCCTGTCACATATTGTTGCTGCCCAAGTCAATGGCATGCCCTTTGCTCCCACCGAGGCACCCATGGAGGAGCGAAAAACTTGTCCTCCATGAGGTGGCCTGCAATGAGTACATGAGTCTGGGTGCGTTATCACGTCAATAATGGGACAGCAGCAGCTTCAATGCCATTCAGACACTACTGCACGTGGTGAGGGAAGATGGTGGTGGTGGTAAACATTTATTATGTACAATACAAGGAGGTGTTTGGGCCCAGGCCCTATTGACCCAGGTCCTCACAAATCTGGGTGGAGCTCCTATTCCAGAGCCCTAATAATGGCGTCTAGCGCCGCTCGCGCCCTAGCGACCGAGGTCCGTTGGGACTGTAGGTCATGGCAGCCGAGCAGCGCCGCCTCCCAGGCCTGCCTAGAAGGGTGGGAAATGAAGGACTGGGAAGGGTGGGGATTGGAATGGCAGGCCCAGACTATTTGGAAAACGTCCGAGAACATCGCTCCGCACAGCCTGCAGCCACCATCAAATTCTGCATTGGAGTGTTTCAATACTGCCGGGCACAGCGTTGTATTTGTAAAAATTTTGAGAAGCCATTCGTCTGCTTTCCGGAGACCCTTACAGGGTTCCGGAAAGCAACGATCACTGTCCTTATAATATGTAGTGATGTCTTTGAATGTAATTAGAGATTGGGTAGGCTCGGAGTAGGCTTCTTGACCAATGTGAGTACCTGGGGAGAGAGAGCGCGGGCCGCCTGATCGGCTAACTCACTGCCCTGGAGTCCCTGGTGGTCGGGAGCCCAGATGAGGTTACAGTTTGGAGGGTAGCTGGACCGATGGCAATTTTGTAGGATGCGCCAGGCGAGAGGAGGTATCCGACCCAGCTCATAGTTCCGACAGGCCCCCTTCGAGTCGGTAATGATGTGTTTCACTTGTGGGAGGGAGAGTGTGAGCGCAATCGCGATTTCCTCCGCATGTGTTGTGCTGTAGGCGTGGAAAGTGAATCCTGCCACTGTGGTGGTGTTGTGGACCACTGCTGTGGTGAACCACCCCCCATGGTGGGGACCGGCAATGTCCACGTAGTACATGTGTTGTTGTCGACCATAATGTCGCTCCAGTGCTTCCGCATGCGCCTGGCGACGACCACTGTGGTCAGAGTGTGACATGTTGCGGGGAATGAGTCAGACCCTGAGGGCGCGTCTCCAGGGTTCTGGCGCTCGTACCCTTTCCTCAAAGGTGATGGTATGTTGGATGTGGAGTCGGTCAAGAATGCGGCGACCGGATGGCGTTTGTGATAGACACATATATTGGTTGACGAGATGGGTGTCTCGGAGTTCCCGATAGGTGTTGACCACCCCCAGGTCCAACAAACGCTGGTTGGATGTGGTAATGGGAAGGTCAAGAGCCCGTTTGACGACTTTGCAATGCATGACCTCGAGTGGTCCTCGTCGTGTTTGCGCATATGAAGGTAGGGGGTTGAGTAGAGAATTTTACTCGTTACAAAGGCATGTGCCAGCCTTAAGGCATCTTTGCTTCGTAACCCCCCAGGTGGGAAGAGGTTAAATGGGGGCGGGAGTCTGAGCATTCAGACTTCTCTCAGTCTTTGCAAGTCACCCAGGGACACATACTGTACTCTCCTCACACCATGCGGTGAGGTGTGTGCAGCACTGCAGCGTACTAGTGCAGAACTGGTCTGTGGCATGGGTCACAGTATGACCTGCAGCTGTGTTGCAGATTTTGGCATCAGTGACGTAAGGTGTGGTGAGTACGTGACAAAAGCATGACTCTGGCCCAAATACAATCTAAAATTATTGCTTACAAGTGAAACATGGAAAATGGCAAAATTCCAATTTTTCAAGCCAGTTTTTTTTTCTCAGCAAGGGAATTTTTTTTAGTTCAATGGATTTTTTGAACATAAAATATTCAATGATTGTTCAGGTCCCACCAAGTCCGCAAGAAACAGCTGGCAACTGTAGCAACTATGGCATGCCAGGAAAACAAGACCAATTACATGACTGAGGCCAAATCAAGTAATGGCCATGTCTTCCATACATGTCGTCTTAATCAGTTTGACTGCAAAGATAAAGGCAGCCATAAGTGTTTTTACGTAGCTAAGAAAAGAGCAATAGAGTAAGAAAGGAGCCCTTTACAATCAGCTAAGGAAGAAGAACGCTATCGCTTATAGGGTTTAACATCCCAAAGTGACTCAGGCTATGAAACTACGAGACACGTCGTAGTGGAGGGCCCCGGATAATTTCGACCATCTGGGGTTCTTTAACGTGCATTGCCATTGCACAGTAAACAGGCCTCTAGAATTTCATCCTCATCAAAATGCGATTGTTGCGGCCAGGATCGAACCTGTATCTTTCAGGTCAGCACCTGAGCACCATTACCACTGAAACACAGTGGTGGTTAGGAGAAAGCTATGTTTCAGAGCAAAACTATTAATTATTGAAGGGGGTTGCCAACATCAAACCTATAGGTAGTATTGGCCATTTCAAGATGCATGATATCACAAATTTTTGCAGCTGTGGTTCTGGATTGACAGTCACATTACTGTATACTGGTGCATATAGGAGTTCACTATAGCAGTTCCCCCAGTTCGCTATAGGAGTTCCCCCCATCGGAGTTCACTCCAAATACAGGTCAACCCAAACCAACCCCGTTCCGACCCTCGTGGGATGGCATCTCGGCACGTGCAGCTCAAAGCAAAAAACATGCAACGATGCAATTACAAGGCCAGCAGCAGGAAGCAAATGGAGGTCAAAGGTGACGAGCGTACTCCATCCTGCCTTTCATTCTTGTGTACAGCCGGCTGACTACACTTCGTTTCATACATCAAATGCAAAACTGTGGCCAAACTTTTGACAATGGAAACATCAGCGGGGATTCGGTATATAATGTCTGAAGTTGACTTTCAAGTATTCAACTTCGATCGTTTCGGGCAAAGTGCTGGTGTTAAATGTAAAGACCATGTGTTTGGTATCTACTACTTTGTTATCCTTGCAGATTTTGATTTGGTGACCGTCAATTACACTCTGGTCGGTGAGCCCTTGAAGCATTTCGGCTTCTGTTAAATGGATGAAGTCACTTTCTGAGATAACGCCTCAGACTGTGTTAAGGGATCGGTGGGGAGTCACGGAGACAGTGATGTCCCCTATGGAAGCAATGCTTGAGAGTTTCGAGCACTGATTGCTCTCGCGCAATTCAAGGAATAGGTCGCCGCTGGCCATTTTTGATACCTTGTAGCCAGGGCCCAAGGCATCTGTTAAGCATTTGGACACAGGAAATGGTGATATTATATGGGCTTGCGTTTGTTCACATTCACTATGGACAACATGAAACTTTGAAAATGTTTGTTTCTTTTGAGGGAAAAAATCTGCTTCGTTCCACCCTCTTTTTAGGAGAGCAATCAGGTTTGGAAAAGGGGGGAGCCATAAAAAATTTAGTTTTTCAGTCATGGTGTCAGCCACCCACCATGGAGCCCAACTAGAGGACGGGACAGGAGCTTGCTAGCAAGCCCTGCCCACGCCAGCTGTACACCTTAACTATAACCAAATATGACACAAAACAGGGCAGTTGGCCACACAAGATTAACCCTCGCCGCCTATGAAAAGTGAAAAAACCGAGAAGAGAGGAGACAGGAAAGTTGTAAGATAGATGACAGCAAAGTGAAAGACGGAGGGGTGGACAGGAAAAGGCGACTGCCGATTTCCCCCAGTCGGGTCAGGCCGGGGGTGCCATCTACAGGAAGCTGGGGCCAAAGTGGTGTGTTGCCTCCGCCGAGGGGCCTTAAAGGTCCAAACGCTCGGCATCGGCTCAACCACCAGGATCCCCCTTTCCCCAGACACGGTGATACCATGCACAGCGAAGCACGGGTGCTCGGGTCCGTGGTGATGCACTGTTCACCACAATCCCCCTAGGGGGATGTCCCTGCGGATACTCGGGAACTCGTGGTGTCGCCACTCACCAACGCCTACAAGCTGCAGACGCCCCACTGCGGGGACTTCCTCTTATGCCATCAGTATTTGATTTTAAAGCACTTTAGCTAAAAATACGTTTGGACATTACTTGAATTAATGAAAACAACCAGATTTGTTGCCCAGTCGACGCCGATGGCTGCTGCAGGCTGGTTTGAGCACATGCTGTGCAGACTCGCGCCCTGCGATGTAGACAGTCATCGCTTTGAGGGCACTGTAGCCAAAACTACGCTCGACAGCTATTTTCAGGCGCTAAAACTTGCGAATTCGCTCTCCGTAATCGCCGAAATCGCATACACGAATCCTGCGTACTCGCTAGGCCTCGTCACGAAAAGGGCCGGTGGTCCACCGTCGGCCGAAATTCAAGCATCTGGCAAGAGTTCCCCACTGATTAGTAAGAAAGTGTGAAGACAATAAATGCAGCCGCTTGTTTCACTTTTTTCGATAAGGTACACAAGCGCAGTTTTTCGGGCCGTCTATTCAGAAGGACGTTCTGGCAGGCTAGTTGGTTCATAATGAAGAGAATGAGTACAAACTGCACGAACAAGACGGGACGTAAGGCACACAAAATGACGTCTGTCCTTTTGTGTGCCTTGCGCCCAGTCTTGTTCGCGCAGTTTGTACTCATTCTCTCCGTCTATTCACCGGGCGTGAAGCTTTCGCTCGGCCACACAAGCCCAGGCGACGGCAACGAGTGGCATCGCCGTGCGGCGTTTTCTGCTCATGTCGCTCAATTGCTTCACCAATAGGTTCTATATGCGCAGGCACCGAATGAAAGCGAATCTTCGCTGGTGCATGCACATCGCGTATGTCTCCGTGGTGCAATAAGTTTTAAAATTCTAAAGTTTATAGAATGTCATACCAACTAGTCCCCTACCACACTCTGCCAGTTCCCACTAAGTTCCCTCTTTACGCTACTGCGATACGGGGTCGTTGGTCGCGCTGGCGTCGTCGTCGGTCTAGCTTGACTGACCAGTGCGTCAGCGATGGCATTTGCATGCCAACCAGCCGACAGGCCACCGATCGCCGTCCCATCAGGCTAGTGTAACCGGACCCTATACCTATACCGAAGAATAACTGCGTTACTATTATTTACGCTTTTGCGGCACCATGCAGTCACTCATATATGGAAAACGACTGCTACGTCGATCGCCCGCGGAAGTACAGGGGTGAATGGGACCTCGCTGCGCACATTGCAGCAACGAGAGCAGACGACGTTGCTACGCGTATGCCCTGGTGACGTCACGATAGCATTCAATATGGCGGGAGGAGTTACAGTTTTCAATTTCGATCGCATTTTTTGGAATATACAGCGCATCCAGGGCAGCCAAATTTCAGAAACTAAATCATAAGCTATTGTATTAGTTACTGAAGCACAAAACTGCAGTATGAAGAACGACCATGTCTTGGCCCCTTTAAGGGTATGACGCGATAGGCGCGGTAGGTGATACATATATGGGAATTGACCCACATATGCAGGTCATTTCTACTTTACATTCATAGATCCCCGGGAGTCCCCATACCCCCCCTGGCACAGTGGTGCGGCGGTTAAACGATGCACCACTACCCTGCAATGGCAGGTGCTCCCAGCAGAGGGCCTTGTGTGGCCCAAGTTGCTCTTCCTGAGTGACGAATCATTAACTGCCACCTGCCACGGTGGGCAGGTTGTGATGACGCTGCAAGGTCACATAACCTAGGTGGCCCACCTGCCTCCTAGGTTGCTTCTCTGGGGACCAACTGCCATAGCCATGACCATGATTTTTCACTCACACCGGTGATGCCAGCACTAGATTTTCTGGTAAACGGGCCTTTAACACTATCACGTTAAAATAATAAATGCTATGCCTGCAGGCTTATTCCGTGATATGTTGGTCATGAGCTTGATTAAATGCGCACTTATTGCTAACTACATGCTGTCGCTCTTTCATGCCATAGACAACTTGGCCAAAATACAAGCACGGAGTAACACGGCTCCCTTTGTTTTTTCATGCAGACTACTTCCATACCTTTCACAGCATTGCACCTGATGCATGAAATGGAGTGTAGCCGCAAACAACCACCGAACTGCCAAGGGTTTTGTAGCTTCGGATACCACCGTGAAGCACACTTTGGCGGTTACCCAAGTTTTTTCTCGCGCTGTTTACTGCTCGTCAGGGAAAGTGACCATTAGTGCAAGCTAGCCAGGTAAACTGCAAGCAATTTGAATTTTTGTAGCAGAACTGATCTGCACACAAATTACAAGATTTTTTTTCTTTTTTGCCACATGGAGCTTCATACATTCTACTAGAAACGGGCACCGGCATGAGGAGTGCATTACTTTGGCTCAGCCGAAACTACCTTAGACCTCGCATATAGGTTGACTACATGTGTAAATTGACCACCCCAAAACTCAGGTGGTGTTTTTTCCAAAAACGGCCGGCCAACTTAAACACGGCCATATACAGTAAGTCTGTTAAACTTCTGCAATGACAAAAGCATCAATTTCAAAATATTTGTATGCTTAACAACATGTGCTAGTAATTACAAATCAGCAGTTTCAAAATGCAAGATCAAGGCCAACTTTCTATCCCTCGCTAGACAATTATTACGCCTATTCCAGCTTACATTCTGAGAAGCGTATTACTGCAATCACCAGTTTATTTGACTTCCAGGGTGCAAGTAAAAAAAAGTTCAATTCTGCCAGTCAAATCAGTATGCTAATTCTACATTAAGTCAGCAATCACACACTAATCACTGTATTCACTGGAATGAATGAGTTTTTACTGACAACTTAAGTGAACAAACACCATTATAATTTAATCACCGCATTATAACAGTTACAACCACATTATAACTGAATCACTAACTGAATATTTGAAACGAACTCCCTTTTCCACACCAGCAAAAGTGACCATGTTACAATCATAATCTCATTAGATTTAAGAAAACACCCAAATGTAGCGCAGTGTTTTACAAACATGGTGGTACCTTAACTGCAAAAGTAAAGCACAGCTGCCTGTGGCAGCCACTAAATGCACGCATCTTGTCAAGTTGAACGATTTAATTTTTATATAGAATACTAGCTTCCAAACAAGTTTGGTTACCATTCGTTTTTTTGAGCAGGACAGTGAAACAAATCCTTTGGTAATGTGACACAGCTAGTGTAATAGCTTCATTTCAGCATTATTTTTGGGCTTCTTTCAAACAAGGCCACAGTAACCACTCAGAAAGATCTGCCTCAAATGCCCACTGCATGCATGACACCTAAAAAAAGTAAGATAAAAGCTAACACATTCACCTGTAAAGAGCAAACAGCAGACAAGCAGCTTTTGTTGACTGTTTAACCATGAGCCGTATTAAAGAGGCTGATTACTTGACTGAGGTCTAGTCAATTAATCAGCTATCCCGACTGTCATTTCAAAATATGTACCAATAGGAATATCAGGCTTAAGGGGGGAAACTGTTCTTAGAAGAAAAATTTTTGCTAATGAAGTCAAAATAACGAAATCTTCAAGAAACATATTTCTGGGTGCTGAATCCAAATATTTAATTCCATTTTATGCAAAACAAATCCTTGCATACTTGTATGATATGTTATATAACTTTTTGCAGAGAGCTTTCAATTAATTTTGATGCAGGAAACTTGCTAGAACACATGCCATTGGCTTGTCTTGGTACCAAGCTATGCAATAAGGGCAAAATTATCCTGCCTATCATAGAAGTTGAGTTACGGGGTTTTAAATTTGCCACTTCACAAACAGGAAGAAAAACTTGTAATCGTGATGATTACAAAATCCTACAACTCACCTTCTATAACAGGCTTGGTGATAATTTTACCCTTATTTCATAGCTTGATGCCAAGAGAAACAAATGCCACGCAATCTAACAAGTTCCCAGCCGCAGACTTTCTTTCAAACTCTCGGCAAAATGTTACATAGCATACTGCATAAGTGCACAAAGACTTCTTGTACATAAAATTAAATTACATATTTGGAATCGGCATGCAAAAATACATGTTCCCTGAAGATTTCATAATTGTGACTGCATTAATAAAAATTTATTTTTAAGACCTTCTTCCCCCATTAAGGGCAAGCTATTGGTCACAAAATGGCATAACATTCACTTACCACATTTACAAGATTGTAAGTTGACCTATTTTTCAAAATTTGAAAATCTGAAGTAGGGGGTCGACTTAAAAACGTAACCAAAGCATCGCACCATAAATAAAGGTGAGACAAACGAAATATTAGGCATGCTACAGCGTGCTTGCATTTTTGCTGCGTGGTTCCGCCGCATCGCTCTTGGTGCTGGCCTTGAGCAGCTGCTATGTCAACAGGCAGAACCGGCATTCCCACCCCGCGTGAGGTGGCCGATGGCACTCCCCACACGTGGCTGCAGATAGCGTCTGCTGATAAGTGGCGGCGGGCTGCTAACGCCTTCGCGTTCTACTCTTAACAGGCGGCGTCCACGTTTTTTTTTTTTTTTGTTAACTCAACTGTGCACTCGGCGCTCAAGAGAGCGTGGATAGTTGATGGAAGGGCTGCTGTTCCAATCGCAGCGGCACCGCCGCTCGGAACAGCAGCGGCGCCGGGGAGTGTCGGTAGCCAACGGAAGAGCCGACGCCGCTCACGCGTAGTTTGTTTCTCTTTGCCTCTGACGCATTTGACTACTGCCGGCCGCATTTCACAAGTTTTTAATGTAATGTTTCGTCATTTGTGCTTTGGGTCCGGTAAGCGACCGGCGCTCGTTCACGGCTACATTCAAGATGGCTGTCATTCTTTACGCCGAAGAAACGAACTGCGCGTGGGCCGCAAGTTCGACGTTCGCAACGGGTGATACAGGTGTGGCAGCTGCAGCGAGGCAAAATTTTCAGCTGTTCCACGCGGTGTCGTGATGTGGCTGTTTGCGAAGTGCAGGATATCACTGCACGACAATGTTAGAACGACGAGCTGTGGAACCACAGCAGCGATCATGACGGCAGCGTTACTGAGGACTATGGCGCAAGTGTGAACGAGTAGTCCAGTGACTAATACATTTTCATTTTTGAATGTGCCCACGGCAGTCCCGCACGCAGCAGCCAATAGTGGCTGGCGATAAGCAGAGGCCGCAGCATAGTGCTATCGCGTTCTGTTATCAATGGCCAAGCGTAAACAAGCTTCAAGTTTGTTTTTTTTTCAGACATGTGATGTGGGGAGGGGTCAACTTACAATCGTGTAAATACGGTACCAACCCGACAACAACTTATACTCGGCAGAGCAAACAACTCAATTGCACTCAAGTTTTAGACTGACCACAGTCCATTTCGTGATGCAATCTGTTTATGCACCTAAGTACCAAAGACATACCCACCATAGTTCCAAATGGGATGGCTCTGGAAGCGTGATAGTAGATAGCAATGAAGTTGATCACAAATGCGGTCCCACACACCAGAGCCGGCAGAAGAAAGGCGCTCATAAGCATCTGCTTGATCCACTGTTTCCCTAAAAGCCAGACGACAAAACTAAAATGACACAAATTCGACTTGTAATTATGCTCCCATGACAGCTATTCCCACTAGGACCCCATAAAAGACTAAGCACTGCAAGAACTTTCAGTTTCTAAACTAACCTCAGTGGAACAATCCACTCATAAAAATTAAGGCTGTACTTACATAATATACCTTGCAAAAACAAAGATGTGCAGCACTTCTAAAAAACCCTGTGAAGGTTGTTCAGATGTCAAATACCGTATTTAATCGCGTAATGAACTCACTTTTTTTTTTCCAAAAAAGCTGGCATCAATTTGGCGGATGTGGAAAGAGGGTTCAGTATGTGGGGGAAAAAAAGTTTGCGAGTCGCAATTACATACCATCCATCCGTCCGTTGTCAATAAAAGCACGCAGTCAGCCATGTTCGTATCACCAGTGCTTAGAATCGTTCACTTCGAAAGTGTTTGCTGTGTCACGGTGCAATCCGACGATTCTGTGATAGTCGATGGCGCCGCCCAATCGTGGCGAGATAAATCTAACATGCTAAACACAGCTGCCCTGAGGGTCAGGCGCAAGTTTATGCAAGGTTAAAAAACTTGCACGACGGTCACGGGTGTGTAATGCGAATTTTTAAGCATTAGCTGTGGTTTGAGAGGAGCTAAGCATTTTAGCTCCCGATCTAGAACTCGCCAAATAGCTTGGGGGTCTGAAGGTCCTACTTTCCGAGTTGCATTTCACCTTGATGTTTTACAACGTTCTGGTTTAAACTACTATGCTCCTCTCCAATGCTCTCATCGGCTTCCTAAGCATACATTTACATAGCAGCCCTGAGCCAGCCATCTTGGCGCTCTGCCAAGTTCGCTCAAAGCCACACCTGCCGGAGCTCTTCACATAAGATAAACATGTAGTGATGTCATTTGTATGAGTCATCTTGGCACGCTGCCCAGGTCTGTGCTATGGACAGCACAAAACCGAAGAACGCGCTCAAAAAAAAAGCAAATTCTCAGACAAAAGTGGGCAGAGGGTTTCATTATATGGGTGGGCTCATTATGCAAGTAAACACTGTAGTAGATACTGCTATGCAGTTCTTCTGCCGTTCAGAATTTTGCTGTGAAGCAGAATTCCTAAATGTACTTTAGAGCCGGTAATTTTATATAAGCACATAAGGAAAACATGAAGGCACTTACCTCCCATACGACCATACAAGCTGCCCCCAAAGTAGCCATTGATAGGAGATGTAGCAGCATAAACAAAGATAGCTGTGCTTAAAAGGGACCCTCTCCTGTAAAAATCAACCAAGAAATTGGTTTAAGTAAAAAAATAAAACAAAAACACTGAAAATGACGATTGAGCTACTTGGTTTACGAAAAAAAAGAAAACTTCTTTTGATAAGCAATACAAAAATTATGCCAGAAATAATTTCTTGGTACCAACTTCAGCTCTCCACCCAGCGTTTGCTAGCTAAGCTGTGTCAATCTGCTTACAGTTTTTTCGTTACATTGTACTCCCTTACTGCTTCGATCCCATGCTTGCTTTTCCCAATAATGCAAGCAGACAATGAGCATACACAATGTTAAAAGTTGACTGAGCATGATGAACAATGCAGATTTTCTCTACACCTGAGCACCACACTGTTTCAATTCTGAAATGCAGACAGCACGACATGCATGCCCCGGCCACAAGAAAATTTAAAAGTTTTCAAGGCATGCCCGGTCTGCACACTTTTCATGCAAAGGGTGTATAGAAAATGTGTGCGCTAGTGCCCCCACATTGTGAATGGATGAGGACCTCGGCCTCAGACAACCAATCCTTGCACACAAATGCAAATATCTTGTTCACTGATATATTAAATGTGCCAACCTGTTTAAGCACATAGCTCGAAAGCACACCTGTCTAGTGCCTCACATTGCCCTGCTTTCAATATGAAAGGTATCATGACGCAATATGAATAAATAATTAATAACCTTAAGTTCATTATTTGATGAATGAGCGGTGCTTTATATGGCACTTCCAAATTCTGTTAAGCATGTGCATTAACGCTATTGTGAACATTTTTCAAAAAAGGACGGAAACAGTTAAGACAAGAGCAATTACCACCACATGAGCACTTCACAAACAGATTCAAAAAATCACTACACCAGACAACAAAACTAGCACCTCCTTCATTTGTACAAGCATAATAACAGCGCATGCACACTTTATTTCATCACAGAGATAAGACAACAATGGAGTTCATGGAAGCATATCATATTCGAAAAAGACAGGATGAACGCGTTAGTCAGCTTTGTTATTGCTAGTCAGTAAAGAGATCTCATTCCTGGACAATACGTGATTTGTTTTGAGTGCTATTGGTTTTTTCGGGTTTTTGGTTGTCGCAGCTGTCCTGCTATCGGGGTGTAGGGGGTGTTAAGCCACTGAGCTATGATGTGGTCCTAAGATTGTACTCTGGGCATGTGCGCTGGAGCTGTTAAGTCCAGTGATTGTTAGTTATATTTTTTTTCCTGATTAAAAAATGTAGTTGAGAGCCAGCACTCGTCTGTGTGTTTCCTTGTTCTCATGTGTTTTGTGTTTTGTTGGGGGTAATGGCGCATAAGCAACTAAGGCTATCATGCGCCAAGCTCAGGTTATATAAAATTCTTTTCTGAAGATTTTTACAAAGATAAAAAAAATATCGGTGTAGAAAGCTTAAAAAGTTATTTCCTTTTACCTAGTATTGGGAGAAAAACATTATTGATAAATGGCTAATATTAAATGTTTCAAAGGAGGTCGGGTACCCTCATCCGCTGTCCTTGGCTGTGCAAGGATTGGAGGCCCCCCACCAATCAAATAGAAAACCTCAGCCCTTTTCTCGGGAATGAGAAAGTGGCTGAGGTGCATCAGGCGGAACACTGGGTCATATTTTACATCTTTTTAAGAACATCAATTTCTGTTAAAAATCTAAAAATGCAAGACATGTCGACAATTGCATTTTCAACTAAGAGCAGTGCTGGGTGAAAAGGGATGCATTGGTTATAAAACGAAGAGAAGCACTCTTTTCTTGGCTTTCCCATTTGAGAGCATGAAAATGAAATGTAACTGTAAGTTCATTTCCACATGTACAAACTGGTTTGTCTTTTTTTGTAAGCAGAAAGTTGTGCGTAATGTGTGTGGCCTATACAGAGACGGCACATAAGGATCAGCAAGGCGGAAATTTTGGCGAGTTGGTAAGTGTTCATTTTCGCTCTCAGCGCAACACGAACGGGACACAAGACGAAGGACTAGCCCAAACAGGCGCTGACTATCAACTGGTTTTTTATTGAAGAACGAAAAGCGTATAAATACAAACAGTGAACTACTGTCTATCAACAAAAGTTATCTGTAAGGCACTTGGGAGGTCAGATAGCTCAATTCCCTCTTAAATAACGTTATGGAAGGGCTGCTGATACATTTTGTGCTGTTGTGGTGAATATAAAAAGCTTCCATTACCTCGCGTGTTAATTTATTGTTATGTCGGAACATGATGCACGTGTTCTTGTAATCAAGAACACATTGGCACTTTTTGCACTTTTTGCCCTTGCCCAGGCGTCTTTCCAGTGCAAAAAGTGCAAATGTGTTCCCGGATTTCCGGAAAGTTGTACCATGGCGGAAGTGGACCTCGCCTTCGAGCATTGCTTGGCAACACGTCTAATACGCCGAGGTTCTGGTACATCGCTTCGAATCGCAAGAGCAGCGGCCTGGTAGCTTGCGGTTTATTCTTAAAAAGTATTCAAGATGGGCACTTTGCAGCGATGGGATAACAAATATGTTTGTATAGTGAACGGATTTTTAAAATGTACGAGCATGTGAGCATGGCTCTTCTGTCTTTAAGAGATGGTTCATTAGTTTCTACATACAGACTATTTATGGGTGACGTTCTGCATGCACCAGTGGAAAGACGCAAGCCAATATTATGTACTGGATCCAGTCGCTGAAGGTACGATGATCTCGCTGATCCATAAGCTATGCAACCATAATCTAAGGTAAAGCGTACTACAGAGCAATAAATTTGCAACAGACATGTCCTATCGGAGCCCCAGTGTTTCCGTGAGAGTATTTTTCGTATATTCAAGGATTTAGAAGCTTTCCTTTTGAGGGTGTTAATGTGTGGCAGGAATGCGAGTTTTTTTATCAAAAGCTATTCCCGAAAATTTGTGCTCGACTTTTACTGGTATCGTGACTTCATTTAGATAAAGGTTGATATCAGTGTGCAGTCCTCTTTTCAGCGAGAACAGAACAGCTACTTTCTTTTGCGTGGAAAACTTGAAACCATTTTTATCTGCCCATGTCGTCAGTTTGTTCACTGCCAGTTGCATTTGTCTCTCACATGTCGCTATGTTTGAGGATGTGCAGGCTATTTGGAGATCGTCGACGTAGAGTGAATTTATGATGGACTCTGGGATTATTTTAGCTATGGAATTCATTTTTATAATAAAGAGGGTCGTGCTTAATATACATCCCTGAGATACTCCATTTTCCTGAATGTTCTTGAGAGCGTTGAGCCTAGGCATACGTGGAAAGAACGGTTTGAAAGGAATTCATTGAGGCAGTTTAACATCCTACCGCGGATACCTAGGTCGCGAAGGATCCCAAACCTCCATGTTGTGTCATATACTTTCTCCATGTCAAAGACGACGGCGAGACAGTCCTGTTTGTGTATACAGTCTTGTTTGTGTATAAATGCTTCTCTAAGTGTGTTTTCGAGATGAACAAGATGGTCTGTTGTTGAGCATGCCTTTCTAAAACCGCATTGATGGACGTTGAGAAGTTTCGGGATTCAAGGACAAATGTTATACCCCTGTCATACAGGCATTTTGAGGGCCCTCGAACCGATACTCTATCGACTCAAAGGCGATCGAGCGCTGCTACACGGGCAGTTTCAATGGCCATCGAGTCAATAGTCTATCGAGTCAACGGAGCAGCGCGGAACTCCATCGAGATTTCGAGGGCCTTTGAGCGCTGCTTCGAGCGGTGCCAAGCACACTTTCGTACACGATAAATTCACGGTACAAAAGCATGAACTAACATTACTCGCCTAAACATTCATACAAGCAGTCTGTAAAATAATTTAAAAATTGTATCAGACTAGTTTTAAGTGCCTTGAGCGCATTAATTTTGCCTTGTGGTCCTTGCGTTGAAAACATGGCAGCGCCCTGCCCGCCCGCTTCACAGCGATAACAGCTTCGTCGCTAATCCCTCAAAGCAATATCGTGTTCTAAGCTGTTGTATTCGCCTTCGATTTGCCCATTCTTACCCTCGCACAAAGTTTCGAGAGACAAATAGCTTTTGTTTTTCAGATATCATGGAGATTTCCCAGGTGTTAAGCCTGATGAAGCAGCGCTCCGAATCAGTTGGACTGGCTTGGTTTTGGCTCGTCTTGTATTAGAGTGGCTACAGCAGTGTCTACATCTGTCTACATCTGTCAGTCGCATCATGCAATGAAAAGGGTTTTAAACGACATGCGCTTGTGTGTGTATTTCAGCATTTAGTATACAATTATCAAATATTTTCGTTATTTTTGCAAAATCCAAAGTAGCGATTGTGGCGCCACACAAGTTTGGCGTAAGACACGAGAACCATTTCAATGGCCATTGAGATTTGCCGGGTAGCAGCGACACAACTCCTTTGAGTTCGATGGCGATTGAGAATTTCGAAGGTCTTCGACTCGATGGCCATTGAAACTGGCCGTGCGACAGGGGTATTCGTCTTATATCTAGGACACTTTCAAAAGATTTTGCAAGACAGCTTGTAAGTGCTATTGGTCTATAGCTATCAGGGGAAGTTGTTCGTTTGCCAGGTTTCAGGAATGGCACTATGATGGCTCTTTTCCACTCCTGAGGTATTTTTCCTTCTATGAATATTTTGTTAAAGGAAGTCAGAAATGGCTCTACGGAAGGGTCGGAAAGATGGGCAAGCATTTGACAGTGTATCTGATCAGGTCCTGGAGCAGTTTTTTTGCCAGCAGACAGTACTCTATTGATTTCTTGGAGAGTAATTAAATTGTATTCTTGGTTTGCACCTCCACTTGTTGGAAGTCTGTTTTTTAGCTATATTTCTGTATTTCAGGAACGACTGCGTATAGTGAGACAAACTGGAAACTGCCGCAAAGTCTTCCCCCAAAATATCTGCCTGTTCTTTTATGCCTGTTTGTGTGCCAGGTGTTGTCAAGAAAGGAATTGTGAAAGGTGAAAAGGTGCCGTTTAATTTTTCGAACCTGTTCCTACATTTTTTTTTATGTCACTTGACTGTTTATCGAAGTAACATAACTTTGCCATGAGGTTTTCTCTGCACTGCGACGGACGTAACTAGCTTTGGCTCTTGCTTTTCTAAAATGTACGAGGTTCTCTTGTGTTGGGTACCTAAGAAATTTACCCCAGGCTCTGTTTTGTAGTTTTTTGGCTTCCGTGCAGTCTTTTGTCCACCACACTTTCTGGTTTTGTCGCACCACTCCTGAAGACTGAGGAATAGCTAAATGTGCGGCAGTTGATATGCAATTCATGAACTTTTCATTTATTTGATCAATGCTCAGATTTTCTAAAATAATTTTTTTCCAATGTGGCTTCTTCCCTAAAAAGCTCCCAGTCTGCCAAATGAAGTTTCCAACGACACGGCGTTGTTGGGATGTTTTCCGGTGGGGATATTAAACTGATTGAAACAGGGATATGATCACTGCCATATGTGTTGTCGATGACATCCCATTTAAAATCGCTAAAAACACAAGAGGAGCAATAAGTGTGACGGTTAGGTGAGGGTCAATGTATGTGGAGCATATTGTTATGGTTTTGAAATCGAGGACGGTCGCAGCAACTGCCTCATATGTGGTTTTTAGGTCAATTTTCCGAGTAGCAACACCACCCTGGACCACAACAGCAGCGCCTCCAGAAAGCCTGCTTGAGTTATGTCGGTCACAGCGAAAGACTTGATACTTTTTAAGAATTTTTTTTTTTCTGTGGTCCTAGGTTAGTCTCCTGGAGACACATTGCTACTGGGGAGAATGAATGTAAAATATCTGTCACGTCTTTGTAGTTGTGTAAAAGTCCACGACAGTTCCAGTGAACTAGAATTGCCATGATTATAGACTAGATAGGGATAAGGCTTATAACCTAGGTTGGTGGGTCTTTTGGACCAGTTATTGGGCTTTTATCCCTTTTTTTTTGCTCGATAGAGGTTTGCCGCCGCTGCAGCGGAGGCGAGGGAGGAGTTGTGTCCTTCGTATCTTCCAATAGCTGGATGAACGTGCTGAACGCACGGTTGTCTTCCTTTTGGACCTCTCCGTACCGAGAGGGGCCTTGGGGCCGGCTGACCTGGAGGTCCGCGCGGCGGCCTGTTTTGTGGATGGTGGTGCAGAATTACCGTAAAAACCGGACTATAGGTCGGACCGGAATATAGGTCGACCCCCTAACTAACCAATTCTAAAAATGAAAAATCTTTTTCAATGGGAAAAGTACCGAAAGACATCCTTACTTTGAAACAAATGCGACTCGAGAGGTTGCACAATAGTGACAGTATTTAATTTCATTTAAATGCTGCCTGTATGTACACCCGGCAAATTTTTTAACAATATGGCGCACCAATCGGCCCGCGTGTTTGTTTCTGGCACAGGCAAGTACGGCGCTGTAGAGCAAAGCCCTCCTCTTCATGAATCGCCGCAACCAGGATGGCGAGCCTTTGAATTGCGCCCTCGTGAGTCTAGAGGCACGCGCGATCTCTGCCGCTTTCACGCGGATGCATTCGGCAGTCACCGGCAGCGATCTTGCTCGCAGCGCAACGTTTCCTTCCTATTCTCGATACACTACGGTCTGCCCACGAAATGATGTTTTCTTCTGGTTGCTTTAAGTTGTAATACGCAGCTTCTGCCTCCGCCAATACTGAATGCTCTTTTCGGATACTCCAAATTCGCGCTGTGCCGCCAGGTTCCCGTGAGCTTCCTCGTACTCAATTGTGTTTTTCTTGAAGGCGACGGTAAATTGCCGTTAGCTTCCGCTTTCCATCTACTGAAACGCAAAATGGCGGCACTGCTGCTGATGGCGATGGTGATGGAGGCTGCTGACTTCAGCCACCCATTGTTGCAAGACTTCCGTATTTTTTCCGCCAATGACCGGTATATAAGACGGGGGTCGACTTTTCACCATGGTTTTTTTAAAAAAAGTTCGACCTATATTCCAGTTTTTACGGTAGCTGCGGCCACCAGGGGCACGGATGGCCCTGCTACAGGCTCAGTGTGCGTGAGCTGTGCAGGTGCCGAAGGCAGCTATGATGCCGTGCCCTGTTGCACCACAGCAGAGTAGGTTGGGTTTTGTCCCAACGAGAGTAGTGTCCGCACTTCTCTGAATGATATCTTTTCTTTGACTGTTAGTGTTACTATTTCCTTTTCTTTTTTCCAGGCTGGACATGACCGTGAGTAAGCCGGATGACTGCCCTCACAGTTTGCGCAAAGGTTACATTACAGTTTTCATCAGTATGGTCGTGGGAAGCACATTTGGCGCAGGTCTGTTTGCCCCGGCAGCTCTGCAAACCGTGGCCGTACCTCTGGCATTTGTAGCATCGGTGCGGATTGGGTATGTATGGTCTGAGCTTTAGCTTTGTATAGCCTACTTCCACTGAATCGGGAAATATACTAGATGCAAAAGTGAGGACAATGTGTTTCGTTGGTGTTTCCGTGTTGTCGCGTCTTATTTTGATCCTATAGACATTGGTAACGTTCTGCTCTTTCAATCCTTCCAGGAGTTCAGTCTCGGTTAGGTACTTCAGGTCATCATCGAAAATTACTCCACGAAGTGTTGAGTGATCTGTGTGGGCTGATTGTTAGAGGAAGTTCTCCGAATGATGTAACATCTGAGTTTCTCGTATTGATGCTTGTACATAATTTCCAGAAGCAGTTCTCCACTAACTTTGATTTTGTAGCCTTGCCCTATAGCGTCAGATAGGGTTCTTGAAACAAGGAAAGGTGACACAAGTCGAGCGGTTTTTTCAGGGTCTTCGCTATGTACTACATGGTAGTGCTGGAAATTTGTCTTGCTGCCAAAAAATTGAGCAGTCACTTCTGTGCGCCCTCTTTTTAGAGGACGATCAGCGGAAAGTAAGAAATCAAATATCTTTGTAGTTCGGTCGCAGTGCTATCCACCCACCATGGAGCCCAACTAGGGGGCAGGACAGGAACTTGCAAGCAAGTCCTGCCCACACCAGCTATACACCTCAACTATAACCAGATCTCACAAAACCCAGGGTAGTTCGCCACACAAGGTTAACCCTAGCTGCCTATGAAATATGTAAGAAAAAAAAAAGAGAGGAGGAGACAGGAGAGTTATGAGAAAGAAGATAGGAAAGTAAAAGATGGAGGGGAGGATTGGAAAAGGTGACTGCCGATTTCCCCAGTCAGGTCAGTCCAGAGGTGCCGTCTACAGGAAGCTGGGGCCAAAGTGGTGTGTTGCCTCCGCCGAGGGGCCTAAAGTTCCAAATGCTCGGCATTGGCTCAACCACCAGGATTCCCTTTTCTCCGGACACTGCAATGCCCCACAAGGGTAGGCGCGGGTGCTCGGGTCCGTGGTGATGCACTGTTCACCATCATTCCCCTGCGGATGCTCGAGAAACCATGGTGTCGCCACTCACCAACGCCTGCAAGCTGCAGACGCCCCTCTCCGGGGATCTTGTTCTCAGTCCTTCGTCCGTTCGCGCTGTTTTCTACACAAACTGAAGCACTAAAGTAAAACCCTGGGCTAGTTGTAAACAGCTTCTGATTTGTGACAGTCTAAAAGACAAAAATATCACAGACGTAATAATGAGCTAGAAGCAAACTTTGCTTCTATTTGTTGTAGACCCTAATATGAACTGTTTCTCTCATAAATTCAGACTAAACAGCTGACTGGCGAGTTTACATACACACTGCAAGCATAACAGCTGCTGCTTTCCTTAGGTTTCAGTGAATGAAATTAAATGACACTCACTCAGTGTAAAGCTCGCCCATGATGGCAAAAAGTATGACACAGAGAACCACCACAGCGATCTGGTGGCCCGTCCCCACCAGAGCAGAGAACAACAGGGTGTGTGTAGGTGGCCGGAACACATCTCCATGCACTTGTTTCCATCCGTACTCATCACCAAGATCCCGTTCCTGACAAAATGAAACAAAGGCACGCTCAGAGTGTGCAGCACACAAAAATGACTGTACATCATAAATACCCCAGAATTATAGTGAACATCACAAACACTTCCTTTCCACCAGCAGTGCTTAAAAGTGACATCAATAACAGTAGCAATGCAACCACTGCAAACCACAATGTTCAAGTAATTATGCTGTAGTACATCTCAAAGGACGACATAGCACATGTTATTAAGGCACTGCAATTGTGACGATTACTACAAATATTCTGAAACGGCCAACGGCCGTAGATTAAAACAGGCTAGGCATAAAAAGGCAATGTGAAGTAGGAGCTGTTTTTGTCGTGTATCAATATTAACTCTTTCGTTACCACACCACCACGCATCGATCACCGGGGATCAACGGATTCGAAGAACTACCTAGTTTGTTGTTTAGGCATTCTACTTTTGTTTCTTGCGTAGTCTGTGTTTTTTTCCCACATGGCAGCAATTTTTTAAATGCCCCTGAAAATGCGGTTCCACTGTAGTGCGCCCGGGGGACAGCGTCAGCCGCAGAAACTGTGCGTTCGGAAAAAGCTCACTTCGCGAGATTCTGCTGCATCTGCAGGCGATTTGGTGCTTCAAGCAGCAGTGACTCCGATGATGATATTGCATTGTCGGTATTTTTGACAAAGGAGCTGCGCAAACTCAGCAAGCAACGTGAGCACCTCTCCGCCCATAGGCTTCGTTTTCTGCATCTTGTCTGTTTTTTCGCTCACAGAGCCAGTTTAAGCATCACAACCATGTTATAAATGTGATGCCTAGTTTCTGTACTATTTTGACATCCTATGGGCAAGATTTACTTCCATTTGCCCCTAAAGAAAACTGACTTCAGGGCCGGTAAAAATAGAGACAATGACCTTAGAATGATGCTACGTAATAGCCCAAAGCTGTTTGCGAAAGCTGAGGATGTCTTCCAACTGGTCCTAAATCATCCGAAATGTCTTCTGAAGTAGTTTATTTATAATCAGAGCATTGTAGAGCAATCTCAAGCAATTTACCATCCAACCTCGTTAAAACAGACACAGGTATTATGAATTAATGAATCAAACTGTTCCTAAATATTTTCAACAAACACATGCATTTCTTGCTTTCTATATCGAAAACGGTTTGCCAAAAAATGGATATATCAAAATGCCGAGTGCCAAGCTGCAACCGCTCAAATGGCAGGCTTTACCTGACTGCACTGGAGAGTAGTGGTGGTGCGGCAAGCGTTAGCACCACAGTTCACGCTTTACCTCACTTCTGCCAACAGCGCCACAAAAGACACAGCAGCGAGAACAGCTGATAGCCAGAGGGTCAGCACATGTGTCTGCCTCTTGCGCCTGTAGACAGTGCCTCGAAACCAGTGGCATGATCGGTTGTAGCTTTCCAACAGCCATCCTCCGCTTACATCAACTGTCATGAAGTAGTGGTGGTGACAACTGCGATCGCTTTATCCTGGAGTCCAATTTTTACGCAACAGCACTGTAATGCAATGAAGCCACCCTAACTGGCGTTTGACCTGCCACCGCCGCATGCTGCAGTGCTTTGCACGGAAGCCAATTTAGCTGACGTTTGCTGCTTGATCTTTTGTGGCATCTTCAATCGCCACAAGCAGCTTCGAAGCTGTGCGAAAAAGGTCCCAGTTGCTGTTCTTTCACTAATTAAATATGATTTCTCCAACGTGACAGAAATTTTATAATAGGGTCATTCCATATTAAACATCCCAGACGCTGCTCTCGACCATCTCCAATTTGTTAAAAAAATTCATGGAAACTAGGATGTGTGTAATCAAAGCCCGAAATATTTTTTTCAGAAAAAAATTTGTTCGTGAGGTGAGGGCAGTTTGAACGTTTAGAAAAGGCGAGAAACCAGGCACTGCTCAATAATTAATAAAAACTTCAAATTTTTAGAAAACACTTGACCAGTTTTTTCATTGACATCTGTACAGATAATGCCTTTCGATATAATTCGGAGCATGCAGATTTATAGGGCATAAATATTTTTTTGAAAATCGAACAAAAGTATAAAATGCACCATTTTTTCTGTTTTTTGTTTTAAATATCAACCTGCTCTTTGAAATTCAGAGATAGCTGTTTTGTTTTTCTAGATGTCTAGTACCTATTACAAATGTTACTGTCGGTGAAACTGCGTACATCGAAGTAAAAAAAATTCTAAAGTTGCAAAAAGTGCATTTTGAGCCATTAACACTGGTTAATTTCACCTTGAGGTGGTCCAACTAAAAATACAACCAATAGCGGGTTACATAGAACAGTTTATAACCAGTCATTCCTGAAATTTTTATCAAGGTAATTTTTGTTTAAAGTGAGAAAAGAATTTTTGAAGTTGAGCTCTCATCCCGCAAGTTATGTCATCTCTTAATGCCTCTTCACTGCAGAACACGGCACCTGGCATGGCGCAACACTTATGGCCAGATAACGACTGCAGTTTGCCATAGCTCGGTGCGTTCATTTTTAGGGCTGGAGCTAAAGAAGATATCGCGTGACTTTCGGCGGATGGTATAATAAACAAGATCGTTTTCGCCTTCGAAGTTCGTTCAGACCCGCTTTGGTGCGGGGCAGCCAAGAGAAGAAAAGCAAGGGTATACAGCGTGGTGTCTCGCATGGACCACGAGGAGGGCTGACCAGTTATCATGGCAGGCGTATCACAAGTGTTTTATTTATATCTGAATAATATCGCGGAAAGCGCGCGCCTCGGAGCGCACGTGAATATGCGAAGTGCACACCGCTGCGGGGAGTAAGGCGAGATGCGCTGGCGGTGAACGCGGCCCGCTCGCCCGTCGGTGCGTCGCTCCCATGAAGGTTCTTCACCAGCATAGTGGCTCGTCTACAGTTGTCGCTGGAGTATTAATGCAGAAATTGCACTGATTAAATGAAATACAACCAAGACATCACATCGGCAACAAGGGTCAGGTACCATGTGTTGGTGCTGTGTCGTAAATTGTTTCAACACGGGATCGTTCTGGTCATTTCCAGATAGGCGTCTCAAAAGCTCTTATGCTGGTGATTACGTCTGTCATGGCGCTGACAAGAATGACTGACTGGGACAGAACCACACCGCACTAGCTCACTTGGGCATGTGCCGACTCTGCAACGTTACGAAAATCTTTTCCCACGAATACCTGTTGCTTGCCTGCAGCGCAAACCTTACTTAAGAACAAGAATTCTCATTTCGTCTGGCCACAGTGTAGGCAGTGTCATGCTCTGCGGTGAAGAAGCATTAGAAGACGACGCAACTTGCAGGGAGAGAGCTCAAATTCAAAAATTTTTCTCGCGTTAAAACAAGAATTACCTCGATAAAAATTTCAGAAATGAAAGGCAATAAACAGTTCTGCGTAACCTGCTATTGGCAGTGAAGAGGAGTTAACAGACGATGCAACTTGCGCGGCGAGAACTCAACTTCGAAAATTCTTTTATTGCTTTAAACAAAAATTACCTCGATAAAATTTTGGAAATGAATGGTTACAAATTGGTCTACGTAACCCGCTATTGCTTGTATTTTTTCTTGGACCCCTTCAGGCTGAAATTAACGAGTGCTTATGGCTCAAAACGAACTTTTTATAACTTTAGAATTTTTTTTTACTTCGATGTACGCAGTTTCATCGCCTGTAACACTTGTAATACGTACTAGACATCTAGAAAAACAATACAGCTATTTTCGAATTTCCAAGAGCACGTTGATATTTAAAACAAAAACGGCAAAAATGATACATTCTCATACCTTTCTTCGATCTTTTTAAAATATTTATGCCCTATAAATCTGCATGCTCCCAATTATATTAAAGGCATTATCTGTGCAAATGTCAATGAAAAAACTGGTGACGTGTTTTCTAAAAATTTTAATTTTTTATTAATTATTGAGTAGTGCCTGGTTTCTCACCCTTTCTAAATGTTCAAGCTGCACTCAACTCACGAATAAATTTTTTTCGGGAAAATATTCCAAGCTTTGATTACGCACATTAGGATAAGTTTCCATGAATTTTTTTGAACAAATTGGACATGGTCAAACGCAACGTCTGGGACGTTTGGCGTGGAATGACCCAATACGAATTGTCTATAGTGAACCACTTTAGTCTTTACTTATTCACTATAACGAGGTTTCACTGTATTACCTTTTATAATTTTCATGTGAGCAGATCATTACAAATCGCTATGGCAAATATACTTTTTATGTTTCTCCATTTATTCTATTCGGCTTCTATAAGAACATTTTTAGCACCAACTGATAATGTCAACAAGTACATTTATCAAGCTATATTTTCATACATTACATTTTACTTCGAAAGTTTTTTGCAGCGTGTGAAAAATTTATATCAGACACTTCGAATATGGCCTTCTTTCATGTAAAGCCAGTGCAAAAAATAATGCTAACTCGAAAAGTTTCGGACATAAATTTAAACTTTTGGTGGCTAGTTTACAAACAAATTTCAAAACTTTTGTATGTTCCAGAATGTTTTTTTTTTTTTTTTCTCCAGGAGATATTCTCTTGTCAGTACAAATTTTTTCCTTAATTTCTTAATTTTCAACATTTCTGTGTGTTTGCTATTTTTTGTTTGCAATATTCACACTAAGTATTACACCTCACATATTTTGCAGGAAAAAATTGTCTCAGAACTTTGAATACCAGTGATTTTTCCACTTGTAACGAAAGAGTTAAAGAGAAGCAGGGGAAAATAAGGAGATGTGATGTGGCTTCGATAGGTGGGAACTTTCTCCGGGTGATGTTGCAGCAAACCAAGAGAAGGGGAGCAGGTAAGCATCACACAAGTAGTTGCTCTAGTCACATTCGGCCCAGAGAAAAAATTTTTTCCTACACATTTATTTCGGGGCACCTTAAAAAGGATAAAACATTAAACATTTTGTACCAAAATATTAACAACTGAAATGGTTGAAAATAAAGCACAAAAATGGTAGAGGGGGCAGGGGGATGGGTTCCTTGCAAACACAAAGTGAACAAAAAAGGGAGAAGCCTCGAGGAGCTTTCCAACGTTTCGACAAGAGCACTTGCCTTCATCTGGATTGGGGTCTTTAAGGAAATAAACTGAACTGAACTGAAGTGGCCTTGTCGAAACATTGGCAAGCGCCCTGAGGCTTCCCCCACCCTTGTTCACTTTGTGTTTGCATGAAAATAGTTTCACAGAAACAAATATTGGTCCAATGTTAAGGAGAAACAGCCAAGGCGGAGTTGATTTGTAATCACGTAGTAATTATTGGTATCCACCGAAGTGCAGCCATACGGCTACAAAGGAAAGCTATACAGCTTCCATAGAAGCTTCGCAGTTAAAAAAAAATTTGTCCTGGCCGAACTAAGAGCCAATAGTATACAGTTACAAATATGAAGCATGTCATGCATGAGTTAAAACCAACTAATAGAAACGATCAAAAAGATTGCCCACGAACAGATTACTGCTGCCTTTTCTCCTTTCGTTCATGCACCCAAAACATTAAACCAAGCACAGCAGTGCTGCAGACTCCAAAGTTCATTAGCAGTGACAGGCCTTCAGCTCACTGTGGTAACAAAGCAACGACAAAATACAAGAAACTCTAGAGAGAAACATGCCATTGACCCACTATTTGTAAAGAAATTACACCATCCGGATCAAGCCTAGCTTTTGTGGTTCATTACTAGATACCTCGTGGAAAACAGCACAGAGAATGAAAGACTAGAATACACAGGATAGGCACTGTTGTGAACTCCTTTTTCTAGTCTTTCGTCCTCTGCACTGTTTGCCACTATGAACTATTACCAACTTGCCAAACTAACTACTGCAAAATCATTAAATACTAGCTTCAAGTACTACCAACTGGCAACAGCAGCAGCAGCGAATTCCCAGTAGCATTGGCTAACACGCAAAAACTGCCAGACTGGCAAACAGCTAATGTAGGATTCTGTATTTTCAGATGCACTGAGGCATTACGGAGCAAAATAAGAGGATACTTTTTTTATATTGATACGTATATCCTTTTTCTGCCTCGTCAAATGGTGAGGTTTACCTTCTCTTCTCTTCCATGATTTCCCATAAGCAAATTCAATATAAATGTACACTGCTGTTAACATAATGCCCATGGGTCTTCAGTGTAATCAAATAATATGAAGTTTAATACTAACCAGCCAGGAATCCGTAACAATACTGGCTGAGCCTTTCAGACAAATCTAGTTCAATTTATACAAACAGATGCACCATGGCTGTATAAATGTGATTATAATGTACTCAATATGATATGCTGGCAAATATATTGCTGTTAACAGCTTCGTGTGAAATAAGTGAATTTATTCTTGATCTGGTGGTCAGTGACTGCCAGCAAGCTTCTTTGCACAGCCAGAATCAAGCTGAACAAAGAATGGTCATTCAATGTCTGTACTGCACATGCAAAAGCATAGCACATCTAACTACCATCGATATAATCATAGAAGGATGGGCCAGTTCCAAGCTTGCGTCCTCCACATTTAAAAAGCGTCACAATTCCCTTGACAGCAGAAGCCTGATAAGCTGAGTGGTCCACACTGATAACTAATTGCCAAGCTCCTCTTGTACAGCTTACAATGATAAGGCATGAGTGCAATCGTGCCTCATCTGTAGGCATGCTTCCATGTTTCTGATAAACTGCAAAGTATAGCAGCAAAGTTACTATGCCTTTTTCTATGAATTTTGCGGTGAAAAAATAGCACTACTGCAATCACAAGTGCTCTCCAATAGTTTTCAATAAAAAGAAAGCCCCATGATTGCAATTCATAAATTTTTTCATACCTCACAGGATCAGCCTGAGAACAAAGGACCATGCCAATAAAGCATGCAAAAGCTGAATGTTGTAAAAGCATTGTGCAGGTGTACATGGAAGTACACACATCTCTCTAATGAGATTGCACAAGGAAGAGGTAACCTTGTCCCTTATGGAACTAAGTGCAGACAGAGCTCCTCCAGTGTGAACTGCAGGCTATAAATGCAGGTAGCACAATGATCCACGGCACCATTTGTGTCTATATGAACTACGAGGAGCTGCAGTTTGTACAAGACAACACTTCCTAAAAAGACACCTGTGCGTGCTTTGTTTTTGAGTTATTTCCTTTCGTTAACATTTCACTTCACCCACTTTCAGGGCAAAAATGTGGAGGCTAATGAAAAGGGTTCAGCCCAAGTTAAGGACAACGCAGCGAGCCATGGAAAGAAAAATGATAGGTGTAACGTTAAGAGACCGTAAGCGGGCAGAGTGGGTGAGGGAACAAACACGGGTTAATGACATCCTAGTCGAAATCAAGAGAAGGAAATGGGCTTGGGCAGTGCATGTAATGCGAAGGCAAGATAACCACTGGTCCTTAAGGGTAACGGATTGGATTTCAAGAGAAATTAAGCGTAGCAGGGGGCGGCAGAAGGTTAGGTGGGCGGATGAGATTAAGAAGTTTGCGGGCATATGGTGGGCGCAGCTCGCAAAGAGACATAGAAGAGGCCTTTGCCCTTCAGTGGGCGTAGTCAGGCTGATGAAGATGAATTACAGTAATCCCTCGTTATAACGATATTGCTTTACTCGAAATATCGCTTTATTCGAAATTTCTTCCGATCCCGACCCAAACGCATACATATTAAGCCGCATTACTCGAAGTGCACGAAGAGCTTGACCCGCTTAGTTAAGCAGTTAAGCGACGTGCCACTGCCCTGCGATGGCCAGTGCTGCCACTGGTGGGGCTTGTGAGATGCAGGTTGCTCTTCCCACACAATCTCTCACGACCTATCATTAATTTAACTGCCACCTGCCATGGTGGTCAGTTTTCTCGCAATCCGGTGGGTAGGTTGTGATGACATCACTAAGTCACGAGACATAGGTGGCCCACCTGCCGCCTAGGTTGCTCCTCTGGGGATTTTTCACTCAACTCTGACACTGCCGTCGCCAACAACCACACAGACACCAAATTTTCCGCAGAACGGGAGTCTTAATGCTATCGCATTAAAATATCTGTGCGATTATAGAAGGTTCAACATGCAGGGGCCAAGGGACATATACAAATAAATGTAGCACATGTGCAAGCATCGCAGTTACATGAAGACTTATTGCATACTCAGAAAAAGCATTCCATAGCCGACGGCTAAAACAACTCAAAATCATGAAACAAAGTCTTGCTAACAAATTTAAGTACAAAGGAAGACCACTGAAAAAATAAAAGGCCAGTTTGAAGGATATGTCTCAATATTCTCATAATTTTTCTATGAGAGGTTTTATGGCTGCAACAAAACTGAAGTGATTACTGGATGAGGCCAACTAATGAGTAAAAAGCTACAAGCACCTGAGATAGATACCTGCAGTAAAATGAGAAAGCACTGGCAGCAGCAGGAGACTAGCATGATTAAACACCATTACCTTCCAGCTAACGATCAGACATGTTATTGTGTAAGTAACTTCAGTGCAAGCATACCACAATCACTTACTTTTGTGGTGTGCATTCACAGCAACACTTTGCTACATTAATGCTACGTTCTGCCACAAAGAAAGAGGCACCACAATGCTCAGCCACTTCTAGACCAGAACAGCAACTTCAGAGGCATGCAGCTGTGGAACAGCAATGCAGTATCAAGCAACATGCCATGCAAGTTCACCAATTAACAGGTGCAGGAGGTAGAGAAGAGAGCCCCAGCAACATCAGCAATGGGGAGGGGTTATTGGAGATGTGATTTCAGTTTTACCACTTGCACGATTTGCCACTCATTGCCCACCATGTCATCCATCTCCTCGTCCTTGCTGTAGCGGGCGTAGTCCTTGCGTAGGGTGCGCATCAGGATCATGCTCACCAGACCCACCAGGAAGATTACCATCATGAAGGAATTGAAGATAGAGAACCAGTGAATCTGCAATGAACCAGCATTAACCATTAGGGCATCAACTCAAAACTGCTGGAGTACCACAACAACCACTGCACATACCTCATCATGTGCAAAACCAAAATAAGCAGCACTTGCACACATCCTGAAACTGGAACAAGTCTCAGAAATCTCTAAGCTTGAACTGCACTATTCGAAAACTGGAAGCTTTTCAGGTTAATCAGGGCAAGGCAGTTCTTCACAAGTTTAAACATAATATAGGGAACAACAAAAGAAAAGCAATGGACCAGTTCTTATCCTACATCCTTCTCTCTGGTGTTTCATCTTTTCAGATCACCAAAATTACGTACCAAATGGATCAGAATTCAGCTTAAAAGCAACATCAACTATGGTTTCCACTGCACGTCTATGGTGTCAGGCTGTTTCTGTGGTGTCAAATTCCAAGCACAAATACAGCCACCATCACAAATATTTTACACAAAGTAAATTCATTCCCTGCAAACTTTTGGTCCTTACCAAAAAAATCCTTACCAAAAAAAAAATTATCAAGTACAAAATGGAATTGAACTAAATATGCTGGTAAGCACCAACAAAAAGTGTTCATATGATAGACACAGAGTGCCTGTGCAGGTAACCATGGTTGCAGATCATGATGGTTAACACAGAACCAGTCACTCTGCTTGCCTGATGCCCATAAGAGCACAACGGTACTTCCAGACGCAGGCCCAACTCCTTGTAGTGTATGGCATATCTCGCAGCATCGCTCAAAGAAAGCACTCCAGCATAGGAGCAGGTTTTCTAAGTGCTTCAACCCCACTCTGGTCATGGTATGTGTACCGTGGTGACTGCCCCACAGCCTACCCTTGTGGTTTGCTTTCCCGCGATGCACTGTCTGCAGCAGCCTCGCCTCGAGGAGGGGCACATTCCCTGGTTAGTTACCTTAACTAACAAGAGATGGCGCCAGCGTCTCTGTGGAAGAGACGGCTTGCAGCTCGCGTGCGGGAGAGAGGATGGGGCTCTTCGGCTGGGATCGTCGGCGCGAGCGGACGTTTCGCACGCGGCTCTGCTCTTCGCCAGCGGGGCGAGGAAGCGGTGAAAAGACTGGCTCTTGTATCTCGTCCCGTCCGGCTTTCGGAGTATCCCTTGCCCTAGCGTCGGCGAACATTCGCTCGTAACCTTGCTGGTGAGTCGGACGACCTCGAATCATGAGCGTATCTTGTTGCTAGCTGGCGTTATTGCTGCTGTAGCAATAAATGCCTGTTTGTGTCTGCCAATTTGTCGTTCCTTTGTTACGTTAGAGCAAGGCCCGCCGTGGTCGGCGAGTGCTTCGTAGCGTATACGATCACGGGGTGGGGTCCGGCGGTTTTGAACAGTGTCAGCCGCGAGCGGGGAGAACGTATTTAACTCCCCCAATTCAACCCCCCAGTACTAAGCATCTCAGCTAACACGTGCCTTGACTACGTTTGATTACATATGTCCTAAACTGCTTTTCTGCAAGAGCTTGAAACTAAAAGCTAACTTTGTATAAGCTATTTCGGATAAGCAGGTAAATGATCAAGCAAGGACAAAGCATTTAAAGCATTTGTTTCGAGTGAAACAAGACCACTGAATCCATGACTGTCTTGCTGTCAAATTATTTCACACTTTCTGCATAAAGAGAATAAAACTTGCCCTGTGCTGGAAAAAGCTTGGATCCAGGTATTTGTCAAACCTTTCTTCAAAGCGAACAGTTGATGGCTTCCAGATAACCTGGTTTTAAAGGAAACAAAAAAATTATAAAACAAAAACTAAAGAAACTATATGCAAATACTCTTGTAGTATAAAGCGTAGCATGACACAGCATTCATACCTAAAGCACTCTTTTTCTACCTACCTTTCTTTTGAAGTCTACAGACTTTAGCCACCGATGACAGGCACAACTAATCAAAAACCATACACTTTCAATGCAAAAAATTTTACTGAAGCTTCACATGCTTCCGCAGACAAAATGGCTGCAACACTGCAGATTCAGTGACGAAGTGAATAGAATAAACTTCCATCTCAGCATCTGCGAATTTCTTGTAGTACACCAAGAAACAATAAAGACCAAAGAAAAGCCTATCACAGCTGTTCTCAAAAAGTTAACATGATGTAAATAAAGCTGGTTATTAAGAAAATTACACCGAGCTTAACATCCCAAAAATAACAGTTACTGCAAAAGCTGCTACATTGGAGGGCTCTGCATTCCCTCTGTCCATTTTTAACAATGGGCTTCTGTGGTCTGCTGCATAAAAATTAACTCCTATTCCCTACTGCCACTCGTAATACTGTTATGTACAAACTTTGGCATGACACGATAGGTAAAGCAGGTTTTCATGGACCTTGTCCCAGGTGAAACAGGAAAGCCAGAAGGGCAGACTGACTGCCAAGGCTGCTTTTCCTTGCTGCGTCTGCAGCCACAGCTGTTTAACATCTAATCGTAACAAACCTCACAAGGGATGTTCAGTGTTTTTTAAAAGCGGCTGAAGAACAGCCTTAGAAGTCAATCTTCCCTTCTGGTTCTCCCCTCTTTCATCTGGCATCTGGGACCCACCAGAATAAGGTCTTATGACTATCATGTTGTGCCCATGCTGCTATGCGAAAATATGCAGGAATTGACCCAAGCTAGCCAACAAACAGATCTGGATTTGCGATCTTAAACAGCCTAGTGCATCTTTGAAGGGACAGCCGACCCACTTCCAGCAACAATTATTTTCTTGGTGGCGATCAAAAGCTACTTGTCCAAATAAACATATACCTGGTTGTGGGGTGTGGTAGTCAACATCTGCAAAGCCTGGCGTTACAGATATGACAAATACTTGAACTAGGCAACAACAACTGCGACATTAATAGAGTGGGAGGCACACGGTGCGAGTTCGAGGCACCCGTTAACCGTGCCAGGGCCAGCTGCTGCTGCTTTGTCGTGTTCCCTAGTTGCGCTGTAACAGCAAGCCTAGGGCCACGTAGCATCAAGCCATTTTTCTGTGAAATGGTAAAGCCGTTTTACTTTTTTTGATGGCCGCTTTAAGTGTCTGGTCACAGATGAAGAACGGTTTATATTGTTTACGTTGACTCTTTAACAAGCACCCACTACACACCCCTGTGCGTATATTTGGACGTATAATACAGAGAACATAAAGACCAGGAAAGCAAGCATAGAACACTCTTGGTAAATTCCTTGTGTAGGTGAGTGCTCATCTGCTTGGCCACGGCCGCTCATGGTGGAGGAAACCTCAGCATACCTCTTGCACTCTTGTCATAGCACTACCGAACGTGCTACAGCAGGATACAACTTAAAGAAACAGCAGTTGGTAACACTGGGCCATGGTCCACAATGTCCTGTATCCCTACATCACAAGCAGTGTACCACTACTTCATTTCATTAATTATTCGTAAAGCGCAGCCACATTGCCTTTTCTTATTCAAAATGTTATTTCGCTGCTTTCCTGGTCTTCATGATTATACGTTCCAATATATGTATAGCGGAGTGCATAGGGCGCTCATTAAACAGTCAACGCAAAAAATGTAAACCAAGCTTTTTCCGTAACTAACGATACAAAGTAGCCATCACAAAAAAACAGGTCTTCACCCCTTCACAGAGTGGTGGCTTGATGCTATGTGGCCCTACCTAGGCTTGCTGCCATAGCGTGACAGCACCTTGGCCTGGCGCATTTCTTGGCCGCTCCCATGCACATGCACCGTGCCCCCCCCCCCCCCCCCCCACAGCATTCAGGCGCCCTCCTTCGCACAAACACAAGTGACAAAACAGACAACGCCGAACATGAAATTATTAAGCACTTTACATTCCCGCACGAAAGTGAGGGCAAATGTCGTCACTCTGTGCATCCTCCATCCTCGCAGCAAGTGCCCAATGGAAAGAGCAGCGCCGCAGTGTGGCCCCGCAGTCGCTGCTGCCGCGGAGTCCTAGGCCGCGAAGCCGCGGCCCATGTATTTTTGAAAACTTGTACTTTTGTTAATAGATCAAAGGCCTGTACGCTAGCACAGAAAAGTAAAGCTTGCTGCAGCCTCTCCTTTTCTACAACAGCACATATTGCATCTTGTGCTTAAAATTACACAGCTCCCATAGGGGTACAAGCCCGGAGCCTTGAGCTATGCATGGAAACGACAGTACAACTGTGCTCAGGCACGTAGCCACGAATTTTTTCGGGAGGGACCTAAGGTAATTTCTACTAGCTGTATGGGGGGAGGCGGTTGCTGGCAGTTGCTTGAGCACTGCCTGGGGGGGCCTGACTATGCTATTATCATAATAGCAGAGACAAACTGCAAGCACAAAAAAAAATCTGATCACAAAATTTCAAAACGCAGTCTGCAAATTGGATGAAGAAAAAGTATGCCTGGATATCGTGCCCTAAAAGGCAGCACTGTTCAAACGAACAAATGTTCATTACCAAGACACCGTAGCTGCACGTTTTAGTTCCAAGACAATGCTTCAGTTCGTACCGGTAGCAGTGCACATAACAATGCGTCATTCTCATTTAAAGCTACAGGTACAGGCACACTCATGCACAGTAACATAAGCATGTGCAGAGCATCCCATAAGTGGGCCTGTAAGGGGGGGGGCACATTCTGGCAGAGCTCCTGCTCCCATTTGTTCCCTGCTTTTGTACCACATTTCAGCAAAACATCAGTAGCGCTAAGGGCACAAGGCTCCCATCCCCTTTTGTATACAACAAAGCTCAATAAAAGCTGGGCTATCAATGATAAAAGCAGTTAAAGGAGAACCCCTAATTGCACACAACATCCTAAAATAGCCATCACTTCAACTACTCAGTCTTTAACTGCACGTATTTCACGATAATTTTTAGTTAAAAGAAAAAAGAAAGAACTAGATAGTTGTGCAGAGTCAAGCTGCTGAGTGGATACAGCAGCTTGGCTCCCACATCAACTAGTCTTCCAAACTGCTGTCCCACCTACATGTCCGTATGGTGGCGTAGACCTATTTAGATGGGGAGAGGGGCTTCCACTCTATCAGCCACACTTGCTGCACTACCACCACCCTGTCTGTAGAATAAACTGTGTTAATACTCACCTCGTAAGTAAGAGCTATCTTCTGGTTGAGAACAAGTTTTGTCTTTACTTCACTGGTCAAGTTTACATCAACAATCCGATTGCCATTGTAGCCAATTTCAAACTTCTTGTGTGTCCACAAGTAATAGCTGTTGTCAGACTCATCATGCTCCCCAACAATCCCTGTAAAAGAAAAGTATAAAGCCATCCAGATGTCTAGCATTAACAAAGCTGCACCACTTGCTTCCAACATTTGCAAGATTGGAACGGTTCTGCAATGCTCTTTTTCAGTGCCTTAGTCGTGAAAACTAACTGCGGGCACGTGGCACGAGCAAATCTATGGCTATTTACAGACCTAGCCAAGGTGCTGAACATTGATATTCAAATAACCAGAGAGAAGCGCTGCACTACAGCATCCATGCTCTCAATTCCTTCAGCCACACTACTGTACATCAAAAACACAAGCAACAGCACTGTTTGCTTCCACAATAATAGCTGGAAGGCTACACCTACCACGAGTAGTGCCAAACACACGCGCCACTAAGAACTTCAATGCAATCAATGTAATAACTTACCCCAGATAGGCAGCCCATCAATATACATCTGATACCAGTAGTGGTTTTTTACAGCATATATGAATGCTTGAAGTTTTGCACTGCTCAGAGTGATTTCACAGTAGGCTGTCTTGGCCACTGGTGCTGCAAATGAAGATGGACTTGTCAGCCAAACGCTTAAGTTAATAGGGCTCTAATATAGGCCCAAAAGAGCTCACCTTTGAAAAGTATGTCCAGGCCACTAAATTCAAGCTCGACTCCCAGAAGTGCTTCGCCCAAGGTTTCATGGTAATGACTGATGGAGGCCTTTGGGCCAACACAAAAAGGCAGTGACAAATAGGTATATGTCTCCTGCCGGTTGTGGTAAGGTCCCACAGTGTTCATCCACAACACTACTTCTTCATTGTCTTGATACTGAAAGCAGAAAGAACGCACTTCCAGCAACACAGGCCGTTTTCAGGCAACAAAGCCACAGAGAAACGTGTTTGGGTCACAGCTGCTTCAATGAATAACACCTGTTCTCTTGCCGGGCGCGACCGGCAGAATGGCGCAGCTTACAACGTCGAGCACAAAGTAACAGCAACGTTCCGGCGTTGCAAATGCGCTACTGCAGCTACGAGGAGGATAAGAATTAGGCTTATTCCGGCTTCACGCGAGTTTTTGAACTCATGATCGAGGTTAAGGCAAACCTTGCATTATAAACATAAACACATGTGTGAACGTTTTATACGCAGAAAGCAATGGGCCACGTTATCAATGTCACGCTATGAAGTTAAGAACAACGCCGCCGTAGCCGCAAAAGAACTTATCGCCGTTGTGCAACGGTATAAAGCTGTCATATCGAAAACTACTCGCAAAGCTAGTACGCATACGAATTCTTGTCAGCGGGTAAAATGAAAGATGCGGGAGGGTGTGTGCCGCACTCCGTCGCCCCAAACCTATTCGGTGTTAGCGCTCAGCGCGGCAGCAAGACCTGAATTTACACCACAGTGCAGCGTGCGCTTGACTCAGATGCAGATACCATACCTTGTGATCGTGCTCATCACTTTCGGTTGGCCTGAAGCAGATCAATAGTAGCACAAATGCATATCCAAATCGTTTCATGATTAATACGTCGCGTAAGTACTCTTCATGACTCGACGACAGCACTACTAGTACATCGGTTCGTCCAGCCACGTCAGCCCTAAACGCCTAATTTAATGAATGGCGCTTGTAACGAGCTAGTTTCTTTTTTCATGTAATAAATAAAAATAACAAGAAAGTTGTTTTTGAAGTTTTATAACTACTACTAATGTATTAATGTTATTTTACCAAGATATTTACTTCACTTTTGTGCAAACGCTGGACGCCGAATTAACGCGCCAGGTTCAAATTTGTTTTTACGTACCTGCAAATGATGCGACTCAACGAAGTAACCCAACGAAATAAATTCAACAATGTAAAGAAAAGCATTGTAGTCACATATCAGGTTTGCTGGCAGCCTGACCAAACATCTTTTTAGAGCTCGGTAAGCAGAGATGTCCTGGTTTGCCCATCAGCTTGAGTCATTCGCCAAAAAACATGACCTATATATTTATCTAGGTAGAAACCTACAAACTGTTTGCGCTGAAATTTCGCATGGAATTCAATGTTTGAGGCTTTCTTCTTACAGTAATGTATTCGGCATCGGTTATTACTTAGGCTGTGTCACGGGAATGGCAAACCCCCGCTCACAGCAACAAGCATGGCCCTCAGACGAGGTCAGCTGGCTCACGCAGCCGTGTGGACTCGTGCTGCCATGCGCTGGAAGAATAAATAACTCGCGAAACAAAACCAAACAGAATTCTTTGTTTGAAAACAGAAAAAGAAGACCCCCGTTCTGCTTGTAGGAAGTTTGGGGTGTGAGGTAGAGATTGTTATAATTTGGCGCTTCTGATGTGCTGGGAAAGGCCTCCAGTACTGGTAGCTAATCACTCCGTAGTCTCGTATTTAAAGGACTGCTGTGGCTTCGGTGGGCGGGCACCGCGACAGTAGGTGTTAATGTTGATGGTGTTTCTGTTACTACCGTGTTTGGGGCGTCGCTTTGTAGCTTTTATGTTCTTTCCACATTCACTTGTACTGATGTTGGTGAACTCTTATGGCGCAAGGGCATCTTTGGCCAAAGAGGGCCATTACACAAGGTTTCTTTTTTAATAAAGGTGGGGTCAAAGACCCGTTTTTCAATCATTTCACCCTAAAGTAGCCGAATACCAGGCGGGGGAAAGCTTGAACCTATTGTACCACCGGTGGGTACACAGCGGCCCTCTATTTTCCATAGCAAATTGTTATTTCCCCTCTGGAGTACAGGATATTAGACCTCTGGACTTGTTACTCGCTAACAGTAAAAACCCAGTTCTCGTGGCTGGCGACTTCAATTCTCAGCATGTGTAGTGGGATTTCAGGATTAATACATGCGGCAAGTGCCTTTGGGACTAGGTTTCTGATCACAACCTGATGTGCTTAAATTCAGGATTGGCCACTTCGCTCACACACTCAATCTGTTTTAAATCTCACGTTCACTAGTCCTGGCACTGGCGTAACGAATTGGTCGACTGTTGACTGCGCACCTCAAGTGACCATTACCTATTCATTTTGATATCGTATGTCGTGTAACTCCTGCGTCTTCTCAGTGGCGGTCACACGTAAATTATGACACATTTCAGACGGCGTTGCACTCTGCCCTTGCTTCAGTGTGTAACATCGCCGAGGCCCACCAGTCAGCAAGCATATGTCTGGCTATAGAAGAAAGCCGTAAAAAATCGGAGTTCCTGGTGAGGCCAACAAAATGGAATTCTTCTACCTGGTGGAATGCGGACTGTACAAGAGATTACAGAAAAAGCTTCTTCATAACCAATGCCAAAATAACTGGAGTCATTATAAGTTTATTGCAGCCACCTTTAAAGGCAGTTTCTCGTGCGAACACTTCGATTATCTTTCGAAGTCGGGCAACCGACGTGCACTATTCGGCTTTCTACGGTCTAGAAAACTGCGCACGTCCTCTAGTAATTTACAGTCGTTAGTTATGTCACCTAAAGAAGCTATCCAGGTGGTTCAGTTAATTGCCACAGGCATGCAAAAGCGGTTTTCGTCTCTACTGCCTTTGCGACCAATGTTGTTTGCACCAGTCGTGCCAAATGATAATGCCTCACAAGTAAATCTATCAGAGCTTTCACAAGTTGTCCAGAGATTGCCAGCTGCTGCTCCTGGTCCTGATGGTGTTACTACAAAGATGCTCAAGATTCTCTATGAGGAGTCTCCCGACTCCTTATTGCACCTCATAAACTACTAAATCAAACACGCTTGGATATCTCCTGAATGGAAGCTGTCCAATGGGATTCCTGTACTGAAAAATCAGTGGGGTGGCTATGAATTGGATGATATTAGGCCAATTTCTTTAACATCAAACGTGGTAAAATTAATAGAACGGATGTTACTAATTCAGGTTTCAGCCTTCGTGGACAGCAAAACTATACTCAGCCCGTGCCAACTCGGGTTCCGGCCACGGTGTTCGATATGGAATGTACATGCTGATCTTGAGAGCAGAATTCTCCTTGCTAGTCGTCAACGCCAGGTCGCGGCTTTGGTTACGTTAGACGTCGCCAAAGCTTACGACAGTGTAGAACACTCCATCTTAATACATAGGCTACAGTCTCTTCACTTTCCAGATTATATAGTTGCTTGGATATCTGCATTTCTTTATAATAGTGAATTCTTTTGCGTTCATAAAGGTGTTCATTCAGAGAGGTACAAACAAGCGAGAGGTGTGCCGAAACGAGCTGTTCTTTCTCCTGTGCTCTTTAATATTCTGTTCAGCTCAATCCCTCTCCATCGACATGTACGCACTTACGTCTGTGCGGCCGACATTGCGTTTTTTGCGGCTGCGCCGGATATACATTCCCTGCATGGTCTGTTGCAGTAATATCTGAGTACAATTGAGCACTGGCTGAGCAGCTTACAGCTGAAGTTAAATGTTAGCAAGTGCACCATCCTTATTTTCCCTTTACAGAATCCTGTAGTGGTCTCTCTCACTTGCCACTTACAACCAATACCGCAGGTTGAATCTCTAAAATACCTAGGGGTCATTTATGACGAGAAACTCACCTGGCGACCCCACATTGACCATGAGCGTTGAAGGGGGCTCATGCCGTGGGCAGGTTGCGTAGACTGTGTAGTCACGGTACGGCATGCGAAGAGATACCCTATTAATGATTTACAAAATCTGTCAGGCCAATTTTAGAATTTGGATCTGTGTTGTTTTTAAGCTCGGCTACATACAAACTTCGTCCTCTCGTTCTTTTCGAGAGGCAAGCACTTCAGATGTGCCTCGGCCTCCCAAAATTTGTGGCTACCAATGTGCTGTACCTTGAAGCCCGCATTCCCCCTCTCATCTCGACTTCAATTTTTAACTGTTCAGACTTACCTAAGAATCTACTAATCTCATTTCCACCGTTCACAAAACATTTTCTGTTGCCAGCCGACCTCCTTTTTTAGTGCCCTCTGGTCTCGTTTTCATACCCCACAGGTAGTGTTTGTGCAAAGATTACTTGAGCCTTTAGATGTGAAAATTTATGACATCCTTCCTGCGCTATGCAGACGGCCCACTGTCCACATTCTTTTCTACGATATTTACCCCCCCAAATGCAAAGCTTTTGCCACCCTGTGTCCTAAATGGTCTACTAGACGATCATCTAAGGACCTTGCCTACAAATATTGTAATAGCAACCGACGCATAGCAGTGCAATGAAAAGGCAGGTGTGGGAATATTCTTTTCACATTTATACTGGTCCTTATCACTGCGGCTTCCAGATTTCACCCCTATTTTTCAAGCAGAGATTCTGGCAGTAGTACTTGCCCTGCGCAAGCTACACCCCTCTATTACCGCAGTTGCAGTAATTACCGATTCTTTATCTCTGTGTTCGTCCCTCGCCGCGCATGTTGACGGTCCCATTCCCAATACATTCTTGCCCCTTCTTCCTCCGCATTTGAGTCTTGTTCATTTAGTATGGGTTCCCGGTCACAGCAGTGTGACAGTTAACGAGATTTGATACGCTCGCACAGGCTTCCCTCAGTGGCCCCGTGTTGCCAATCATCCCGGCTACAGCATATATTACAGCCTCTAGGTTTCGGCGACGTGCGCTTTTAAGCACGCAAGACACAGCACTTGTAACATCAGCGGACTATCAGCACCTCAGATATTCTTTGAACAGCCAAGTTTGTCGATCTCGGCAGCTTGAAGTATCTCTGACGAGGCTGTGGTGCGTATACCCTAAATTTCAATTTACACAGGTCGGGTTTGGCGCTCTCTCCCCTTTGTGCATTTTGCCGTGAGCCTGAATCTATTGAGCATTTTTTTGCTCTATTGTCGCCGACACACCTCTTTGAGAAGAAGGTTGCTGGAGGAGCCCTTGCGGCCCCTTGGACTTAGTTTAAGCAGCCCGCTCCCACAGTTCTGTTTGTACCGCTGTTCTAAATTTCCTCCTAGAATCTCACCGACTGCCATGCTAAGGGATAAAAAAAATTCCTCTCAATTATTACATTTTGGCTTAATAATTCTGTTCCATGCAGTTCCTCTCTTTATTATTATTAATATAGTTACTAATTTTGAAGTCAAAACTTTCATCCCTTTTCTGTTCATGAGGAATAATCCTCCGGTGTTGCTTTCCCGCGTGCTTTTCATTTTAATTACCTGAATACAGGTGAACAGCCACCTGATTCTTGGCCGATCCCCAAGTGTGGGTATGTGCCATCTTTTGATAGGCTAACAATATCAACAACAAGCTCCGACAGCTAGCCTTCAGAATTGTGATGCTGTAGTGGGCGTGAACTACCCCAGCCTTGCGCGCTATTGCGGCGCAATACGATGCGGGCGTCCTTCTTCCCCACAGCGATGAAGGCCAGGTCGTGGTGGGGCAGAAGGCGCAGCAGCAGTTGGGAGCACCGTGAGTGGAGAGGTCGGGGACCATCCTGCACGAGAACCACGGACAGGTCGGCGACGGCTTCCGCTTGTCCGATGACGTCGAGGCCGGATGGGGGACGAACAAGCAGCTCCATTAGCACCGGGGTCTGTCGCAAGACGCAGCAGTCGACGGGCAGCGCAGGAGAGAACCAGGGGAACGACATCTTCCTCCAGGTGACAGTGCGAGCCTTGTGGGCTTGGACGACTCTCACGCTGTGCCCGACGTCGACTGCGGACATGCCCCTCCCTCTCGTCCGTTGCAGGCACCTTGCACTCGTGGAACATTGCGACCAGCTGGGGCTCTGCGAGATCGCGGCGGCGCTTGATCTGGACGCAGTGCAGTACGTTTTCAGGTGCGGCGGGTAGGCAAGATACGCCGACCAGCATCGTAGACGCGGCCGTGGCAGTCGATGCACGAACCTGCAGAAGGGTTGCGGCGTGTTCGCAGCAGGGCCCAGAGCGGCAGCTTTCAGAAGAGCAGAGCCGCTGAGCGCTCAGGTGCCTCCGTGTGATCGTGCATCGCGCCGTGCACCAGGTGGAAGGGCTCTGCTGCTCTGCCAGGCATCGAAGTCGCCTTTCGGGAAGCCAGCCGGCGCCGCCAGTGGTGGATCAGCAGAGCCCTGGAACATCATCGCGCTGCCCTTGGCACCAAGGAAGGGGCGACGTCCGTCAATATCTTCGAACAGCACAGCAGCAGAAACACGATATTTGGAACTCGACAACGATTTGCGGCCACCACGGGACGTTCTTCGCATGATAGTGCCGAACGCTGCCTGCTTACGCGTCGTCCGCGTGATGCATGTGAATATGCGCGAGAAGAGAACGAGGTTTCTTCCTGGTCAGAATAAACTGAAATAATGTCCCAGTGGCAGATAAATTTTCCCTTTGGAGGTGGCTTTTTTGTAATTTTTTATCTTCGAGCCTTTGGTTCCTTTCCTGATAAGCAATCTTTGATTTGTGTCGGTTTTGCTCATGACTGCAATGAAAGGTTGGCTGGTTTATACATGTTTCAGATGGTGAAAGCTACGATAAAGGCAGTGAAATAATGAGAAAGAAGTGGCGTGGGGTTTCCCTCATGTTCTCGCAGTCCAGCTTGGATAGGGGTCGCTGCTGTTTCATAATCTTCTTCCCTCCTCGCCTTCTATTTTGAAGCGATAGCTTCACTACGCCATGTAAATCCGATTTCGCCGTGCCTGGCACAGCCCTCTTACTCCGCATGCGCCGAAATATTCGAATGCTGAGTAAAAATCAAGGGTCAAGCAAGCTCAATAATTAAGAAAAACAGCCACCTCACCTTGCCGATCCTAGATGGATGCTACCTAAAATGGTCGGAGGCCTTTGCATTCCGTGCACTGTTTTTTTCTTCCTTTCCTTGAAAGCAAGGTTTATGCGTTGGAAACGTACTGGTACCTTCGACGCCATCATGATGAGCCCCCTCCCCCCTCCCCTGTTGGAGCTGTGCGCTGCGGAGAAGCTTGATGGCAGTCTCGATTTCAGTCGGTGATTACGTCACAATTTCAAATGCTCGCGGGAATAGACTGCGCATGCTTTACCTTCAGGTTTCACACATTTCACCCGTTTAGGCTCGTTATTTCTGAAAAAGTGGATGCAGTTTAGCGCAGCTAAGCGTGGTTATGCAAGCCAAAGGGTTTATGATGTTCGATTGTGCTGTTGTTTAAGCCTGGATATATAGTGTTATGAACGGGATCCACACCGGCGATTAAAGCGAAGATTGATCGACCGGCAGCGATTAAAGCGAAGATTCGAGGACCGGATGATCACGTTGAAGCGGCAATTTCGACAGATCGTTGACCCACGAGGACCCCGGCGGAAAGTGATGCCTCCCGGGGAAGCAGCCGCTGGCATCTTTCCCACGCACACAGAGGGGGAGATGACCTTCCTTTTGTCTGCAGTTCCTCACAAAACGCGACCGACGGTTTACAGTCGAAGGGTGAAGCGGGCCGTGATTGACAGCTTCGGACGAAGTAGCAGTGGACCTCTGAATCCTCCTCGCTCATTCCCACGGTGCTCTGCGGGCTCTGTGCGGCGACTCTTCCAATCTATGAATCGTGTGGTGAAAGAGGCGGAGCCTAGGTGCACTTAACGAGCGTCCAGAGTAGGTACGATGACTCTGGGCCTTAGCGAGGAGGCTCATCCAGTGGCTCTGGGCCTTAGCGAGGAGGCTCATCCAGTAGCTCTGGGCCTTGGCGAGAAGGCTCATCCAATGTCTCTGGGCCTTGGCGAGGAGGCTCACCCAGTGGCTCTGGGCCTTAGCGAGGAGGCTCATCCAGTGGCTCTGGGCCTTAGCGAGGAGGCTCATCCAATGGCTCTGGGCCTTGGCGAGGAGGCTCACCGAGTGGCTCTGGGCCTTAGCGAGGAGGTTCATTCAGTGGCCCTGGGAATTAGCGAAGAGGCTCATCCAGTGGCTCTGGGCCTTAGCGAGGAGGCTCATCCAGTGGCTCTGGGCCTCAGCTAGGAGGCTCATCCAGTGGCTCTGGGCCTTAGCGAGAAGGCTCATCCAGTGGCTCTGGGCCTTGGCGAGGAGGCTCACCAGTGGCTCTGGGCCTTGGCGAGGAGGCTCATCCAGTGGCTCTGGGCCTTAGTGAGGAGGCTCATCCAGTGGCTCTGGGCCTTAGCAAGGAGGCTCTTCCAGTGGCTCTGGGCCTTAGCGAGGAGGCTCATCCAGTGGCTCTGCGCCTTGGCGAGGAGGCTCATCCAGTGGCTCTGGGCCTTAGCGAGGAGGCTCATCCAGTGGCTCTGGGCCTTAGCGAGGAGGCTCATCCAGTTGCTCTGGGCCTTGGCGAGGAGGCTCATCTAATGGTTCTGGGCCTTAGCGAGGAGGCTCATCCACTTGCTCTGGGCCTTGGCGAGGAGGCTCATCCAATGGCTCTGGGCCTTGGCGAGGAGGCTCATCCAATGGCTCTGGGCCTTAGCGAGGAGGCTCATCCAGTTTCTCTGGGCCTTGGCAAGGAGGCTCATCCAATGGCTCTGGGCCTTAGCGAGGAGGCTCCTCCAGTTTGTCTGGGCCTTAGCGAGGAGGCTCCTCCAGTGGCTCTGGGTCTTGGCGAGAAGACCCATCCAGTCGCTCGATGCAATGAACTTTTTATTCTTGACTGTTTGCTCTTTCTGTTTGCTTCTAAATGATGTAATCAAGTTTCTTGAAAAGTGCCAGTAAACCCGTTTGTTTTTCGTTTTCCCAAGCTTCAAGTTGCGTATTTCTTCAACACGAAGGCTCGGACACGCTACCCAAAGGAGCCCGGGTTCGAGTGAACCCCTGCGCCACGACGGTAGGCTCATGAAGACGAACACATGTTTTGCATTGTTTAGCGTCGTTTACTTTTTTATTCCTCACTATTAATCTTACAGACGCGGCAATGCGTGCGCAGTGCATGAAAGTGGGTTCTGCATTGAACGCGGGTGCACTTTGATGCGTCCAACGTAACGCTGGCTGTATTAGATTCGACGCCCGGTCTCCCAGGGCCAAAGCTCCCGGCCGAGCAAGGAGTGGCGTGGTATGTCACGTGGCTGCCACACCTCCACCGCTCCTTCAATTCAAGGTCAAATTGCTGTATGTTTTAATACAAGACTCTAATTGCAAGAACCGCATGTAGAGCAGCATCGACGCAGAAAAAAATATGACTGCTTAGTGGTAAGGTGCCCACGAAGAAGTAAAGAAAAAAAAGTGTTTCACATGGGATTGTAAATAAGGCTCTCGTACGAAAGTGAGATGAAGCGCTTTTTTATTTCGTAGTCGGCATCATCTTTTACAGTTTTAATACGGCTGTTTTCCTATCAGACAAGTTTTCGTTTAAGTCTCGACTTCATTTAGTGTCAGGTTTTGTAAGCGAAAATACCTGCGGATTGGAAAGCATGTTGGCAGGTCCCCGAGATATATTGAGGTTCAGGCTGGCCAACCTTCTTTAGGCTAGGTTTTTGTTCCAATAGCCTCAGGAAGACGAATTCGAAATAAAAACGCTGCGAGAGTAAGAAGGGATAAACGAAGAACAGGCCTGGCGCGTTCACCGGCCGCCTAACTGCGGCCGGTGAACGCGCCAGGCCTGTTGATATCGAAATTCCACAGTGCGCTCCCCTTGCCGTTGCAAATGATTACTTTCCTTCAGGTGTCCGCAGCACAGATAATTTAATTGTTCTTTTGCCGTCTAACAGTTGAGTGGTAATTGTTGATGATTTCAATTCTCATCACGTAATTTGGAGTTTTCGTCCTTATGCATGTGGGCAGCTTCATTGGTCATAGATGTCGGCAAGCAACATGCGTTGCTGTAGCAGTCCAGGAGTTACTTTCATGCGTTCCGATTCTCGGCCTGTCATTGACTTAACATTGGCAGTGAACGGGGTGCAGGTTTCTTCGTGGTATACAGTGGATTGTGGTACTTCCAGCGATCACTTTCCGATCACTTTCACCATAGCAGCTTCTCCCCTCAGGGCGACTGCTTCTCCACAAAAATTCATAAACCACACACTTTTCAAAAAACCTGTGCAATCCTCTTTTTCCTTCATTGCATCATCAGATAACTTGGATCGAGCAAACCAAGTTCTCTATTCCTTGTTATGGGCCTCCAAGCGTTCCGTGTTCACGGTACAATCAATGGTCAAAAACAAACAGCCTTCCCTGTGGTGGAATGATGACTGTGAGAGAGCATATCGACTTAGAAAAGCGGCCTGGAAAAGCCTCCCTCATAACCACTGCCCGTGGAATTCAATAAATTACAAATTTTTCACAGCTTCATTTAAAAGTACCATTGGTAAGGGAAGGAGGAGTACAATTAGAATTTAAACAGTTATCTATCAAGCCCAGATAACCGCAAAGCTTTGTACCGATTCATGAAACGCAACCATAATACGCCGCCCTCTCATGTTACATAGTCAGTGGTGTCACCACCCCAGGATGCAAAAAAAAAAACTAGACCAGATAGCACACGGCCTTGCTCTGCGCTTTCAAGCGCGGTTTGGTGGTTCCATTAATCCTACCCCATCCGCGCGCAGACTTCACTGCGGTTACACCCTCTGAATTATTTTCCATTGTTACTGGCCTCAAACCTGCAGCTCCTGAATGCGATGGGGTCTCTACAGGTATGCTGAAGTCTCTTGTGGAAGAATTTACCTCTGATGTATTGCATATTGTTATTGTGCCCCTGGAGACAACTTGGCTTTCTCCTGCATGGAAAATTACGAAAATATTCTTTCTCCTCAAAGATCCAAAGAAGGATTTTGTAACTGATAATATTCGGCCGACTTCCCTCTGTCTAATTTAGTGTAACTTATTGAACGCATTGTACACAGCCGTCATGCAGATCACGTTCTTGTAATACAAGCCTTCAGTGTTTTTCAGATAGGATTTCGTCGGCGGTGCTTCATTTGGACTGCACATTTAGATTTGGAAAGCAGAATTAGGGTTGCAATAGAGAAGAAAGAGGTCACGGCTTTAGTCGCTTTGGATATCGCTACACCATATGACAGCGTAGAGCATTCACTACTGCTGAACAAGCTTGACAAAATTCGGCCGCCTTTTTACATTCTTGCATAGGTGCAGGAATTCCTAAAAATAGACGTTTCTTCTGTTCTGACAGTTCCTTTACTTCCGAAACTTTTTTGCAGACTAGGAGTGCGCCTCGGGGTTCGGTACTGTCTTCTATACTTTTTAACATAATTATGTGGGACATGCCAATTCAGGGTGACATTAAATTTGTGTATGTGTATGCGGGCAAGATCGCCTTTTTTTGCTTCTGCTAGAGACATTCATTCACTTTACCAGCTATTGCAGGTCTACCTCAATGCGCTGGAAGTATAGCTGGGCAACTTCCATTTAATTCTTAACGTTAACAAATCTTCTGTTCTTGTTTTTACTCCAGCGTCCCCTCTTTATATCTGTCTACTGTATTGTGGCGCCCAAATCCCGCAAGTTGAGTCCTTAAAGTACCTAGGTGTAGTATACGACCCTTATCTAGACTGGGGACCTCATATCAAAAGTATAGTTTCAAAGGTGAGCGAGCTTTCGGTCGCCTGACGCGAATCAGCAATAAAAAATTCGGTATGTGCAGAGACACTGCCTTATTTCTCTATAAGACGTAAGACCAATTTTGGAGTTGGGTTGTGTTCTGTTCTTCGGTTGTCGTAGATACAAAATTCAACCTGTGGTTCTCTTGGAGCGGCGCAATCTACGGCTTTGCCTGGGTTTACCAAGATCAGTGGCAAATTGTGTCTTCTTTCTGGAAGCTCGCATACGGGACCCTCGATTCCAGCTTCTCACAGTCGCACATTCTTAAAGGCACTTGAGCCAATGCCTAGAGTGGCTCCTCCAATTTTTTTTTTACTAACCCAGCTTTGTTTCTAGACAAACATTGGCCGCTTTACAAACTGCCCCAATTTGTGTTTACTCAGCACTTCTTGCCAAGAATTACACACTCGCTCAGGTTCGCGTATGCGTCAGCAATTTGCAAGCTGCACCAGCTGTTTGCTTCGACCATACGCTGCCGGTATATGCAAAGCACTTGTCTGCCAATGTGCTAAACGGTCTCCTGGAGGAATATCTGTTCCAGTATTCGAGCCATGCTGCAATTTTCACAGATGCCTCTCAACAAGGCGAAAAGGCTGCAGTGGGTGTTTGTTCCTTCACACTAGATTGGAGTTATTCTTTCCGGGTCCCTGATTGTACACCAATTTTCGGTGCTGAATTTCTCGCTATTGGTTTGGCTCTTGAAAAAGTCCTCAGAAATATTTCTCAAGTTATCATTCTCTCGGGCTTCCTCTCAGTCTTGACAGCACTAGAAAGTTCGGCAACTAGTCTTCTGTACCGATCGCTAATGTACTTTGTGCCGCGCCATGTCCAAGAGGTGCGCTTTCTGTGGATCCCAGGACACTGTTGCATTACTTCAGACTCGATGGCCGGTTTCTTAGCGAAATCAACCGTCAATGGCCCTGCTGCCCATGTCGTTCCGAACCACACCCTGCTGACCACGTCCCGTTATGAACGTTACCAAATACACCATTACCTGAGCCAAGAGCCTATCCTTGGTACAGCGGATTTCGAACCTTTAAGATTCTCATGCAACACACGTTCTTGCGCATCAAGACAATGTGAGGTTTCCATGACGCTTTTGCGCAGTAGGATTCCCCGCCTTAATCTACATTCATGCCGTTCTTGGTTTACGCCGTCGAATCTATGTGCGTCCTGCGGGGGCGTTGAAACGATTTATCATTTCTTCCTCTACTGCCAGAGGTTCGCACGGCAAAGAATTCAGTTTTTGGAAAATCCTCTCGCTCAATTAGGGCTGCCGTTTACTCTTTCCTTCCTCCTCTCCTTCGGTGCAACCGTGAAAGGGCACGCCATTAGGCAGGTGTGTCAGCTTCTTCACAAGTATATTATTGAAACCGGGAGATTTTTGTGTAAACTTCTCGATGCCTTCACTTTCCTCTCAAAATTCCTGCTTGAAGCACGCTCGAACGATGCGCCGCATTTTCTTTCTGAATAATTCTTTAAACTTCTGTAATTCCACCTACACTGCTTTGTTTCCCCGATTTTCATCCCGATTTCCTCAAGATCTCTCAAAATTCGTGATTTCCTTTTACTCTCAGATTACTCTAAATTTATGAGCCGCTTGAGATAAGCGTGGATGAGTCTTTTCCTGTTTGTATCTGCACCAAACCCTGGCCAATCCCCCACAGTGGGTATGTGCCATCGCATTTGAGGCAAACCCCTCTACAACCAGCCACCATTTATTCTTTGGATGACGACGTGAAAATGCACTGTTTTGAGGAGAGCCGCCGGTCCAGTCTTTGCGGCGCCTAGATTCCAAGGTCCTGTGCAGGAAGGCGTGGCTTTAAGTGACATGACTGCTATGGACGTTATTAATGAGGGCATCTGGTTCGTAGCACTGATACGCGGCGGCGTACGTACGAGGCATCGTCTTGCGCTTCTAGGCTTAGCTCCTCTATACATTGTACCTTGCTGTAGAGCATTATTATAACGAAAGCTGATTTAGGTTTGTGCAAGCCATTTATTAGACGCAATTTTGCGGGGTATAACGGCCGCCATGTAACGCGTTACGTGGACACCATCGCCACTGAGGTGTCCACTGACCCGGGGAAACGGCTATGAACCTTTTTCTCCTGATAACCAACGGTGTCAAGGCCTTCGATAGTTATGAGGCAACGAAAGGCAATTAACTGCCTCAATTTTAGACGGACACCACTGCTGCCTCACAGCTCGATTTTTTTTGGCCACTGACCCAGTGAGTCCGTCCAATTCCTGAAAACCAACGGCGGGCGTAGACTGCGAATCAGACGCCGCTGGGACTTCGACTATTTGCTTCGGGTAAGCGGGCGGTGCCGTTCATGAAGCGAGCCCGGAATGCAACCGGACCGAAGCTCGCAAAAGGCAGGAAGGCGGTGTGTGCCAAAACAGGCCTGTGATACGCGCCCAACAAGCCAGTCGCCGGCAAAACGTCAAAAGGGCCTGTTGCTCCAGAAATCTCGACCGCTAATGGTAATCGGCTTTCGCTGATTAATGTGCGAAGTCGATAAGCCTAACTCTGATCAGGCTTTATGACTGCACTTCTGCGCGCAATGATCTTAGTGCAGGGAGATCCAAGGGGTAATTTTGTAATCAAGCGTATGCAAACAACTCCGAGAAAGCTAGTACAATTGGGTCACCGCGCCCGCTTAGTTTAGCAAGAGAAACGAACGAATAAAATGGCGCCAAAAAAGATACCAAGAACAGACGACGAGTCCTCGTTTTAATCCGTGTCGCTTTTGCAGCTGCTTCTGTCGTTCAAGCATGCCTAACCAGCGTCTCTGTATCCTGTTACCAAAAAAGAAACACCAGAAAAGGAAAAGTCCCAGGCCGAAATGGCAGATGGACAGAGCATTTTAGATGCTGTAAGATGCTGTAAGATGCTGTTAGATGCTGAAAGGTAAAACACACCGCCTGCCAGCTGTAATTGGTCAAAGCGTTGCATCACCGACAATCGAAATTGAGAGCGTGAAGTTGAGTCGCGCAACGTCAGTGGCATGGCCAAGCCCTCGAACATAAGGCGGATGGAATGGAGCCTGAACGCACTAAACGCTGGTCACGAACGTGCTACGTGGCATTATCCCGCTCGTCAAAAGATGATGTAATACTTGCTACAGACATCGACGAGAAACGACCTAGTCGGGAACGTTCAGCACTATCGCCAAAGCTATCGCTGGAATTCGCCTTACTGGTGGTAAACATGGCCGGCTGTTGTCTTTTGTTCGAAGCAATGTGACATCTCCTATGCAGTGGGGCGTTCACTACCGCTTGCGTTACTAATTGCCACAAACATAAGCAAACAATGCCAAATCCCAAGGAGACGATAAGCATGCAGGCTATGGTTGCCATAGCACACTTTCTGGAGTCGCTCTTGGTAACAGCAGTCCTCAAAGTCGTTATACTCCGCTTTGTGGCGTCATGCCACAACTAACATGCTTGTATACTGCCGCCTGTAGAAATTCCGTAACGCTGAACATTCTCCGCAATTGTCAGCGAGCAGTTAGCAGTTGGGGTTGTCCATTATCTCTGAAGTTTCCGATGTTAGATAAACACGCAGATTCATGGTGCAGGAAGTTCCTCGCACGAAGAACTCGACACCACAGTACCACGAAGAACAAGTAAGGAGTGTTCGGACCTACTTATCATGAACTACCAGGAATTTTGCAGCGATGGCGTAGAGGTAGAACATCCGCCTCGCATGCAAGAGGACCGGGGTTCAAATCCTGGTGCCGCGCAATTCTCCACCGGGTTAAAAAAAAATCCGCGTGTCGATGGAATTGCATAACCAGGCCTGGAGTGCGGCCTGATCTCGGTGACCAAAACCGACAACGCACTCCCTCACCAGAGCAGGATTTGGCCACCCTGGTGTAGTACTTGGCCACAACCTTCTATGATCAAACCAATTAACCCTCGGCCCTCAGTCCCCAGCGGCTGCAGAGCAACTGACCACGGCGGCGGTCAGACCTGTGACGCAGCGGAGGGTGCTAAGAATCTCTGGCTCCGGACAGGCCGCCATTGGAATCTGAACCTGGCAACGTTTAACGCTAGAACTTTAGCTACTGAGGCTAGCCTAGCAGTGCTGTTTGAGGAACTAGCGGGAATTAAATGGGATGTGATAGGGCTTAGCGAAGTTAGGAGGACAGGTGAGGCGTATACAGTACTAAAGGACGGACACATACTGCGCTATCGCGGGTTAGAGGATAGACGAGAACTAGGTGTGGGATTCCTCATTAATAAGGATATAGCTGGCAACGTAGAGGAGTTCTGCAGTATTAACGAGACGGTAGAAGCTACAGTAATTAGGCTGAATAGGAGGTACAAGCTGAAAGTGGTGCAGGCCTACGCACCCACATCCAGCCATGATGACCAGACCGTTGAAAGTTTCTATGAGGACGTAGAATCGGCAATGAATAAAGTAAAATCGCAGTACACTGTACTGATGGGTGACTTCAATGCGAAGGTGGGCAAGAAGCAGGCTGACGACAACGCGGTAGGTGACTATGGGATAGGCTCTAGAAATAGCAGGGCAGAGTTATTAGTCGAATTCGCGGATAGAAATAATTTACGGATCATAAATACCTTCTTCCGCAAACGAGAAAACAGGAAGTGGACCTGGAAGAGCCCCAATGGTGAGATTAAAAATGAAATCGACTTCATACTATGCGCTAAACCTGGCATCATTCAGGATGTGGCCGTCCTCGGAAGGGTGCGTTGCAGCGACCACAGAATGGTAAGGTCTAGAATTAGCTTAGACTTGAAGAGGGAACGGAAGAAGCTAGCGAAAAAGAAGACCATTAACGAGTTAGCCGTAAAAGGGAAAGCACAGGAGTTTAGGATAGCGCTGCAAAACAGATATTCGGCTTTAACTGAGGAAGATGATCTTGATGTTCATTCAATGCGCGATAACCTGACATCAATAATTACGGAGTGCGCAGTAGAAGTAGGCGGTAGGACAGTTCGAAAAGATACCGGGAAGCTATCTCAGGTGACGAAAGATCTGATTAAGAAGCGCCAAAACATGAAGGCATCTAACACTACCGATAGAATAGAGCTAACGGAGCTAGCAAAGTTAATAAATAAGCGCAAGGTAGCCGACATAAGGAAGTTTAATATGGAGAGAATCGAGCATGCTATAAAGAACGGGGGTAGCCTAAAAACAGTGAAGAGGAAACTAGGCATAGGTAAAAACCAGATGTATGCATTAAGAGACAAGCAGGGCAATGTCATTAGCAATATGGATAAGATAGTTAACGTAGCCGAGGAGTTCTACACAGACTTGTACAGTAGCCAATGTAATCAGAGCTCTAATGAGAAATACAGCAGTGCACAGCAATGCGTCATCCCGCCAGTAACGAAAGATGAAGTAAAGAAAGCCTTAGAAGCAATGAAAAGGGGAAAAGCAGCTGGGGAGGATCAGGTAACAGCAGATCTGTTGAAGGATGGAGGGGACATCGTGCTAGAAAAACTAGCCACCCTGTACACGCAATGCCTTATGACCTCGACTGTACCAGAAGCTTGGAAGAATGCAAACATTATCTTAATTCATAAGAAGGGAGACGCCAAGGAATTGAAAAATTACAGGCCGATCAGCTTACTATCCGTTGTGTACAAAGTATTTACTAAGGTAATCACTAATAGAGTCAGGGCAACGTTAGACTTAAATCAACCAAATGATCAGGCAGGCTTTCGCAAAGGATATTCCACAATAGATCATATTCACACTATCAATAAGGTGATAGAGAAATGCGCAGAATATAACCAACCTCTCTATATAGCTTTCATTGATTACGAGAAAGCATTCGACTCAGTGGAAACCTCAGCAGTCATACAGGCATTGCGTAATCAGGGGGTAGAAGAGCCTTATGTCAAAATACTGGAAGATATATATAGCAACTGCACAGCTACTATAGTCCTCCATAAAGTCAGCAATAAAATTCCAATAAGGAAGGGCGTCAGGCAAGGAGACACGATCTCGCCAATGCTGTTCACCGCATGTTTGCAGGAGGTTTTTCGAGGCCTGAATTGGGAACAGTTGGGAATAAGAATAAATGGAGAATACCTAAATAATCTGCGATTTGCTGATGACATTGCCTTGCTGAGTCACTCAGGAGGTGAACTGCAAATCATGATCAACGAGTTAGACAGGCAGAGCAGATCGATGGGTCTAAAAATTAACATGCAGAAAACCAAGGTAATGTTGAACAGCCTAGCAAGGGAACAACAGTTCACAATTGGCAGCGAGAGCCTAGAAATTGTGCCGGAATACGTCCACTTAGGGCAGGTAGTGACAGCTGATCCGGATCATGAGAGGGAGATAACTAGAAGGATAAGAATGGGGTGGAGCGCATATGACAAATTCTCGCAGATCATGAGTGGCAGTTTACCAATTTCCCTCAAGAGGAAAGTGTACAACAGCATAATCTTACCGGTACTCACCTACGGGGCAGAAACGTGGAGGCTAACGAAAAGAGTTCAGCTTAAGTTAAGGACAACGCAGCGAGCCATGGAAAGAAAAATGATAGGTGTAACGTTAAGAGATCGGAAGCGGGCAGAGTGGGTGAGGGAACAAACACGGGTTAATGACATCCTAGTCGAAATCAAGAGAAAGAAATGGGCTTGGGCAGGGCATGTAATGCGAAGGCAAGATAACCGCTGGTCTTTAAGGGTAACGGAGTGGGTTCCAAGAGAAAGTAAGCGTAGCAGGGGGCGGCAGAAGGTTAGGTGGGCGGATGAGATTAAGAAGTTTGCAGGCAAAGGGTGGATGCAGCTGGCAAAGGATAGGGTTAATTGGAGAGACATGGGAGAGGCCTTTGCCCTGCAGTGGGTGTAGTAAGGCTGATGATGATGATGATGACCAGGAATTTTTATCATGAATATCATACCCGCCTATCAGGACCGGAGACCACTAATCATGGTATAAAGGTGCGTGTAAATGTGGTATAAAGGAACTGCGAATTTCCATACAATGCGCCGCTACTGAAAGCCCATGCCAGTAAACGGATTCCTTCAGCAGATGCTGGAAGGCTCAACGGCCTCCTTGGGCGGGCACAGCAGCTCTGTACATGGGGCCGAACCGCGGCTGCGAAAGCGGTTGCGATTTGTCGACAACACGCATTATGTGAACTTTTGTGTGATTCTCTTCATTCAAAACAGTATCACGGCATTGAACAGTTTCTCCTTCGCATTCTTCTGGTTGCCAGTTAAGATGCGTCTGGTCATAGCAGTTCATAAAGGTTAATTTTGCAACTGACAATTGTCATTGTCGCCTGTAAATACCTTACGAAGCGACGATGGACCAGTTTTATTCTCTTTACATTACAGCGTCCTTCTGCCGTGGTGGAATGCAGAGCGGACCAGTTCATCCTGGCGGATACCTGACATGACGCCAGAGCCACTGTCTCCTACCCAGGCGGGACAACTCCTCGGACGTCATCGGGTTGGAGACGTGATGAAGCTATGGGTCAGGAGAACCGAGACAAGGCTATTCTCCGGTTGTGAAGGCAATGCGACCACCTTCAGATACCCAGTGGAGCACTGCCCATCTTACAAGGTCTGTGACTAGAGCTGTGTGCAATTCAGCGCCCAGCTGCTGGTAAGTACATGCACATTCATATATAATGGAGCATATTAGTATTAGCTCGCACTGGTTCCCAGAAAGACCTAAAAATTTGGCTTTTGAATGTCTTAATGGCGTGGTGAAATATGAAAACAATTTCATAGCCTCGAGAAATGACACTTTTCGTTCAGGGCAACATGACGTGTACTTATAAAAATTTTCATGCTCGATGCAAAAAGAAGGGTATATGACTAAATAGAGTTTTAAGCCCCTGCTGATCCAGTAGTAGCTATTACAAAGCGAACCCTGCTAACAAGCCAACTCTCCGAACTCTCGCGGTCTCGTTGCATAAGCCTGGGGCACATCTTTCGAGAGCACTAATCCATGACGGCTCGCTACTGAAGCCTTAACGAACATATGTACTACACAGTTCTTGATTGTTGGGTTTTAATGATAAAACTTAAGCACTTAGGCTGCAAGAAGCAATAAGCAATACACGTCAAGGGCATATGGAAAAGACATGTGACAAAGAAATAAAACTGTACACGAGCTGTATTTTGGCAGCGTAGTTTATTAACGCCTTTATAGCGATGTGGAAATTATTTCCTCTCGTTAATTTGGCAGCATTTACACGGTGACTCTCTCTCTATTGCGAAGATCATCACCTTGTCGATGACATCTGGCTCCGACCCACCCGTAAGGATCACCCTACTGTCACTTGGCAAGTTCGGATTCTACATCAACATGATATGCGACGGAAGAGGCTGGTCCGCTACCAGTTCTGCGCCAGTGACAGGCTACTGAGGCTGAAGATTTAAAGTGCGCGCTGTCGGCAGGCTCCCATCAGCTCGTGCCTTGGACATCCATCGCTGCTACCCAGTCTCCGTCGAGGGGCTTTGTGCAGTCCTATTGCTGAGCAGCCGCCTTTTTGCGCCGGGCCACGACATATAGTCACCGGCGGAAATACGGTTGCTTTAAAACGCCACGCCATCACCAACGACTCCTACAGGACAAATCCGATCGCTGGCCCTTTCAAGCACAGCAGCAAGAGCGCGTGCTCTGATTTTCATTATTCTTGCGTGATATTTCTGTTTTATATGTATTTAATTGTGTTATATCTTTTTGTGCTTGTACGACTTGAATTTCTAAGATAAGTGCGTTTAGTAAAGATTTTATCGATGGGTGTTTGTTGTATAGATTTCAGGGTGGATGTATGGCGTCTTGCGGCACTGCCGCTTCCAGAAGGATGCGGCTTTATAAGGCGCATGGTTAGGATTGCGACTATTTAAACAGCACACAAGACAGGACGATTCTCACACAAGGGTGAAGCACAACACCCGTCAATTCTAATAACATGCAATCGCACCTATTACGCCCGTTTCGAAGCTTTATTGGTCTTTTAGGGCACCTGGAGGTAATTTTGTTTTTATTTGCTTGTGTGGATCGTTGTATGCAATGCGAGATTAGACATCCCCAAGCTGGTCTTGGGTAGAGTGGGGCGGCACACTGGATCACTGAAGATTAATTGAAAGCACCAGAGGTTCTTTAACAAACACTGATATCGCACAAGACGTGAGAGCTCTTGCAACGCTCTAGCTGCCTGTGCGATATCCATGCGCATGCAGAGAAGGAAAACTCGGGAGGGCGCATTTTCGTGAATAAAATGCGGGAATAAAATGGGCAATGAAATTTGGGCCCGAATTTCGCTTATTTTTTAAGGGATCGCTCAATTTTGGCCATATAAACTGAATCCATGCGAGCCGGGCCAGGAAAGGCAAGCTGTACGCACTGAGCAGAAGGGGCCAAGTGCCGCGGCGGCAGCAGAACGAAGACGAATGCAGGGCCCGTCCGTAACACTTGGGAAGTAACATGCACGTATGCGGCAGAGGCTTTATGACAATGAAAACGAAGGTGTGTCTAACAGGGCAGTACGAGGGCCGGAACTGGATGCGCCGGAGTCCCAGCCGCACAGTGCTGAGGGCACGTTGCTGGGCAACTGTGTACCTGGGGCAGTCACTGAGCAGGTGTGGCACAAGTGGGACTGGTGTGGCGGGTATACTGTGCAGATGGCTGGAATATCTTTCGGTGTCCCACTGCGATGAAGGCGGTAGAGAAGGAATGGAGTCAACAGCGTGTCCGTCTCGATTTTTCGAAGTCTGACGGTCTGCTTGTGCGATAGCTCAAGGCAAGGGAGCTTTGGAATGAATGAGAAGGGGGTTCGCTGTGGCCGCTGGGTACGCGGGATCGCGAGAGTGATTTATATCTTTCTCCCGTATAGGGTTGCTTACTTCAGCAGCGTGGATGGGTGCCGTTGTCATGTGTGAGGAAGTCCTCGCTAGCACAGAAAGTAGATGTGCACGTGCCATGCGATGGACGTTCTCATTCCCCGGGATGCCACAGTGTGCTATAATCATGTGAAGTGCGAAGTCGACACCACCGTCATGCATTCGGAAATTCTTGCGACCAATGTCAGAAGTGGCACGACTGCGGTACTGTGTATGCTGCTCGCGAGTGTGTATTCCGTGTATTCCGGTGACGACCTGCGAAGGTCCTCGAGTCGTTTGTCAGGACTGCATCGAGATAATCGGAGAAAGCTTTGCCGATCGGTTTGCGTACTCTGTCGGACAGCTGGATGTGTGGCAGTGACGAAGTTCCTGTTTAGCTGCACCTGTTCGGTAAAGTGCATGCGATCAAAAACGGCGATGAAGGATACGTGCAATTTCAGAATGTTTTCCGGACAGGCGTTTGCTTCTGCTTTGTCGTGGCCCCGCGCCTCACCCTATGACGAAAGGAGCACGAGGAGGAGATAGGTACGGTTCTCGCGCGAATGATGCGGTCACGTGATCGTACGTGCCAGTGCACGGACGACTACGCGAAACCCGGGGGATTCGTTCCCCGCAAAAAAAAAAAAAGGAAGGGGGACGTTCTCATCTTTTCTGACGCTCGCACAGGCGCAAGTGCTGCTGTTTCTCTCTTTTCCACGAATATAGCGAGATCTCCTGGCAGATTTTTTTTTTTCTGAGGAGTTCCCAACTTAGCGATCGAGTACTCATTTCAGAAATTCCGTCGTGGCAGCCGTCACGAATGGATGCATCCTTTCCAAGCTTTTCCTGGTCAAGGTATCAAACCGGAATTTTTTTCAAGTTCGGTTCAGTTTCAGGTACACGCTTTTCGGGTTCAAATCCAGGTTTGTCTTCGTAGCGAAATTTCGTTGTAAATCGGAGTGGTTGAAGCGGGTATTGGACCAAAAAAATTTTTGAATGAGGATGAATTTTCTAGTCAACCCTATTGAAGCAGCCTCATCGATGTCTTTGCACCAATTGTGAAGAAAAGAAAATCCGTTTTATGCGAGCTGTTTTGACTTGACCCCACTGCCCGCGGCAAAAGCTATAACGAACTACGACGTTAGCCGCAGATTTAAATGAAGCAAAAAAAATTTCTGAGCGTGATATGCTATTGCCTATATGAAATTTGCAGAGCATTTTCTTTATTTTTAAGTTTTTTTTTTCGTCTTGTGCACGATGCCTTCACGTAAAAGCGTCTTTCGAAAACAGCGGGGTCGAGATAAGAGCGATGTACCAGGCTATTAAATAATAATGTGAGACTGTATTTAAAGAATGGAACAACAAAACAGCGCACCTGCACCGGAAGGAAACTTGTTCTCCAAGCTGCCAACAAGGGATACTTTTTCTTTGCCAAAAGCAAGGTGCTGGAAGTGCATAAAGTTGCGAGGGTCTTTCCCGCAATTCCGTTTATGCGGAGATCAGTAGAAAAAGCTTATCCATGATAAGTGCCAGATAGGCGTAATAAAATGATTAGAAATGTATGCACCAGTTTTATTTAAATTTGTGAAACTTCGAACGAAAATCTTCAGAATCGAAAAGTAACGCAATTAGACTATTTATGCTCCTTCCTTTCATCTCATGAGCAATAGTGTAAGACGAAAGAATGGATGGTTGTGTATGTACACACTTGTTCTGCATTTTCAGAAACACCGTCCTATGAATGGTAGGCCTCTCGCCAAAGCGAAGTCTTTATTAATCTAATTTCACAGGTTTTACTGAAGATGCGTGAGTAGCAGCTCCTTCAAGGAAGCCCGGCACTAATTTTTAAAAGTAGGTTTTTCAGAGGACTAGAGCCGCCGCAGTGGCTTAGTGGTTATGGTCCTGGCTGCTGATCCTAGAGAAGCGAGTTAGATCACGGCCTACAGATGTAAATTGTAAAGATATTTTGAAACCTTAGAAAAAAAACCGTTTTCATTGACCTGCCTGCGGGAAATCATGGGCTCAATTTCTGTTTCGTGCACAAAAATTGTCAGGGTTTTAACTTGGTTAAACCGGTTTTAGTGCGAAAGCACTGGCTTTTGGGTAGAATTCTTCCATGGTGATCTTTCGCGGGTGGCCAGGGCCAATTTTTGAAAATTATTCGGGCCAAATTTGGAAGTTACCATCGTGTTGTGCACGGTCAATTATGGTTGGACATCGTTTTTGGTCCAAATCTACCAATGTGAAATTTTGAGGTTGGCTTGGGCCAATTTTTTAAAATGATCCGGGCCATATTTGGAGGTTACCATCGCGTTGGGCGAGGTCGAGCATGGTTCGGCATCGATTAACGGGCAAATCGACTAAGGTCTAATTTCAGGAGGGGGTGGGGGGAGGGCGGGTCAAAGTTAGAAAATGGCCAGGGTCAAATTTGGAGTCCAACGTCGTGTTGGGCATCGTCACATTCGCGGTTGGCGGGGTCAAATTTGGAAGTATGTATGTGTCATGCTTTTTTTTTAACTTGACTCGGGATCGCTGACGCTAGGTGCGGGCACAAGATCGAACGGACGAGATTCTTGGCCAGTTTTGGTAAGCGTATGAGTGGTTTCACATTAAAGTGAGATTTCCTTCTCTCCCATTCCCTCTCCAACCCCATCGCCTTGAGGGGAGGCCCTGCGAGCTGCGTACCTCAAGAGCCAGATCGCCCTGGTTTGCCGGACCCTGTCTGAGGCTGCCTCCTGAGGGCTGCTGCACTAGAAGGCCCATCTTTCTCTGTTTCGTTCTTTATTTCAAAGGTCAGATAAGGTTGCAGGTTCGGGTCTAAAAGAAACACCTCGTCAGAACCGCTATTCTATAAGAGCCTGGAAATTTAAAACAAATCTTCTAAATGAGCTATGTAATCTTATAGAGATCTTTAAACAACTTACGCGCGCTGCGCCTGTGTGTAGAAGTAGAACGTTCTTGCGGGCTAGTTGGTTTATTGCAGAAAAAAGGTTAGTACTGGGCGAATTAAACACGACAGGAGAACAGGAACAAACACCTGCGCCTGTGTTGTCGGGTTTGTTCCTGTTCTCCTGTCGCGTCTAATTCGCGCAGTACTAACCTTTTTTCTGTCTGTGTGTAGTTCGTGAGAAGGCTTTCTTTGTGTAATTAAAACAACCTGCATTCAGTAATTTTCTAAGTGCTCGCTGGAACACTCAATAAATATTAACGCAAGACAATCACTGCAATTACTACACGTTCAGCAACATCCATGAGGAAAAAAAAAGTAATATTTGATACCCAGATGCCGACCAAGAAATAAAAACAAAAACAAGGCGTTCTTTAAGAGATTCTGAATAAGACTCTCGCATGTGCGGGAGCCGAAGTGCTTTTTTTGTTGATCTCTTAGTCGGCGTCTGCTTTCTCACGTTTTAGTACGGTTTTCCCCTATCAGAAGTGTTTTTGTCGAGGTCTCGACTTCATTTACAGTTCAGGTTTTGTAAGCGAAAATATCTAGGGATTGCAAAGCACCCTGACGGGTCGCCGAGATCAATTGCGCTTCAGGCTGGTCGACCTCCTATCGGGTGGGGTTTTGTTCGAATAGCTGGTCGAAGACGACTTCTTAGGAAAAACGCTGTGAGTGGAAGAAAAGGTAAACGAAGAACAGGCCTGCGCGTTCACCTGCCGCCATTTGTTCTTTGTATGACGACGTGGAACAGCGGTGTTTCGCGGAGAGCCGCCTGTCCAGTCTTCTGCGGTGCCTAGAGTTCAAGGTCCTGTGCAGGAAGGCTTGGTAAGTGACATGACTACTATGGACGTTATGATGAGGGCACCTGGTTCGTAGCACTGACACGCGGCGGCGTACGTACGCGGCATGACTTCCTTGCGCCTCTGGGCTTAGCTTCGTTACATTGTACCTTGGTGTAGCGCATTAGTACAGTGGAAAGTGTTTTAGCTTTGCGCAAGCCATTTAGTAGACGCTATTTTGCAAGGTATAACGGCAGCCGTGTAACGCGTTACGTGGACGCCATTGCCCCGTGCCTCAGCGTGACTGAGGTGTCCACCGATGCTGTGCTCCAGTTATACGCATTTCCTTCCTTCTCCTCCAAACCAATCCAGGGTTTAGACTGCGAATGAGAGAACGCTGAGAACTAGATGATCTGCTTCGGGCAAGCGGGTCCTGTAGTTCGTGAGCCGGAACGCGCTCGAACCGAAAACCGCAAGCACAGAAAGTCCGAGTGTGCCACAACAGGCCTGTGAGATTCCCAACCGAGCAGTCGCCTGCGAAACGTCAAAACGGGTCTGCCATTGCGGACCTCTCGGCCGCTAATGGTGACCGGCTTTCGCAGGGTAATGTGTAAAGCCAGTATGCCTAACTCTAATACTTTTTTTCGGCTACCCTTCTGAGCACCGGGCTATTAGGGCAAGGAGAGCGAAGGCCTTATAAACATGTCCGAGGAAAGCTGGAACAGGTGGGTTAGCGCACCCGCTTAGCTTAGCAACGGTGGATGGAATAGACGATGACCGAGCAATCGTAACGCTGGCCACTAACGTGCTGCGCGGCAATACCCTGCGCGTCCCAAGACGATGTACTACTCGCCACAGACACTCAGGCGAAACGACGCAGTCGCGAACATTCAGCACTACCATCAAAGCTGTCCTGAAAATTAGAGTTATAGGTGGTAATCGTGCGCAGAATTTTTTTTAAGCAAGAAAACTTATCTTATTCAATGGAACGTTCAGAATACCTCGCATCATTGATTGTCACAGTAGTGCCGATGATGCAAAATCCCACGGAGACAAGCGTGACATAGCACGCTTTGTTGAGCAGCTCTTTTGAGAAGTACTGTCACTGTAGTAATACGCCGCTGTCGGAAGGAATATCACAACATGCATGCGTACTGTGACTTTCAGAAATTTCGTGACGGTAGACATTCTCCGCTAGCGCTATCATGCACTTACCAATTGGGGCTCTCCTTTATCTCTGAAGATTCCGATGCGATATGAACATGGTGCAGCTAGTTTTTCCCAGGAAGAAGACACCGCAATAGACAGGGAAGAACAAATAACGAATATTTCGTACCCGCCTACCAGGACATATCACGAATATCTCTCAGGAGTATTGTACCTGGCTAGCAAGAACGCCGAGTGCTGTTCATGATGCAAATGTGCTTAAGTGTGCATTAACATCTCTTTAAGAACAGCTAATTTCCATGCACTTCGACACTACTCAAAGTTCATGCCGGAAAATGGACGGCTTCTTCAGATCGTGAAAGTTTCAACGGCCGCTCTAGGCGGGCGCAGCGGCTCTGTACATGGACCCGAACCGCGGTCACGAAAGCGGTCTCGATTTGTGACACGCGCTATGAGCCTTCGGTGATTCTGTTCGTGCGACACAGTTTCACGTCATTACACGGCTTTTCTCTCGGGTTCTTCTGGTTGCGGCCATTTAGATGTGCCTAGTCAGATTAGTTCACAAATGTTAATTTTGAGGCTGACAATTGTTACTGGCGCCTGCAAATACCTTACGGAGCGGCAGTGACCCCGTTTTATTTTCTTTACGATCCAGCGTCTCCCTGCCGTGGTGGCGTGCAGAGCGAACCAGTTCATCCTGGTGGGTACTTGACATGACGCCAGAGCCAGAGTCTGCTGCCCAGGCGGGAAACCTCGTCGGACGCCATCGGATTGGAGACGTGATGAAGCTGCTGGTCAGAAGAACCGAGGCAAGGCTATCCGCCGCTTATGAAGGCATTGCCACCAACTGCAGACATCCAGTGCAGCACTACCCATCTCACGAGGTCTGTGACCGCAGCTATCTGCAATTTTGTTACCAGCTACTAGAAAATGCATTTAGGGTCAAAGAAAAGTCGACCATGCTAGAATTTGCTCTCACTGGTTTTGTTACCGAACTTAAAAATTGGCTTTCGAATCTCTTTATGGCTTCATGCAAAATGATAATAATTTCATACACTCGAGCACTGCCACTTTTCGTGCACGACCACATGCCTCATGCATCTATAAATTGCCGCGGTCAGTGCTAAACGAAGCATATGACCGGGTAGCATTCTCGGCCCTTGGTGAATGAGTAGTATTTGTAATTTAACTTAAACAAGAAAGCTCACTAAACAGAGCTTAAAAGGCAAGCTGCGACTCGCCGCAGTCACACCAGGGGGAGGAACCGAGTTGGTTGATAAATGTCGTGTTATTCCAATTTTTTTCACGTCTTTGTCACAGTTAAATTCCTTTCTCCAACCAGACAGACCTCTGTCAAATGACGTCATTAGACCATTAGCAGCTTCGACAAGCGAACTCTGCTGAACTCGGCATTTTCGCAGAAGTCTAGGGCGAATCCATCGGCAAAAATTATCCATTACAGCTCCTGACGCGTTTGCGGACATACAGTACTACACAATTCTTAATTCTGAATTGTGTAGTACTGTCTTAATTCTTAATTCGGAGGCCGCCGCGATGGCTGAGTGGTTATGGCGCTAGGCTGCCGGCCCGAAAGACGCGGGCTCGATCCCGGCCGCGGCGCTCGAATTTCGATGGAGGCGAAATTCTAGAGGCCCGTGTGCTGTGCGATGTCAGTGCACGTTAAAGATTCCCAGGTGGTCGAAATTTCCGGAGCCCTTCACTACGGCGTCCCTCATAGCCTGAGTCGCTTTGGGACGTTAAACCCCCATAAACCAAACCAAACCATCTTAATTCTGAAATCTTAATGAGGAAAATTTTAAAGTGCCTAGACTGCAAGGAACAGTACACTATGCATGTCAAAAGCTCATTGCAAAGAATTAAAGTTGTACATGACGTGTATTTTTGCATCATACTTTAAATTACGCCTTTGTCGCGACATGGTTATTTGTTCCTAATTTCGCAGCATTTGTACCTGGGCGACGCCTTCCTCGCCGCGAACATCATCAGCTGGGCGATAACATCAGTCTTCGACCTGCCCGCAGTGATCACCCAACCGACGCTTGACATGTTCGGATTCCCCCTGAGCTTGCTGTGCCACGACGGAGGCTGGTCCACTCCTGTCGCTGAGCAGCCTGCTGGTTGTTCCGGGCTGCGATATGCTCGCCGTCGGAACCACGGCGCGACTATACAACGCCACGCCGTCACCGACCACTCCTAGAGGAGAAAACTGAGCGTCGGGCGTTCAAGTACAGCAGCACGAGTGCCTGCGCCGATTTTTTTTATTATTCATGCATAATTTCCTGTTTTGTATGTGCTTTAGCCTTTGATATATTTTAATGTTTGTACCCCTTGTGTTTCTATGATAGGTGCGTTCAGTAAATATTTTCTCGATGTGCATTTCTTGTATTGATTGATCTGCTGATGTACGGCGTCTTACCGTACTACTGCTTCCTGAATAATAATGCCTTCTGAGGCATGGCGTTTGGATTCCGCCAAATTAAGCCGGGCACACGGCGGGGTGACCCGCAGACACGGCTGAATCGCACCGATTGGACTCGTTTGAAGGTTTATCGGTCTTTCAGATCACCTGAAGGTGCCGTTTTCTCGAATTTCTTTTTGTGGACCATCGTAAGTATTGCGGGGTTTGCCGGCCCAAAGCTGCTCTTGTGCAGAGTGAGTCGACATAGTTTAGAGCCCTGATCGTTTCCGCCATCTTCGATATTTTTACATGCACTGACATCGGCGCTTATACAATGCGGTAGCTGTCAGTCCGACATCCAGTTGCATGTAAGGAAGACAAATACAGGAGGGATTGTTACAACATTCCCGGTGATTTTCCAAGCCAAGGGTCTCGTAGTCATTCCCTTTCAAGGTTCAAGGTTCAAGGTTCGTTTATTACATGTTTATGGTAGAAGGTTAGAGACTGTGGACGGGACCTCCTGTAAGAACAATTATAAAAAAATTAGACAGCAGATGCAAAAAAAAATTAGTTGTTGGCGTCATAAATGAGCAGTGATTGAAATACAAGAAATAATTCAAGCCCTTATTTCAATGAAAAATGATTACACACCTAATAGCATGCAGACCAATACAAAACACAAATCATTGAATGATATAAACGACAAAACTAGTACCATATACCAAGTAAAATACTATTAGGATGGTTGTAAAAGCAGACGAAGAGCGGATTTAAAGGCACAGATATTAGATGATTGCTTAATGCTAACTGGTAATGAGTTTCATAATGTAGTGGCAGTGAAACGGACAGTTTGCTTACCATTATTAATGTTAGGTTTAGGGAGTAAAAATTTACTGCTATTATCAAAACGCGTGTCGTTGCGACGCGGATTTTGGTCACTGCTATAGTTAACGAAAAAGGAAGTAGATTTCTAGCAGATTTGTACATAAGGGTACATAATTTGTAGTCGATTACTTTGGCCACCGATAAAATGTTTTTGCCCGATAAGCCGAGGCCATTCGGGGCTTGGTCTTTGTCCGAGGACTGGAAATGGCGAATGGGACGTGTTGAGCATTGCAGGCCAAGTGACGCGGCGGCAGGAGAACGAAGACGAATGCAGTGCTCGACTATACCGAATGTGGAGAAACCAGCACGTACGCGACAAACGCGTGATAACCCTGAAGACAAAATCTGGGCTAGCTGCTGCTTGGTTAACAGCTGCGACACGGTTGCTAGTGCGAAACAGCACAAGGGACAGCGGGAAAGAAGCCCACATGACTCCTCGACCTTCGGCGTATTGCAAGGGACCCAAGGCCAGCCTTGTAATAGCCACTGTTACATTCGCAGGACATTTAGAGTGATCGTAGTGCACAAGGCTTTTGGTAGGTTTTGTTGCATAAAGAAAAATGCGATTGCGAGGTTTTATCATAAATTCTGGGAGCATACATGAGACAATCGCTTCTTTTTTCTTGAGAAGGAGTTTTATTCTGAATGTCGGGCGCTTCTTCTTTTCGTTTAGTGTTAGGTTTTTAAGGACTGACGGGCGCAGTAACAGTCTCGCTCAAAGTGTACACCTGATGCACGCTGTGAGAAAAGGAATGAAGGAGAAAAATAAACTGCTGAGAAATTAGGTGGATTGGAGGAGCCCGAATTAATTTTGAGTGGTTTTTTAACCGTGCATTGAGATTGTATAAAACGTGACGAGCACCCCGAGGCTATCCGCTCCTTTGTTCACTTTGTGATTGTCAAGAGACCATCGCCATATCCTCTCTCTATAGTAGACTTGTATTTTGCGTTGTCTGTTAAAAATATTGCATGATTTGCGCCGAAATATGATGTTTTTAAAATATTTTCGCTGATTGATTTTGATCGCCTTTTGATGGAAGCTGTTGTCTTGAAACGTATTAACTTTATTAACTATAAGAAACCATATGTTCCCTCACGGTCTCTTCGACCGAAGGAACTTTAGTGTATAGCCTGATGGTCGACAATATATGGTAAGCTACTAAGAAATTATTGCGTTCCTTTTTACTTTAACAGGCTACCTCCAAGTGTCTTCGTGCCAAAACTAAATATAAACTAAAAACGATGCTGAGATACACTGGCAACTAATGGGCTAATGACTTTGTATATACCGAATGTTTTACCGTTATCACGTAAAATCTTGCGATTTCAGGATCACGCTACTGGCTTTCTTTTCTTCTAAGTTGAGGAAAGCAAAGCGATTTATACCGAGATCGTAAGGGTGATATATGTTATTTCAACGCATATGTTGGAAGGGATTTTTTCTATTTCCATTGATGTTAAGTATTTCCGTATCGCATTCTTGTCCTCCTCTACGCTACCTTTCAGAGGAATGGTACTCAATACCGGACATCTTTTTTCTTCTTGTTATTTTTTTGCTCAATCTAATTTGATGTTTTGTCATATTTATATATCTTTCATGCTCTGTTACATGAATGCGCGGTTCAACAGGACCCCTGTCCTTCCGTCTTCCAATCTATCAGACTACATACTATTACCACTCATTTTCCCGTCAAAACTTTCCTGTATCCAGCAATTAACCGCATGTGTCTTGGCCACTCCGCCGTAGTGGGTATATGCCAGCAACGTCTGAGGCCTTCCTTCCTTCACTGCCTGTCAGGTTCTGCCGCTCATGTTCAGTGAGGTTTTAACAGTTTCATTATTCGTGCATACTCTTCTTCTTTTGTATGTAGTTACTTATTGAAAATATTTTGGAGCTTGTGCCAGGGGTATTTCTATTATAAGTGTGTTTAGTAAACTTTTTCTCCACGTGTTTATGTTGTATTAATTTATGCACTGATGTATGGCGTGTTACCGCACTGCTGCTGCCTGAAGAATGCATATTTTTAAAGGGACACTGAGGACAACGCCATCAAAATTTTTTGCTTAGTAAAATCAGATAGGTCGGCATTTTGTGCTTTTTACTGCCGCTTGGCCGGCAGCGAAATGTGCATTTATTGCTAAGAGATTTGGATTTGAAGTTGAAAAACTTCCCGCCGCTACTATTCAACCTCGGGACTCTCTGAGGACGAAATAGGACAACACTGACGTAAAGCGGCGGAAACGGAAACGAGGAGTTCGATATTGCTGGCGGCGAGTGCTGCGCTCCCGCCTAGCAGCTGCCGAAATGTGCCGACCGGACGTTGATGGCCTCTATCTGCCGTCGTCACTTCGTTTACGTTTGCATCAACGTTACGCTGGACTCCGTTCCCGATTCCGATAACGAAGTTCTCACAAAGACCTGCGGCCTACATTCAGCGACCTGAGCCCCACAGAGCGTGCGATGCTTTTGAGGGCTGAGGCGGCGGGTCTGACAGAAAACTCCTAGCGCCGAGGGGTCGGCAGCGTAGCTTTCACCGCCGAACCACCGTCACGATTGATGTGTAGCGACTGGAACCTGCGGCCATATTTACATTATTTAACAATAGTCCTCTTAGGTCTGGTTATACAACCCAGCGTCTTGGTACGGTGACGATGCGATAACGCCGAGTGGTGCGTTTGCTAACGTGGAAGCGCGTTGAGCATTGGCTATACACAGCGCCCTTTCCTTAGCGCCCTTAGTTTCCGTTGCATGAACTTCGTCCGAGGAGCACATAGAAAGGCACTCGGAGGTCTTCTGCTGCTCCGCGCTTGTAAATCGAGGCGCATAGCGAAACCATGCAGGCACCGAGAACAGACAGCCGCGAAGAACCGAAAAACATGCCGAAACTAAGGTGGCGGCCAGTTGGGCTGCCAGTTCCAGGTTTTCTTTGATTTCCGACATTCAAGTTGTCACTTTTCCGTCTTCCTCATGTGATAAAAGTGACCTAGAGGTTTTAAAACAAAACTTATATACTTAAATATCGATGAAACACTTAATATTCATGCACCTTTGTCAGCCTCGGAGGCCTATGGTGTCTTTTCTTCTATTTCATCACGCTTGTACCTGCGATAGTGGCCTGTGGAGGCGATACCTGTATTTTAGTTCTTGCTCTTTTCTACCTTACAAGAGTTGGCGTTTTTGTGTTTAGGAGCCGGTATTGTGCTAATACAAGCCAATTTCAATTTCTTCTCAGTGCCTCTTTAAGACATGGCGTAGCATTGTGCCGATTTAAACATGACACACAACAGGACGACCCACACACACCGCTGAAGCGCACCATCCGTCTATTCTAACACCGTGCAATCGCACCGATTAGTTCCGTTTAAAACGTTATTGGTCTCTAGAGGGCACTTGAAGGCAACATTCTTTTCACTTCATTCCCTTGTGTGGATAGTGGTTTGCCATTCGGGATTTGAAACCCCGAAGCTGCTCGTGGGCAGAGCGAGGCGCCGCAGTGTATGACTCGAGATTAATTTCCGCCCCCAGAGATTCTTTCTCATGCACTGATATCGCACACGACGCGAAAGCTCTTGCAACGCTGTCACATATAATAGGAAGTATGAAATAGAAGCATGAACGAAAGAGGCTCGGAGAAGACGACGAGGATGACAATAAGCATGACGTGTATTAACCGAAGAATAGAGAAGATGAAGCAGTATTTAGTGAGGTGGGAAAAGATGATTGGTGGAGAAGAGAAGCCGAAGACTACGACGACAAGGATGACGATAAGCATGACGTGTATTAACCGAAGAATAGAGAAGGTCAAGAAGCAGTATTTAGTGAGGTGGGAGAAGATGATTGGTGGAGAAGAGAAGCCAAAGACTACGATGACAAGGATGATGATAAGCAGGACGTGCATTAACCGAATAATAGAGAAGATGAAGAAGTATTTGGTGAGGTGGGAAAAGATGATTGGTGGAGAAGGGAAGCCGAAGACTATGACGACAAGGATGACGATAAGCATGACGCGTATTAACCGAAGAATAGAGAAGGTCAAGAAGCAGTATTTAGTGAGGTGGGAAAAGATGATTGGTGGAGAAGAGAAGCCGAAGACTACGACGACACGGGTGACGATAAGCAGGACGTTCATTAACCGAATAATAGAGAAGATGAAGAAGTATTTGGTGAGGTGGGAAAAGATGATTGGTGGAGAAGAGAAGCCGAAGACTATGACGACAAGGATGACGATAAGCATGACGCGTATTAACCGAAGAATAGAGAAGGTCAAGAAGCAGTATTTAGAGAGGTGGGAAAAGATGATTGGTGGAGAAGAGAAGCCGAAGACTATGACGACAAGGATGACGATAAGCATGACGCGTATTAACCGAATAATAGAGAAGGTCAAGAAGCAGTATTTAGTGAGGTGGGAAAAGATGATTGGTGGAGAAGAGAAGCCGAAGACTATGACGACAAGGATGACGATAAGCATGACGCGTATTAACCGAAGAATAGAGAAGATCAAGAAGTATTTGGTGAGGTGAGGAAAAGATGATTGGTGGAGAAGAGAAGCCGAAGACTACGACGAGAAGGATTACGATAAGCAGGACGTGCATTAACCGAATAATAGAGAAGATGAAGAAGTATTTGAGTGAGGTGGGAAAAGATGATTGGTGGAGAAGAGAAGCCGAAGACTACGACGCTAAGAATGACGATAAGCATGACGTGTATTAACCGAAGAATAGAGAAGGTCAAGAAGCAGTATTTAGTGAGGTGGGAAAAGATGATTGGTGGAGAAGAGAAACCGAAGACTACGACGACAAGGATGACGATAAGCAGGACGTGCATTAACCGAATAATAGAGAAGATGAAGAAGTATTTGGTGAGGTGGGAAAAAATGATTGGTGGAGAAGAGAAGCCGAAGACTATGACGACAAGGATGACGATAAGCATGACGCGTATTGACCGAATAATAGAGAAGGTCAAGAAGCAGTATTTAGTGAGGTGGGAAAAGATGATTGGTGGAGAAGAGAAGCCGAAGACTACGACGAAAAGGATGACGATAAGCATGACGTGTATTAACCGAAGAATAGAGAAGATGAAGAAGTATTTGGTGAAGTGGGAAAAGGTGATTGGTGGAGAAGAGAAGCCGAAGACTACGACGACAAGAATGACGATAAGCATGACGTGTATTAACCGAAGAATATAGATCAGGAAGTATTTGATGAGGTGGGAAGAGATGATTGGTGGAGAAGAGAAGCCGAAGACTACGACGACAAGGATGACGTGTATCAACGCCAAAGTTATAAAAGCGCGAGGGATAGCCTGGCACGGGGGGCACGAAATCTCTAGCGAAAACTCTCTTCCGTAAGCCTGAATCTTTGGAGGAGTGCCTGCTTGACTTTCTCGTAGTCCATGGAATCAGCAGCAGGCATCATCCCAAACACATTCCCCGCCTTCCCTACTAAACACATGCTCAATGTCGTGGCCCATGCATTGCGCTCCCAGCCTTTCCCCAAAGCTGCCCGCTCGAATCGTTGCAGATACGCGTCCAAATCATCTCTTTTGTCATCAAAAGGAGCCATCAGCTTTCTTGGACAAACTCTGGCCGGCTTAGGAGATTCTGTACCCGCTAAGGAACGCTGATCACCGCCCGTGATCTCCTCTTATCCTCCAGCGACATGCGCCTGTTTCCACAAAAGAAACTCCTTCTCCCGTTCTATCCTTCTTTTCTCCCGTTTTTCTGCCTCGCGAGCTCTTTTATCCTCCCGCTCTTCCCTCCCATGAGCGTCTGCGCGTGCTTTGTGCCCTTTCCTCTATCTGCCCATTTGCCTCCTCTCTGCCTATTAGTCTCCTCTCTCTGCCTCTTTGCCTCCTCGTCATAGAGACGCATCGCCTCTTCCTTGCTTAAGCCTAGCTTGAGCGCCCTGCAGATCTAACTTTTGTGCAAAATCCATACTTTCTGCCGTCGAGAGATATGAAGGATCAAAGACAAAACAAAAAGAAACATGGAAATGAATCCTCGGCAGGCTTGCCACCTAACTTTGTCACGGATCCCCAGAGAACACTCGGGCCGAATGAATGAACTAGGCGACAGGTGTACCCACACAGACGCACATTTAATACACCCTACGTGACACAAACACAAGCACACAAAACTAACAAAACTAACACAGAACTCACAGACTACCAATACACAGCACCCGGGAACACCCAGCCTACTAGCGCTCCGCGTTCGTGCTCACGGTTCGGTGCTGATGAAGCGTTGTATGGGTCAAGTGGTGGGGGTGGAAACATTTATTGCCAAATACCGAGGGGGGCAAACCCCCTAACATGGCACGAGGCAACCCTTAGGGGGCTGCTCTTACAGGCCAAAGGACAGCCCTTGGAGGGCTATCCGCTTCAGGGCGTCGGTAATTATCCGGCGCTGGTCAGCAGCAGCGGAGCTGGCCAGGAGAGTCTCCCAGTATGACTCCGCCGTGGTGGGGGATGGAGGATGTGGGAAGGCAGGACATGTGAGGAGGACATGAAGGAAGTTTCCCGGTTTCCCGCAGAGCTTAAAGAAGAAAAGAATTGATCGGGGTAGCGGGCATGAAGAAGAATAGGGTAGGGAGCAGTTCGGGTCTGGAGTCGGCGCCAGTGGGAGGCCTCGATTAAGGTAAGGGAGGGAGCCGGCGGTGCGTAAACGCGCCGGGTATCTCGGTAGTAGTTAAGAATATCTTTGAACGTAAGCAGACGCTCCTGGGAAGGTAGAGGAGGTCCAACTCCGGCCCGGAAAGTGAGACCTCGGGTGAGGAAGTGGACCTCCTCGTTACCCGGGAGGACTGCATGTTCGAGAGTCCAGATAAGGGTTACGGGGTGGGTGGGGTGCCAGAAGCGAAGAAGCCGAGCCGCGGTGCGGGATATCAGGCCTTTGGCGAAATTGGATAGTTTGGATTTTGAGTCGGAGATAATTTTCGTGGCAGAGGTGGAGATGAGAGCGAGTGCAATGGCCGCTTCCTCTGCAATTTTCGATAAGTCTGTGGTGACGGATTCTGATGCGATTAGTCGGGCCTGAGAATTAGCGACGGCGAGAACCATGCGGGAGCCCGACGAGTACGCTGCCGAGTCCACGTAGGCTACCTCGGAACTATTGCCGTAGAGCTTGTGCAGGGCCTTGGCGCGGGCTGCCCTGCGTTTTCGGTCGTGCTCGGGGTGCGTATTCTTAGGGATTGGAAGAATGATGAGATGGCAGCGTAGGTCTGGAGGTAGGGAAACCCTCTCGGTAGGATGGGTGATCGGGGTTATGCCTAGCTGACAGAGTAGAGTGCGGCCTGCCGTGGTACTCGACAGGCGAGTCAGCTGTGCTGTTAGGGTGGCTTCTGCCAGCTCCTCAAACGTGTTGTGGGTACCGAGGTTGAGGAGCCGGGCAGTAGAGGTGCTGCGGGGTAGACGGAGGGCAACCTTCGTGCAGCTCCTGAGGAGCGCGTTGATGCGGTCCCGCTCCTTCTGCTTTAGGGGGAGGTAGGGGAATGAGTACGCCGTGCGGCTCGTGATGTAAGCTTGGGTGAGGCGGAGAGTGTTCCGCTCTCGCAGACCCGCGCGCCGGTTCGCCACGCGCCGAATGAGACGGGTGGCTTGCTGGGCTTGGGTCTGGAGAGTTTGGATGGCGTTGCCATGCGCGCCGTGGGAGTGAAGGACGAGGCCCAGGATGCGAATCTTGGAGACCAGGGGAATGGGGTGGTTTCCTAGAGTGGGTGAGATGGGAGGGTTGGCGGGGTCGTGCGGCCTGGGGCAGTAGAAGAGTTCTGATTTAGAAGGGTCCAGTAGCCGGCGTCGAGGTGGCGTTTGAAGTGCTCAGGCTGGCGTCGTTGGCGGCGTCGTACAAGCTCCCGGTGCAAGTACCCGTAGAGCTGATGTTGATGACGCTGGCGTTGTGAGCACCACCCGGATGGGTGGCAACAGCGCTGGAGGCACCACTGGCCGTAGCAGGTGGTTGCGTCATCCGTTGACTGCCCGGAACGGGCTCAGGAACGGCAGGAAGCCCACGGTGCGACGCCGTAGAACTCGAGATCACCGGAGCAGTAGCCGGCATTGCTGTCTTCCATCCGAGGTGTTCCTGACCCGCCGGAACATCCGCTTCTCTGTTCTCCCCCCCCCCCCCTCTATGCCAGGCTATCCCTCGCGATTTTATAACCTTGGCGTTGATACACGTCATCCTTGTCGTAGTCTTCGGCTTTTCTTCACCATGTTACGTCTCGCCTACCTACGACGCGCGGTATAGCCGGCGCGGATGCAACGGACGCCGCGGCTTCGTTCATCGCGGCCGCAACGCCTCCCGCCAAGCGCGTCCAGGCATGTTTCAGTGCCACGTGTCGTCGTGCGTGCGCGTGTGTGTGTGTGCTTGTTTTGCCCACGCTTGTCAAAGCGCGGCAGCCGGGGAGAGGAGCTCTCCAACTGGGAGGCGAGGAGGTCTGACCGGCGCCGGCCTGGCGGACGCGCCCGTCACGCCTGAACATGTTCAAGCGTCGCCGTATCGGATGACTCTTCCCAAGCCGTTCCCTCTTGCCCTCGACTCCGTGGGTATAAAGGGGGCTGCCCCGGACGCCAGGGAGAGCCTTCGATTCCTTCCTTCGAGTAACGTGGTCGCCCTGACCGGCTGCTCTTTTGCGATGCCAGAATAAACAAGTTGTTCTGTTGCCAGTCGACTCATCCTTTGCCGGGACCTTCGGATGTTTCCTGCTTTGCCCCAGGCCGCCAGGCCAACGCTACCTTTGGGGCTTGCAACCCAAATGCAACAACTGGTTGCCAGCGGTGGGATCCCGACAACGGAGGCCAGCAGCGAAGATATGCGGTCAACTGTATGCTGAGCAGCACAACGACCATCCGGGAGCAGTGCAACGAGCCCTGTGTGATGACTGGTTGCCTGCAGCGGAACGACTGCGCTGAATTCGTGGCTGCGAGGTTTGGTGAGTGCGGGACTTTCTTCTTCTGAGTTTTGCCAGGCTTTTGTTAGTGTCAGAAACAGAGCTGGTAATTGTGGTTGTCGTTGCTGCCGGGTTAGTTTGCGGCAAGACAATAGTAGGCAGTAGAGAAAGCAGCATTCGGAGCAGCCATGGATTTGAAGTCGTTGCGCAAACCGAAATTGCTGGAGCTTGCAAGAGAGTTGGGTCTTGATGTCTCAGACAAACTCAGAAAACCAGAACTGCTAAGGGCGATTCTTGAGTTGGAGGCTGAGGATGACGAGCTGTCGGAATGCCTTGAGACCATTGAGGAGAGGGAACAAAAAGAGAAAGAGGAGCGCGAACGTAAAGAACAAAAAGAGAAAGACGAGCGCGAACGTAAAGAACAAAAAGAGAAAGACGAGCGCGAACGTAAAGAACAAAAAGAGAAAGAGGAGCGAGAACGTAAAGAACAAAAAGAGAAAGAGAAAGAAGAGCGCGACCGTCAACACGCTTTGGAAATGAAGCGTCTCGAGGTAGAGATGGAACGCGCTCGTAATGGAAGTCAGGCACACGGTGCAGGAGAACGGGTATCGTTCAAAATGACTGACCTGATGCGGCCGTTTAAGCTTGGAGAGGACATTGGTTTGTTCCTGGTTAACTTTGAGCGAACGTGCGAGAAGCAGGGGTTCTCTCGGGAAACGTGGCCACAGCGCTTGCTCACTTTGTTACCCGCCGAGGCGGCCGACGTAGTCGCTCGCTTGAAGAGAGAGGAGGCAGAGGATTTCGACCAAGTGAAATCAAGTCTGCTAAAAAAGTACAGGCTGTCAGCGGAGGCGTTCCGTCGGAAGTTTCGGGAAAATGAAAAAGGCAGAAATGAGTCATATACAGAGTTTGCCTACAGGCTTATGTCAAACATGCAGGAGTGGCTCAAAGAAGAGAAAGCGTTTGGTGACCACGAGAAAATTCTGCAGTGTTTCGGGCTGGAACAGTTTTATAGTCGGTTACCTGAGAACGTGCGGTACTGGGTCTTGGATAGGCCAGACGTTAGTACAGTGGCTAAAGCCGCCGAGCTAGCCGAGGAGTTTGTGACGCGTCGGGCTCGCGGAGCTAAGGACGGTCAAAAGGGTGAATTTGGCTCCAAGTCTGAGAGGCCGAAGTTCACACCCATGAGAGCAAGGGGGGACACGCGTAGTGCGGATGCGAGTGAAAGCAGTCCGACCGAACGTAAGGAGACGGCGGCAGCCGAAGCCGAACGCAGAAAGCGGTTCGAGAGGAGGCAAGCGCGCGTGTGTTATACGTGCCAGAAGCCGGGTCACTTTTCGGCGCAGTGTCCAGAAACAAAAAGAGAAGTCGTGTGTTTGTCATTATGTAGCACTGACGAGAACATGAAGCTTCTCGAGCCTTACATGCGAGACTTCCTCGTGAACGGGAAAGAGTGCCGAGTGCTTCGTGATTCTGCAGCTACAATGGATGTAGTTCACACCTCTTACGTAGAACCCGATATGTTCACGGGCGAGTGCGCATGGATCAAGCAAGCAGTGGAAGCTCATAGCGTGTGTCTGCCCGTAGCAAAAGTGCTTATTGAAGGACCTTTCGGAGCACTTGAGACGGAGGCCGTAGTGTCATCTAGGCTGCCCCCCCAGTACCCGTACCTATTTTCGAACAGGTCCGATCACCTCCTGCGCGAGAAGGGGCTTTTGTTTGGTGAGGCTAGCGTTCAGGCCTTAACCAGACCGAGAGTTCGGGAGCTCGCTGCAAAGGCGGTAGTTGCGGGGCCGACGTTGTCGAACAATGAGAAAGGGTCGGAGGCGCAGCAAGCTGATATTCCGAGCACGTCAGAACGGGATAAAATTGAGCCTGTAGCGTTGAATGCACCAGGTACTGGAGATGAAATGCACGACACGGGAAAGTTAGAAGAGCTTCCGGTCGAGCTTCCGGGACTAAGCTCAGTGACGAACAGGGAAGACACTGATCAGGTCATTAGTGACTTAATCATTAAAGCACCGCTGTCAGCTGAGCAGAGAACCGAACTACACCAACTCTTACAAGAGTTTCAAGGTCAGTTCTCTGAGAGGCCTGGTAGGACTTCTGTCCTTACTCATGATATAGAACTTACCTCGCCAGAGCCAGTACGATCCAAGGCGTACCGGGTGTCACCCCGCCAGCGCGATATTATGGAGGCTGAGGTAAAGAAAATGCTACAGCTCGGTGTTATTGAGGCGGGTGAGAGTGATTATACCTCCCCTTTGATTTTAGTTGAGGTACCGGGCAAGGAACCTCGTCCTTGCGTCGACTACCGCAGGCTTAATTCTATCACTAAGGATCAAATTTATCCGATCCCTAACATCGAGGAGCGCCTTGAGAAAGTTAGTAGCGCTCAGTTTATTTCCACCCTAGATCTTGTCAGGGGTTATTGGCAGGTTCCACTTACAGAGGAGGCTAGTAGGTATGCGGCGTTCATTTCACCAATGGGAACATTCCGTCCTAAAGTTTTGAGTTTTGGTTTGAAGAACGCGCCATACTGCTTTTCAAGCCTCATGGACAAAATGTTGCGGGGACAGGAAGAATTTGCTTTACCGTATTTAGACGACGTAGCGATATTCTCCGCATCCTGGTCTGAGCATATGGCACACTTGCGGGCAGTGCTAACCCGCCTGCGCGAAGCGGGCTTGACAGTCAAGGCTCCCAAGTGCCAATTAGCACAGGCCGAGGTTGTCTACCTCGGTCACGTGATTGGACAGGGTCGTCGCCGCCCCTCTGAAATAAAGGTGGCCGCTGTGCGAGACTTCCCGCAACCGCGCACGAAGACCGATATTCGGTCGTTCTTGGGTGTCGCCGGCTACTATCAGAGGTACATCCCCAGGTACTCCGATATCGCGGCTCCCCTGACGGATGCTCTAAGAAAAACAGAGCCCCAAACAGTCGTCTGGAGCGAGACAAAGGAGAGAGCTTTTAGCGCCCTAAAGAGCGCCCTAACAAGCCAGCCTGTGCTACGATCGCCAGACTATACCAAAGGGTTCGTTGTTCAGTGCGATGCTAGTGAGCGAGGCATGGGCGTTGTACTGTGCCAAAGGGACAATGGAGAAGTGGAACACCCCGTCCTGTATGCTAGTCGTAAGCTGACCTGTCGTGAGCAGGCGTACAGCGCCACCGAGAAAGAGTGTGCGTGTCTCGTGTGGGCCGTTCAGAAATTGTCATGCTACCTAGCCGGCTCGAGGTTTATCATTGAGACGGATCACTGCCCTCTCCAATGGCTGCAGAACATCTCTCCCAAAAATGGCCGCCTCCTGCGCTGGAGCCTCGCTTTGCAACAATATTCCTTTGAGGTGCGTTACAAAAAGGGGAGTCTCAACGGTAACGCCGATGGCTTAAGTCGAAGCCCCTAACGTAGGAATCCGCCTCAAAGTTGTTGGTTACTGATGTTTTCTTCCTGAGGCAGGATTTTTAACATATTGCTTTTGTTTAGTGTTTCAAAGTGATTATGTGCTTTCTAGTGCAATTTTCCAATTTGTGGACGCGTTCTGAGTGCTGCTTGACTACTGTAAGGAACTAGGCAGTAGTATAAAAGGGGAAAGAGCCTGGCAGAGCTTAGTGAGGGTTGTCTCGTGCTTGCTGACTGAGCGGTTGCGTTTCGGCGTAGTTCTAACGCTTGCTGGGAACGAGCACAAAAATGGCAACTCTCCCGAAGTGACTTTACAGTGTCCTATGTGATCCTGAACCCGAGAACGAGGCCTTCTCTGTGCGCTGCGCTCAAGCAACGTCGAGGGAAGATCGGTTTCGATTACGAGCATCATCGAGCGACATCCCTCTGGACAGCGGATGCAGTCCCCTGACCATCGGGATCTCCTTCTCCCGGCGGGGCGGTCTGTTACGTCTCGCCTACCTACGACGCGCGGTATAGCCGGCGCGGATGCAACGGACGCCGCGGCTTCGTTCATCGCGGCCGCAACGCCTCCCGCCAAGCGCGTCCAGGCATGTTTCAGTGCCACGTGTCGTCGTGCGTGCGCGTGTGTGTGTGTGCTTGTTTTGCCCACGCTTGTCAAAGCGCGGCAGCCGGGGAGAGGAGCTCTCCAACTGGGAGGCGAGGAGGTCTGACCGGCGCCGGCCTGGCGGACGCGCCCGTCACGCCTGAACATGTTCAAGCGTCGCCGTATCGGATGACTCTTCCCAAGCCGTTCCCTCTTGCCCTCGACTCCGTGGGTATAAAGGGGGCTGCCCCGGACGCCAGGGAGAGCCTTCGATTCCTTCCTTCGAGTAACGTGGTCGCCCTGACCGGCTGCTCTTTTGCGATGCCAGAATAAACAAGTTGTTCTGTTGCCAGTCGACTCATCCTTTGCCGGGACCTTCGGATGTTTCCTGCTTTGCCCCAGGCCGCCAGGCCAACGCTACCTTTGGGGCTTGCAACCCAAATGCAACAACCACCAATCATCTTTTCCCGCCTCTCCAAATACTTCTTCTTTATCTCTATTCTTCGGTTATTACACGTCATGCTTATCGCCATCCTCGTCGTCATCTCCAAACCTCTTCTGTTCATACTTCTATTTCAAACTTCCTATTATATGTGACAAACTCGCTAAATGCCACTGCGATGGCTAGGCGCATAAAGAAAATAACTTTGGAGTGCGCGTTACATCATGCCGCCGGGCTTCGCAAGCCAAGCCTCTCGAAGTCGTTCCCATTGGGCAATAAAACGCGGTTTCGATTTTCCTTTTTTTTTAAGCGATCGATCAGTTTTCCCCAGATAACCCGGGCCATGCGAGGTTCGGGAGTCGTCCGAGGACTGGCAACTGCAAGGATTAAATGCGGTGGCGGCGTTTTCTCATGGGTACTACGAGGAACCAAGAGGTTGTCGTTGTTCTTGTTTTTTAATGGGTCTTTTTGTTCTAAAGGCTGCGCTCTCCTTTTTTGTTAAATGGTGTTTAGGATATGAAGGACGCCGCAACATTCTCACTCAAGTGTACACGTGAAGTACCCCATGACAAAAGTGATGAAGGAGGAAATGAAAGTGCAGAGAAAGTCGTTGTTTTGGAGGACCACAAATTAATTTTGAATTGCTTTTTACCTGTGCCCCGACATCGGTTGAGACGCCGGTGGATTTCGCAGTTCATCTTACCAAAATAAGCCTCCGAGGCCGGGATTCAAACCTACGACCTCGTACTGAAGAGGCGGACACCTGTTAGATGCAACCATAGGTAGCAGCCTAATCAGCTGTTACTTTGAATTTTGCCACTAGCTCCTTTATCATTCTTATTGCTCTGTCGCATTCGCAGCGCCATCCATATTGTGCGGCTGCGTTCACGAGTTCAACGTCTAATAGAGCTCCTGTCGCGGTGCGCGAGAGGAGGATCACGCGGTGATCTTCAATATTTCGCCCGCCTTCTTTTAAACACTCAAAAAAAAACTCTAATGCACATATCAAAATAAAATTTATCACTTGGCGTTTCTGGGATGGCCAGTCTGAAGTTTACACTAGATTTTTTCCTTAAATGCAATATTTCAAAGGTTAATTACGTCAATTCATTATTTGGGCAACTAACAAGATAAATAAAGAATAATGCTTACTAGGTATAGTGCTCAACAACATGGTTGCAGTAGCGTCGACATATTGTGTCTCAGTATATCTTGCACCCTCAGCTGAAGGTATATAAAATACGCGGTATGTTATAGCGTAGATACCTTAAATATTTGTAAAATCCAGCCGCGTGGTGGCTTGGTGTTTTGGAGCTCGGCCGATGATCCTAAGGACGCAGAGTCGAATCTCGGCCGCTGGAGCCGCATTTCGATGAAGGGGAAATGCAAAACACCCATGTGCATTGTGGTGTCAGTGCCCGTTACAGAATCGCAGGTGGTCTAAATTAATTCGGAGCCCTTAGCGGTCTCGGAACGTTAAACTAGAAATAGCATAAATATTTGAAAAAATTATATTTGTCCCGGTGTGTCCAGTCAGCAGCTCGTTTCAAAGGAGGCCACAGGGGCGGCTCATTGGTTATGAGCTCGATTGCTGACCCGAAAGACGCGGGTTCAATACTGGTCGTGGTGGTCGCGTTTCGATGGAGCCGAAAAGCAAGAGGCCCGTACGTGTAATGCGCGTTGTCAGTGTACATCAGAGAATCCCAGGCGGACGATATTGTCCGGAACCCTCCACTACAGCGTCCCTCATAGCCTGAGTCGCCTTGACAGATTAAACCACATAAAAAACCAAACCTTTCCAAAGGGAATGCTTGTAACAAGGCACGCATCGATGAGAATCTGAAGTACGTTGCTACCTTCATACTTGAGACGCAGAGTTGGAAAACCGATTTGTTTGTCTATTAATTCATTAATTGGTTTATGTATTTAGTTTATGTTCCCTCACGGCTTAAGGCATTAAGGAGAAGAACAGCTGATGCAAAAAGAAAAATTCTGGCACTTAAACTTAAGAATCTGCAGTCGACAGGGCTAACTGGCACGCGAAACGATTGACGAATTGGTTACGCGCTGGATAACGAGTTTGGTGACGGTTATTTTAGTGGCGGTTTGGAGCTTAGAGTGGAATTGCACCATTTGAAAATTCCGCACTGTTCAAGGATTCAAATCTACATAGGGTGCAGGTAATGCATGCCATGTGTTTTTACGCTAGCATTCAAACTGCGATGTAAACGACGATTAAATTGCAAGCTACTTCTCACAGCATAAGTTGTGTGCGGGGAAGCTCGGTGGGACGTCACTGAATGTAAGCTTTCGAATATGCGCTGCCGCCAACCACATCTTGCCCTGCCTGTCGGATGCTACCAAAAAGCGCTCGGAGGTCTTTACCTTCGGCGGTGTTGTTTTTAAAGGCGAGAGCCTTTAATGGCTCATCGTTGTCCGTCCGCCCATCCGCGAAACGTGTCACACTGTAGCTGTCAATCAAACGCGGTTCGGGTGTCCACCGAGATATGTGAGACAGGGGTCTATTCCTTTGCTTAAAACCATTTTTTTTTCTCTTGAAAGCAAGTGTTTAGGCGTTTGAAATGTACTGGTACCCTCATTGACGTCATGATGCGCCCCCACTTGGAGTTGTTCGTTGCGCAGAAGCTTTATGGCCGTCTCGATTTCAGTCGGCGATTACTTCACAATTGCAAATGCTAGTCGAAAAGGACTATGCATGCTTTACCTGCAAGTGCTACAACTTCGGCCCTTTTAAGCTTATCGATTTCTAAAACTTATGCAGTTTCCCCTTAACGATGATGAAATGACGTGCCTGAATATTATGTATGGCCTCTGAGTTTATTGGGCGTGTGCTTTTTTCGTTTCTTGCCTCCTAATTGTTTTCCTGCATATTTTGAAAACTTGGGAAAAAAACCGCCTTCAGTGAGCTGCATGCGCGCACCATGGCCTCAATTTCAGTTTGGTATTCAAACAGCGCACTAAGTTTCATTGCGATTTACTTCTCTCCCATTCCCTCTCCCAACCCATCGTCTTGAGAGGAGGCCCTGCGGGCTGCGCACCTCAAGAGCCAGATCGCCCTGGTTTGCCGGACCCTGTCTGAGGCTGCCTCATGAGGGCTGCTGCACTAGAAGGCCCATATTTCTCTGTCTCTTTCTTTCATAGGCAGACCAGGTGGTAGGTTTGGGTCTGAAAGAAACATCTTGCCAGTACCGATATTGTATAAGAGTGTGGTAATTTCAAAACTAATTAATGAATCCTTGTTAATGGACTACCTACTTTGAGTGATTTTTAAGTAACTTACGCGCACTGCGCCGGTGTGCGGTTTATGAAAAAGTTCTTTCTATAATTCAGACCTCCATTCAGTAATTTGTATGAGTTCTCGCTGGAGCACTCGGTATACATTAGTACAATACTGTGACAGCAACTATTATGCGTTTAGTGGCATCGACGCAGAAAATAAACAAATGTGTACTCAGTGCTTAGATGCCGACCAAGAACTAAAAAAAAAAAATCATAAACAATCCGTTTCAGAAGAGATTGTCAGTAAGGCGCTCGTACGTACGTGAGCCGAAACGCTTTTTTTTAATTTCTGAGTCGGCATCTTCTTTTGCGCGTTTTCGTACGATTGTTCCCGAACAGACGAGTTTTCGTCGAAGTGTAGAATTCGTTTAGTGATCAGGTTTTGCAAGCGACGATATCTGCAGATTGCAAAGCACTCTGGCGGGTCCCCGAGATGAATTGAGGTTAAGTCTGGCCAACCTTCTATCATCCCCCTACCCAGGGGAGGCCACTGTGCGAGCTGCTGAACCATCTGGCCAAACATGGCTAGTGGACAGAGCTCACCGCGAAGCCCAGGTCAGTGGACTCTTGTACAAGTAGGAGCCCACCCTTGAGGACCTCTGTTCTCTTCTCAAAATAATTAAAAGCTATTCGTCCTTTTCTATCGAATGGGGTTTTGTTCGGATGGCTGGAAGAAGACGACTTTGCAATAAAAACGCTGCGAGTGGAAGGAGAGGTAAACGAAGAACAGGCCAGCGCGTGCTCCGGCCGCCGTTTGTTCTTTCCACGACGGCATGGGTATGGGCTGTTTCGCGGAGGGCCGCCTGTCGAGTCTGCTGCAGCGCCTAGGGTTCAAGATTCTCTGCAGGAACGCACGGTGAGTTGCATGACTTGCGCTATTATTGAGGACGCTACTATGAGGGCGCCTGACTCGTGGCACTGATATGCGGTGGCGTACACATGCGGCATCATCATCTTTCGTCTTTAAGCTTAGCTTCTCTTCCTGGCACTGTGCTATAGCGCATTACAGCGAAAGCTGATTTAGTTTTGTGCAAGCAATTTAGTAGATGCAATTTAGGGGGTACAAAGGCAGGCGTGTAACGTGTGACGTGGACACCATAGCCACGTACCTCTGCGCCACTGAGGTGTCCACTGATCCAGGGAGCCAGTTATACACATTTCCATTCTATTCCACAAAACCAACAGAAGGCTTGCACGCCGAATAAGAGAACGCTGAGACTTAAGACTATTTGCTTGGGGCAAACGGGCCCTGGAGTTTATGAAGTGTGCCCGGAACACGATCGAAGCGAAGACTGCAAGCGCGGGAAGGCGGTGTGTGCAAAACAGACGTGTGAGATGCCCAACCGGCAGTCACCTGCAAAACGGGCCTGCCACTCCAGACTTCTCGGCCGCTAATGCTATTCGGCTTTCAATGGTTAATGCGCTAAACTGCCAAGCTTAAATCTAGTAATTTGCGCACAAAGCTATTGGAGCGGACAGAGCGAAGGCGTTATTCGGAAAGCGAATGCAAACATCGGGGAAAGCTAGTACAGTTGGGTTACCGCGCCCGCTTAGTTTAGCAGGAGAAATGAACGACGAAATTGGCGCCAAAAATATACCAAGAACAGACGAGGAGAACATGTAAAGCCTGTCCTGTCCTCATTCTTCTTGGTGTCGCTTTTGCAGGTGCTTCTGTTGTTCAAGTATGTCTAACTAGCGCCTGAGGACATCCTGTTACCAAAAAATAAATTCCAAAACATTAAAAGCGCCAGGCAGAAATTGCAAATGGACACAGCATGTTAGATGCTGAACGTAACGCTTGAAGGGGTGCAAGATAAAAAAGGCCGCCTGTCCGCTGTAATTGGCCAAAACTCTACTGCACCGACAATTGAAACTGACAACGCGAATTTCAGTCGTGCAACGTCAGTGGCATGGCAAAACCCACAAGCATAAGGCGGATGGAATGGAGGATGAACGCACGAAACTCTCACCTCGAACGCGCTCCGCGCCAATATCCTGCACGTTCCAAGATGATATACCACTCCCCACAGACATCTAGGCGAAACGACCTAGTCGTCAATATTCAGCGCTATCACCAAAGCTATCGCTGCATTTCGTGTTACAGGTGGTAATCGTGCTGTTTTTTTTAAGCAAAATAACATCTCTTTTGCAATGGGGCGTTTGCAATCTCTCGCGTTACTTATTGCCGTAATAATTCAGCTGATAATGCAAAATCCCAAGCAGACGATAAGCATGCACGAATTGGTTTACATAGCACAAATTGTTGAGTCGCTCTTTGTAAGAGTACCCCTCACCGCCGTTAAACTCGCTTTGTGCCGCAACGTCACAACTAACATGCATAAATACTGCTGCTTGTAGAAATTTCGTGACTCTGGGCATTCTCTGTTAGCGCCAGCATGCACTTACCGATTGGGGCTGTCCTTTTTCTCTAACATACCGATGCAATAAGCACTTGTGGCTTCATGGTGCAAGTACTTTTTCGCAAGAATAAGTCGACACCGCAATAGAAAGCGAACAACGCGCAATGAGTCTTCTTATACGTGCATATCAGGACATATCAAGAATATCTCTCCTGCCTATCAAAATCGTCAAGCGCTAATCATGCTATATACGTGCGTACGTGTAAGTGTGCATCAACATCTCTTTAATAACAGCGAATTTCCATGCACTGCACCGCTACTCAAACCTCATGCCAGTAAATGGACGCCTGGGACAGATCGTGGAGTTTCAACGGCCACTATGGGCAGGCGCAGCGGCTTCCTACACTCCTCCCCCCCCCCCCCCCCGCCCTTCAGCGGGCCTGGTTATGCATACTCAGCGACCGTAATCACTCGAACTATAAATAGCTTCGAGTCATCAATCGCACCAAGCTTTGGATAGCTAGATTTTTTTAAGGGAGCCCCGCTGACCGGCTTAGAAATGAATCCCTTGAGCTCTATACTTTGACGCCCGGGCACATGCGACCGAACCGCAGCCACGAGGGCTGTCTCGATTTCTGACACGTTCTATGAGATTTTCGTGATTATGTTCATGCGACATAGTATCACGGCATTACACGGCTTCTCCTTCGCGTTGGCAAAGGTGAAGCAGTTCACAAAGGTTATATTTTTGACCGATCATTGTTATTGCCACCCATAAATACCTTACGAAGCGACAATGAGCCCGCATTGTGCTCTTTACGTTCCAGCGTCCTCCTGCCGTGGTGGAATGCAGAGCGGACCAGTTCATCCTGGCGGACACCTGACATGACGCCAGAGCCGCACTCTGCTACCCAGGCGGGACTCCTCGTCGGTCGCCATCGGGTTGGAGACGTGATGAAGCTGTGTGTCGGGAGAACCGAGGCAGTACTATTCTCCGGACGTGAAGGCAATGTCACCACCTTCAGATAATCAGTGGAGCACTGCCCTTTTGACAAGGTCTGTGACTAGAGCCATCTGAAATCTTATGCAGGGTCAAAGAAAAGCGGAACCCAGTGGAACCTATTAGAATTAGCTCTCATTTGTTCTTTAACAGGAGTAAAAAATTTGACTTTCGAATCTCTTTACGGCGTGATGAGATATGAACATAATTGCATAGCCTCGAGAGCTTCCACTATTCGCTCACGACAACATGCAGTATACATATATAATTTGCCGCGGTCGATGCTAAAGAAGCATATGATCGCGCAGCATTCTCAGCCCTGGGTGAACCAGTAGTATTTAATTTAAATAAGACAATACGCTGACTAAACGACGGCATAAATAAAAAACAAGCTGCAACTCCACCGCCGTCATACCTCACGAAGGAGCGAAGTTGGTCCTAAAGTGTCGTTTTTTCATGGGAGTTCTTGTCTCAGTTAATTTCCTTTCTCGAACCAGACATACCTCTGTCAAATGTCGTCTTTTGAACAAATAGCAGCTTCGACAAGCGAACTGTGCTGAACTCGGCATTTTCGCAGAAGTCTGGGGCGAATCCATCTACAACAATTATCCATTACTGCTACTGATACGTTTATGGACATAATGTACTACACAATTCTTAATTTTGCAGTTTTTAATGAGGAAACTGTTTAGCCGCTCTGACTGCAAGGAACAATACACTATATACGTAAAGATCCCATAGTAAAGAATGAAAGGTGTACACGGCCTGGTACTTTTTCACCATGCCTTAAACAACGCCTTTGTCGCGACATGGTTATTTGTTCCTAATTTCGCAGCATTTGTATCTGGGCGACGCCTTCCTCGCCGCGAACATCATCAGCTGGGCGATAACATCAGTCTTCGACCTGCCCGCAGTGATTACCCAACCGACGCTTGGCATGTTCGGATTCCCCCTGAGCATGCTGTGCCGCGATGGAGGCTCGTCCGCGACCTGTTCTGTGGCAGCGACAGGCTTCTGAGGCGGAGGTTTCAACTGGGCGCTGTCGACAGGCTCCCATCAGCTCGTTGCTTGGGCATCCGTTGCTGCGGCCCAGTCTTCGCCGAGGGCCTTTGTCCACTGCTGTCGCTGAGCAACCCCCTGGTTGTTCCGGGCTGCGATATAGTGACCGTAGGAAAAACACGGCGCGACTATAACGAGACGCCGTCACCGACGACTCCTAAAGGACAACACTGAGCGTCGGGCGATCAAGTACAGCAGCACGAGTGCCTGCCCTGACTTTTTTATTCATCATTTCTTTCTGTTTCGTATGTCCTTTACGCTTTGATACATTTTAATGTTTGTGCCCCTTGTGGTTCTATGATAAGTGAGTTTAGTAAATATTTTGTCGATGTGCATGTGTTGTATTGATTGATCTGCCTATGTGCGGCGTCTTGCCGTACTACTGCTGCCTGAATAATGTGGCCTTTTAAGGCATGGCGTTAGGATTCCGCCGAATTAAGCGGGACACAGGGCGGGGCGACCCAAACACACGGCTGAAGCACAAGACCTGTATGTGACTAACACCATGCAATCACACCGATTATTCCCGTTTGAAACTTTATTGGACTTTAAGACAACTGGTGGTAACGATTTCTCGAATTCCCTTGTGCGGATCGTGCATGTAATGCGGGATTTCACACCCCGAAGCTGCTCGTGGGTGGAGTGAAGGGAGATAGTGAAAGACTCGAGATTAATTTTAAACCCCCGGCATTCTTTAACATGCACTGATATCACACACGATGAGAAAACTCTTGCAACGCGGTAGCTGTCCTTGCGGCATCTCGATGCACAAAGGGAAGAAAATCTCGGAAGGGTGCGTTACATCATGTGACCGGGCATCGAAATCCAAGGCCCTCGAATACGTTCCTTTTGACCAACAGAGTTCGGGCCGGAGATTCTGTTATTTTTACCGGCTGGCTCAGTTTTCCCCAGATAAGCCGAGGTCAGGAGAGGTTCGGGGGCGGTCCGAGGAGGGCAATATAGCAAATGGGATGAGGAATAAAGCAAGTAACCACAGCGGTGGCCTAGTCGATTGAGCGTCCGCCTCGCATGCGGGAGGTGCGAGGCTCGATCCCCAGTGCCGCCAGATGCCCACCGCTGATGCAATGGGCCTAAGCTTCCCTGGCCTGGTGCTCGGCTTATTTAAAGTGAAATGCTTGAGAAATGGGTCCCCACTTTGAGTAGAACAAGAAACCTGGTGCCATGGCGCTGCTTGGCCACACATTCCCTTGCGCCATAAAAATTCATCATCATCAGAATAAAGCAAGTGACGCGGCGGCAAGAGAACCGGGACAAATGTAGTGCCCAACTATAACAGTTGGGGAGTGACCAGAACGTATGCGAGAAACACATGATATCCCTGAAGATGAAAGCTGGCGTGCTTGGTTAACAGCTGCTCGACATGGTTGCTAGCGCAAAACAGCATTCGCTGCTCGGCTACTGACCCGAAAGATGCGGGTTCGCTCCCGGCCGTCTTGGTCGCATTTCAACTGAGACGAACTGCTAGATACCCGTGCAGTGTGCGACGTCAGTGTTCGTTAAAGACACCGAGGTGGTCGAAATTATCCGGAGCCCTCTACTACGGTGTCCCTCAAAGCCTGAGTCACTCAGGGACATTGAACCCCCCCCCCCCCACACACACACACACCCACAATACCAAACCGTCTCAAAGCGTCCATCCGCATGCGCCAGAGCGGCACGCATCAACGTGGATGGGGAGCGTGTTGCTGTTGATTGATTGATTGATTGATTGATTGATTGATTGATTGATTGCTTCATTGATTGAAAGCATGTTCATTCCACTTTTCTTCGTCTAGAGCCGCTTCGGTGGAGGGAACGGGGCTATTTAAGGCGTGGGGGGGGGGGGGGGGGTGGCCTGCAGTTCATGAAGCCAGTGCCCCGTAGGGATCGAACAGCACAGCGAACGTCGTAAAGTTGGTCGCCAATGGTCGCCAATGGGCGGCCCCACCGGCTCCAGGGTGAGCACAAAGAATGGAAGCCACAATCTATTCGCGTACTCCGGGCACACGTTGGGCTACGGGCAGCATGAGAGCCGGAGGGAGATGAACCGATGTCCAAGCAACACAGTGTTGAGGGCGCCTTCCTGAGGAACTGTGTGTCTGGGGCAGTCCCAGAGCAGGTGTGGTTGGAGTGGGCCCTGGTTTGATAGGTAGCCCTAAGGCCGGAATATCTGGGAGTGTCCCCGTACGATGAAAGCGGTGGAGCAGGAAAGGAGTCAGCAGCGTATGCGTCTAGAGTTTGGAAGCGTGACGGTGTGATTGCGCGACAGCTCAAGGCACGGTAGATCAGAGAGGAGAAGAGTTCGCTGAGGCCGCGAGGTACGCGTAATCGCGAGAGCGATTTATATCTTGCTCTCGTATGGAAGTCGGCTTCTTTGGGAGCTTGGCGGAGTGTCGTGGTCGTGTGTGAGGAGGCCCCGGCTACCACGGAAAGTAGATCTGCACGTGTCAAGCGATGGATGTTCTCGTTCCCTGGGACACTACAGTGTGCCATAACCAAGTGAAGCGTGAAGTCATGACCACCGTCATGCAGTCGTAAAACGTAGCGGCAAATGTCGTATGTGACACGGCTGCTGTGCTGAAGATGGGTGCATGTTCGGTATGTTACTTGCGAGAATGTGCACATGGTAACGATCTGCGAAGGTCCTCGAGTCGTTTGTCAGGACTGCATCAAGATAATCGGAGAGAGCTAGTGATCACCTTGTGTACTCTGGATCCTACAGCTAGCAGTGTGGTAGTGGTTAACTGTCTGCTGAACTGCATGTGTTTCGTGATAGTGTCGATTGCGTTGGGTAGGTTTCGATAGGGACCAGCAATTACTAGATTGAGAAAATAAACATTTAAAGTATTGCAGTTAGGCCAAAAACTCTAGTGTAAACTTTAGAGCGTCCGCTTTAGAAAGGCCTAATTCATGATTTTGTGTTTGATACGTGCATCAGAATAGGTTTTTTTTTCTGCAATCAAAAGACGGCCAGCGAAATATTAAACATCACCGCGTGATCACCCTCTCGCGCAGTGCGACAGAAGTACTCTTCAACGTTGAACGCGTGAAACAGCTACACTATATGGATGATTCTGCGAATGTGACAGGGGCAAGAACAATGATAGGAGCGTTATATGTCAAAACTGAAACTAACACCTGGATTACGGTGTTACTTGGACATCTAAACACTGGTTGTTGCATACGGCTCTTCAGTATAGGGTCGCAAGTTTGAATCCCGGCCCCAATGGCCTAATTTGATGGCGGTGAACTGCGAAATATGGCCAGCGAAATGTTAAACATCACCGCGTGATCACCCTCTCGCGCAGTGCGACAGAAGTACTCTTCAACGTTGAACGCGTGAAACAGCTACACTATATGGATGATTCTGCGAATGTGACAGGGCAAGAACAATGATAGGAGCGTTATATGTCAAAACTGAAACTAACACCTGGATTACGGTGTTACTTGGACATCTAAACACTGGTTGTTGCATACGGCTCTTCAGTATAGGGTCGCAAGTTTGAATCCCGGCCCCAATGGCCTAATTTGATGGCGGTGAACTGCGAAATATGGCCAGCGAAATGTTAAACATCACCGCGTGATCACCCTCTCGCGCAGTGCGACAGAAGTACTCTTCAACGTTGAACGCGTGAAACAGCTACACTATATGGATGATTCTGCGAATGTGACAGGGCAAGAACAATGATAGGAGCGTTATATGTCAAAACTGAAACTAACACCTGGATTACGGTGTTACTTGGACATCTAAACACTGGTTGTTGCATACGGCTCTTCAGTATAGGGTCGCAAGTTTGAATCCCGGCCCCAATGGCCTAATTTGATGGCGGTGAACTGCGAAATATGGCCTGCGAAATATGGCCAGCGAAATGTTAAACATCACCGCGTGATCACCCTCTCGCGCAGTGCGACAGAAGTACTCTTCAACGTTGAACGCGTGAAACAGCTACACTATATGGATGATTCTGCGAATGTGAGAGGGCAAGAACAATGATAGGAGCGTTATATGTCAAAACTGAAACTAACACCTGGATTACGGTGTTACTTGGACATCTAAACACTGGTTGTTGCATACGGCTCTTCAGTATAGGGTCGCAAGTTTGAATCCCGGCCCCAATGGCCTAATTTGATGGCGGTGAACTGCGAAATATGGCCGTTTTCTTGATGTCGAGGAGGAGGAGGAGGAAAAACATTTATTCAGAGCACAAAAACTGGGTGGGTTCAGTACGAGAACCCATTGGTCGCCATCATAATCCGGCCCCTCTCAACCAGCAATTTCTGGTCGAGTGGGCTGTGGCTATGAAGGGTTGCCTCCCAGCGCTCATGAGTCGGATCGGGATTGCTGTCCAAGTCTGGGTTTTCTTGACATTCCCAAACCGCGTGAAAGAGTGTGCCAACTGCTCCACAGAAGGGGCAGGACGAATTGTAGGTTTCTGGGTACCATTTACTCATTAGGTAAGGATTGGGCAGAGTATTAGTTTGTAGTCGCCTGATTATGTGCTCTTCATATTTACTTAGGGTTTTGTGAGGAAGAGGATATTCCCTTCTTGTGATCTTATAGTACTCCGTAATTTCTGCGTAGCTTAGTAAGGGTGAGGGGTTGTCAACTATGTCAGAGAGAGGCTGCGTGCCAGATGCTCGGAGGAGGAGAGCTCGAGCAGCTGTGTTGGCCGCCTCATTGCCCGTCGTTGAGAGGTGCCCTGGCGTCCAGAAGATCTGGATGTTGGAAGGATTAGACCTTTCCAAAATTTCCCAACACGGAGCGCCAACGCGGCCTCTGAGGTAATTGCGTACCGCTGCTTGTGAGTCGGACATAACCGTTGCCTCGCTGTTCTTTGATATCGCTAGTGCGATAGCTGCTTCTTCAGCCGATGTGGTATCCACCACTTGGATAAGGCTGCTTGCAATGATATCTCCCCGGGGTGAAACTGCTGCAATTGCCGCGACTCCGTTAGCGGGTCCAGCCGCATCGACGTAGATCGCGTCCTTGTTTCCATCCCAGCGCTTAGAGAGGTGTCTAGCTCTGGCTAGTCTCCGTCCTCTGTTATATTCCTCATCCATGCGTTTTGGTATGGGGTGAGTCGTAATGTGTGATCTCATCTGCATGGGCATGTCGATCTTGTCAGCGACTTCCCGGGGTGGACTGATTCTCAGCTTCTGTAATATTTTCCTGCCAGGCTTAGATGTTGAGAGCCTGACAATTTGATTTACACGGTGGGCCTCTATTAGTTCGTCGATGGTGTTATGAATCCCCAGCTGTAGTAAGCGCTTAGTGGATGTGCATAAAGGGAGTCCCAGCGCCGTCTTAACTGCCTTTCGAATAATAACATCTAGTTGGTCTTTTTCCTTTTTGCTAAGCCGTAAGTACGGGGTGGCGTATGTTAGTTTAGAGAGAATGAAAGCCTGAACTAATCTTAGAGCCTCCTTCTCTCTTAGCCCATTTCTTTTCTTGATTACCCGGCGTAGCATTCTAGAGACTTGTTCGGAATAGGCTTGGAGCTGTCTGATTGTAGTGGTGTTAGTGTTGCCGCTGGGTATGATGGCTCCCAGGATCTTGATCTCTTTCTTGATCGGAATGCTCATACCCTGGACCGTAATGGCGACAGAGGGAGTGGACGGCAAAAGCCCCGTATTCTGCCTCTTGCCACGGTCGATCAGGAGTAACTCTGATTTCTCGGGAGAGCACGTTAACCCATACCTCGCCGCATGCTGGCACACGACATTCGCTGCTTCCTGAAGCCGGCCTTGAATTTCCCCTTCATTACCGCTGCAACACCAGATCGTAATGTCGTCGGCGTATATAGCGTGCTCAATGCCTTGGATGCGGTCTAGCTTCTCTGGTAGCCCACGCATGGCCAGGTTGAAGAGAAGCGGAGACAAGACCGCTCCCTGCGGAGTGCCCTTGGAACCTAGATTGAACGGAGAGGAGGTCCGATCACCAATACTTATTGACGCTTTTCTATTGGAGAGAAAGTCCCTCACGTAATTATATGTGCGGTAACCACAGTTGACGCTGTTAGGCTCATCCAGTATTCCCTGGTGGTTGACATTGTCAAATGCCCCTTTTAAATGGAGCGCAAGGATGGCCTTGACCTGACATCTACCGGGGTTGTCCAGAATATCCTCTTTGATACGGAGGAGAATATCCTGTGTAGACAGCCTTTCTCTAAACCCGTACAGCGTGTCAGGGAGGATATCAGTCTTCCTCAGGAGTCGCTTCAGTCGGGCGTTCACGACCCTCTCGAACAGTTTACCCAGACACGACGTCAGGGAGATCGGTCGTAAATGATCAATATCGCATGGCTTTTTGGGTTTGGGAATAAATCGCACTAAAGCCAATTTCCAGGAGTCGGGAATCTGGCCCTTGTGCCAGCACTGCGTGTTGAAGTATTTCACTAATTTTCTTAAAGAGATGTCATCCATATTAAAGAGCATCTTGGTGTTTATCTGGTCCGGTCCAGGAGCGGTGTTCTTGCGCATGACGTCAAGCTCCGCCCTCAGTTCCTCAACCGTTACGTCTTGGTCCATCTCTTCATTGGGTGCACCGGTGTACGCAGGGAGAGGGTACGAGGATCCCAGATCGAGGAATTTCCGTGCAAGTTCTGCAATGAGGGCTTCGTTGTCCCCTTTATAGCTGTGCAAGGCGTTACAGAGCGTGTCTGTTTGCTCTTTCCGGTTTGAGTTCGGCTCGATAAGGGATCTGAGGAGTCCCCATGCTTTAGCCGTGCCCATTTTACCGTTGAGCTCATCACACAGCTTGAGCCAGTTTTGGTTAGCGAGGTTATGTGCGTAGTCATCCGCTTCTTTGGTGAGTTCTGCAATCTTGGTCTTCAGCTTGCGATTTAACTTTTGCCTTTTCCACCTCCTTGTCAGAGATCTCCTGGCTTCCCACAGGTGTAACAGGTGCGGGTCAACTGCCGGAGTTTCCTCCGTGGTGTTCACAGTCGCAGAATGCCTGGCGACGGTTTTCATCTGCAGCGCTGTCCATGCCTCAATATCTGTGATATCTTCGTCCGGGAGACGTGCGAGTTCCTCTCTCCACTTGTCCCAGTTCACAATCTTAGCCTTGCCAAATGGTTTCCGACATTTAACTCCCTGAACAGTGCAGGATATGATGAAGTGATCACTGCCCAGGGACTCGCCAGTGTTAGACCAGGTGGACTGCAGGCAGTTTTTCACAAGCGTGAAATCGGGACAGGTGTCTCTGCTGACGCTATTACCCGCTCTGGTGGGATGCAGGGGATCCGTTAAGATTGTGAGCCCTTCTCTGTTAGCGATCTCAAGGATCCTCCTGCCTTTCGGGCAGGAGGATCCTTGAGATGCGCCCCCATGCTTGGTGGGGCGCATTGAAATCACCGGCTATGACGAGGGGGTCCTTACCTGCCCTCTTGATAAAATTATTAAATAGCGTGGCTATCTGACGACTTGAGTCCCTGGGGCGACTGTACACGTTCAGTATGTGCAAGCTGCGTTTTCCCCTGTGTTTGGGAAGAATTTCAATGTAAGCATGTTCGATATTTTCGGTTAGCGGTTCTTGCAGCGTTGCGGTAAACTCCTTGTGAACAAGTATTCCTAGGCTATGCTCGTCTTGGAAAGTTTTGTACCCCTTCATGCTGATGACCGTATTTGCTTCTTGAAGTACTATTACAGCAGGTGGCGCCTCCGACGTGTCGATGAAAAATTGAAGGCTTGCTTTTTTCTTTTTAAAGCCCCGACAGTTCCATTGCCAAATAATTGTTTCCTGTCCCCTATGTGCCATGATCCTTATTCGTCCTCTTCTGGAAGGGGGTGCCTGTCGGCATATTTGGATTTCCTATTTCTGAAGTTGCACTCGTTGAGTTTCGATTTGAATTCGTCTCGGACTGTGGCAATGGCAGAGTTTATGTATTTCCTAGTGTTGGCGGACTCGTTTGCGAGCTCGTTTTTGACCATCTGAATAACTTGTAGGAACTTTTTATTCTGCTCCTCTCTGTCAGCCCTCCGCTCTGCAATGACGCGCTCATAAACTGACTGTGAGTTTGGCCGGGCTTCGGGTGTTTTGTCGTGAGTTGTTTGTGACTGCAGCCTGACCAATTTAAGTTCAGCTCGCAACGCCTCGTTCTGTTTTTTTAGCTGAATGATTTCTGCTTTCAGGTCGTTAAACTCCTTAGATATCGCGTTTCCGGGGAGGGATGGAGGCAACCCAGCATAGCCCACCTTTACGATGTGTCTTGAGTCTTCTTGCTTCTCAGAAGACGGTCCGCGTTCTCGGGTGCGTGGCGTCTCCTGTGCCGGTGGATCCGCCTTAGGTGCAAAGGAGACCGACCTGGTGGTCCCCTGCTCTTTATGATGTCTTGACTCTTCCGTTCCGGATCGGCCTGACGAGTTGCGACGTTGACTAGACTTAGATCTTGACCTGGACCTGGACGTAGAATTGGAGGCCGCTCTTCTGGATTCCTTCTTGTCGAACTGCTCGTTTCGGCTGGTGCGTACAGCTGCCGCGTAGCTCTTGCTGGTGCCACTGGTTGTCGGTTTCTCTTCCTGATCATCGAAATGTTGATGTTTCCTAGGCTTATTGATGGGATCCAGAAACTTTGCTTTGCATTCCCTTGAGTAGGTGTGGTGATTCCCCTGGCATGCCGCACAAGTTGGGGTGCAATCGTGAGCTTCCCCGGGATTCAGCTTGCCGCACGAGTCACATTTCGATTCAGCTGGGCTGGGGCAGACGTCCGGTCTATGTCCTTCCCTGCCGCACAGTACGCAAAACGGTCTAGTTTTCCTATAAAGAAAACATTTTCGCTCGATCCACCCGTACGTAACAAAGAAAGGGACTTTGTATCCACTGAACAGTATCACCGCTGAGTTGGATCTGCCGAGCCTTCGGACGCCTAATATTTCGTGGGTTTCTGAGGAAAAGTCTTTCTCTAGGTCTCTGTCTGATGCGTTGGGGTCAATCCCGTGCACCACCCCTTTGCATGAGTCTTGCGGTGTTCTCACGTAGGCATTGAGGTGGTACTTTTTCTCGTCTAGGTTGATGTGATCGATCTTCGCAAGTACTGTGGCGTCTTCGACATGGGAAGTTGCCGCGATGATGATGTTTTGCTCTTCGATAACTCTGATGTAAGGTTTGGCGCGTAGCGTCTTGCCACGTAACGCGTTTTCGAATGCGACGTTAAGTGGGTGTACACTCCCACCCCACATTTTTAGGTCCAAACGGTCTTTCGGCTTGATAATCACTTTAAATTCATACTTGTCGAGGTCAGGCAGTCTCGGGGGCCTTTTGCGGCTCGTGGGATCCGCTGCTGGTGACTTCGGGTCGTCATCGTATGTCTTCGGAGCCCAGTGCCCTTCTGCACGCTGTCCTGCCCTGAGGTATATCGTCTTCCATCCAGGTTCTGGCTGTGAATTATCAAAGTTCCCCTCGCCTTGTTTGCTGCTGCTCGGAACACTTCCGAATCCTCCAGACTCGGGGTCGTAGCCATGGGTGTGGTCCACATCCATCGTCGAAGCCGTAGCGGAGTAGCTGCTCGCTGGTCAGGCCGAACGCGGCAACGGACGCCGGGCCCGGTGCCGAAGTGCTTGCGAGGCTTAGCGATCCCACGTTTTCGCTTGGGCTTTAAAGTCCCGCATAATGCCATACACGAGTAAAGATCTCCTCAAAATAAATTTGCAGTCCTCCAAAACAGTGACTTTCTCAGCACTTTTATTTCCTCCTCCATCACTTTTCTCATGGAGTGATTCAGGTGTTCGCTTCGAGTGAGGATTTTGTTGCGCCGCTCGTTTTCCAAGCGACAATAAACTGAAAAAGAAAGCATAAGGAGGGATATGGAACAAAATTCCCGTAAAAAAAGAACAACGGCAACATAATGACTCCACCCTCGAGTACTTGTGGTAAAACGCCGGTATCGTATTTTCTTATTTCCTTTTGCAACAAAACAAGCCAAAAAAAATTCCACGCAACGAACACACCAAATGTGCTGTGAACGTCACATCAGTAATTACGCAAGGCCGGCCTTGGGACCACATTCTATATATTCTTGGGACCGCATTCTGTTACCCAAAGGGAAATTCTTCGACTTGCGAAGCCCAGCCGCGTGATTGAGCGCGCCCGCCTGAGTTTTTATTCGCTCCATGCGCAGAGACGTCGCACTGACAGCTGCCGCGTTGTAAGTGTTCTGAAATCGTAAGGCTCTTCACTCTGCCCACGAGTCGCATCAGGATTTCAAATATAATTTCCAAAAAATGTTCCACACAAGGGGATGAATTCAAAAGAACGCCTCCAGGTGCCCTAAAAGACCAATCAAGCTTCAAAGGGGTTAATCGTTGCGACATGGTGCAAGAATGGACGGATGTTGCGCTTCAGCGCATGTGTGGGTCGTCCTGCTTTGTGTCCTGTTCCTAACGTCATGCCTTAATTCAACAGCCGCATCTTCAGGCAGCAGGATTACGGTAAGACGCCATACATCAGCACATAAATCAATACAACACACACACACACACAAACACACACACACACACACACACACACACACACACACACACACACACACACACACACACACAGCCATAATATTTTTACTAATCGCACTTACCATAAAAATTCAAGTGGTATAAATTTTGAAAGACATCAAAAAATTGAGTACATACAAATCAAGAATATTATGCACTCAAAATGAAAATGTGAGGAGGCACTTGCGCTGCTGTACTCGAAAGCCCAAGGAACAGTATCGTCCGGTAGGTGTCTTCGGTGACGGTGTGGTGTTCTAACCGCACCGAGTTTCGACGGCGACTACATCGCAGCCCGGCGCAACCGGGCGGTTACTCAGCGACAGGACTACGCAAAGCCCTTCGGCGAAGGCTGGCTGGGTAGCAACAATGAATGCCCAAGAAACCAGCTCATGAAAGCCTGTCGACTGGCCTAGTTCAAAAATCAACCTTAGAATCCATGCTCCGCCACAGAACCGGCCGCGGGCCAGCCCCCTTCATAGCAGAACATGTTCAGGTAGAATCCTGACAGTCGGGCGATCCTTGCGTGTAGGTCGGAAAGTGATGTTATCGCCAAGCTCATGATGTTCGCATGAAAAAAGGCGTCGCCCAGGTGGAGATGCTGCCGAAGTAAAGACAGGAAAAAAATTGAAAGTCGCGCGAAGGTGTCAATAACTTATGATACCAAAATACTGGGCGTGCACAGGTTTGTTTCTATGTTGTGCCCTTTTTACATGCTTTCTGTGTTGTCTCTTTCAGTTTAAATAGTTAAAAGTTTTCTCATTAAATATTTAAAGAATTATGCGGTAGATATGTTTGTTAACGCTTGAGTAGCCGGCCTTCGTGCATTAAGGATGCACGCCATGGTTACGCATCGATGCCGCAAGAGCTGGCAGGGTTCGCTTGTCGGCAGGGTTCAGTTGTCAAAGCTATTACTGGTTCATCGAGGGCTATATGTTTCGTTTTGCATCGAGCACGGTGGTTTATTTACGTATACGGCATGGTATCGAGAACGAAAAGTGGCAGTTCTTGAGGCTATCCGGTTATTTTAATAATTCAGCACACCATTAAAACATTCGCAAGCCGCTTTTTTTTTCGTCTGTCGGCGAACCGGTGACCGCTAATTCAATATGCTCCCATTTTCTTTGGGACTACATGTACTTATCAGCAAATGGGTGCAAAATTGCAGATGGCTCCGGTCACAGACCTCGTAAGATGGGCTGTGCTCTACTGGGTATCTGACGGTTGTGGCATTGCCTTCACAACCGGAGGATAATCTTGTCTCGGCTCTCCTTGCCCGCAGCTTCATCACGTCTCCAACCCGAAGGCGTCCGACGAGGAGTCCCGCCTGGGTAACAGACTGTGGCTGTGGCGTCATGTCCGGTATCCGCCAGGAGGCAATGGTCCGCTCTGCACGCGAGTACGGCAGGCGAACGCTGGAACGTAAAGGGCATGAAATGGGATCATCATCGCTTCGTAAGGTATTTATAGGTGCCAATGAAAATTGTCTGTCCCAAACTTAAACTTTGTTAACTACGATAGTTAGACACATATTGATTAACGCAACCAGAAGAACGAAAATGAGAAGCCGTGTAATGTCACGACACTATGTCGCACGGCAAGAATCAACGAAAGCTCATCGCACGTGCGCCAAACCGCGACCGCTTTCTTGGTCGTGGTTCGAACCAAGTAGAAACCCTCTGCGCCAACCCAGAGTGACCGTTGAAACTTCCACGGTCTGTGCAATCCGTCTATCTTTCGATATGACCTTCCGCTAATGCCGCAGTAGATGGAAATTTGCAGTTCTTAAACAGATGTTGATGCACGCTGACCGACATCTATGCCATGATTAGCACTCGGCGGTCTTGACAGGCAGGTGCGATATTCCTGCTAGGTCCTGATAGACACATACGAACACTCTTTATTCGTTGTTTACTGTTTTATTGAGAGAAACTAGCGCCACCATGAAGCCGCGGAATCATGTAAAATCGGAGTCTTTGGTGATAACGGAGAACCCCATCTGATATGTGAATCCTGGCGCTTGCGGAGAATGTCCAGCATCACAAAATTTCTGGAAGCAACAGTATACGTGCATGTTACATGCGACGTTGCGCCAGACGGCGGCGTCGACCGTGACGAACACTCTTACCAAGAGCGACTCCAGAAAGGGTGCTGTGTCAACCATACCCTGCATGCTTATCATCTACTTGGGATTTCGCTTTAGTGTCTCAAAGTTGTGGCGATCAATAACGCTAGAGACAGTAAACGCGGTGTTCCATTAGAGATCTTCTCTTGCAAATTCAGAGCGGAATAGATAGATGTTTGCATAAAAAAAAACTGTCAGGACGAACAGCACCTGTAACGCGAATTTTATCGATACCTCTGGTGATAGCGCTGAATGTTCGCGGCGAGTAGTACGTCATTCTGGGATGTGCTGTGTATGTATTGCCGCGCAGCGCGTTCGTCCCAAGCGTTCCGTGCGTTGATCCTCCATTCCAACAGAGGCATATTTGTGGGCTCTGTAATGCCGCTCATGTGAAGCTGCCCTAGACGACGGTCCTTCTCGGTCGCATCCCCAGCCTCCTATCATTGACATGCACACCCACTCCTTTCCGGCCTGGGCTGTACGATAAGCTTTGTCCTCGCAGTCTCTCGTGCTTGACGCAAAGCTTGTGTGTCCACAGGGTGCGGTATCACCGTGGCGTCTAATGCAGTTGCCGAAGGGGTTCCTCGAAGAGGCAAGCCTCACACTCGCGCGAGTCCCATGTGCTCCTTTCCTCGCGCATCGTGGCGGAACATTTACAACGGGTGTTCCCTCAGCCTGTTGAAGCCAGGCTCCGGGGTAATCGGCACTGCGCAAACTCAACACACTGCCTGCGAGCGTCAGCGACACGCCTGGACGTGCCCGCCCGGTTCTGCCGCTAACCGCCGTGAATCTGCCGGATTCAATGCAGCTTCACCTTTGAGCCACCCTCCTGACGGGCGCCGCTGCAGTTGCAGAGATGCTGGTGCACGGATCGGCTCCTCGCAGATCACCGAGTGAGCCCCATCTCGAGAAGCAGCAACGCTGTGGGACCCCCGTGCCGAAGTCTTGCAAGATGCAGGTGTAAATTGCGTGTCAAGCTGTTTTCGTTTACCTCGCCGTCGTACGTTTCTTCGACCCTTGAGACAGATGTCAGAAAGCTCGCACTACCGTGATCACCCCAACTTGTCAACAATATACTTATTAGCACTCTACCACTCCGCAGTGAAACCGGGTGACGTAGCGCATAGCAACTGTCGCTATAAAAGAATGATGCTATGTGCGTCTTTGATGCGAATTAGGTGACCGTACGATTAACGACATCTTGCCATCGATGGTTACCAAGGTGCGCTAATTGACTTCGGCACTCTCGATTTGAATTGCCGGTGAAGTAACGTTTTGACCAATTAGACCTGACCGGCGGCGTTTCATCCCTTGCACACTTTCAAGCGTAATATTCAGCATCTAACAGCATCTAACGTGCACTGTCCATTTACAATTTCGGCCTGGCACCTTTTCTTTTTTGTATTTCTTTTGTGATAACCTGGACAGAGACGCCAGTTACACATGAACGACGAAAGCATATGTAAGAACGAGGTCAAGAAGAACGAGGACACGAGAGACGTTACCCTTCTCCTCGTCCATTCTACGCATTATTTTTAGCGCTATTTCCATCATTCCAGTTTTTCTTTGCTAAACCAAGCGGGCGCGGTAACCAGACTCCACCGGCTCCCTCTCGGAGATGTTTACGTACGCTTACAGAATGAAGCCTGCGCTCTTCCTGCTCTAATAGCACGGTGCACTGAAGGGTGGTCGCAAAAAATTATTAGTCTTCTCAGCGTAGCACATTGATCTACGAAAACTAATTGGCATTATAGTAGGATACAACTTTAAAAAAAAAACAGCTTTTAGCAGTAGGCGACGGTCCGCGGCGTACTGTATTACTCCGCTAGCTAATCATAAAAGTACGCGAAATCAACTTTTTAATCTTTGACAGCAAGCCAGATATCAAAACTCTAGAGCTTATAACTTTTTTCTCCTGATTAGCTTCCTGTTTAGGTGACAAGATTAGTTCTAACAACGGACTACTTTTCTGTCGTGGAAGAATTCTGTGGGCGGTCCTGAATGTGGGCGGAGCTTCACTGCAGACTTAAGTTTTATCCGACTACAGTGGCCGAGAGGTCTGAAGTGGCTGGCCTATTTTGACCTTTCACTGGCTCTTTTTGGTATCCACGGCAATCTTCCGCTTGCGGTATTTGCTTCGATCGCGCTCCCGGCACACTTTATGGACAGCAGAGCCCGCTTGCACGGAGGAAATAGTCCAATTCCCAGCGTTACCTTATTCAAAGTTTAAGTCCTTGGTTGGCTTTGAGGAAAAGAAAGGAAATGCGCATAACTGGCTCACTGGGTAAGTGGACACATCAATCACGCTGTGATGTACATACGTGGCAGTGATGTCCACCTAACGTGTTAAGCGTAACGCGTTACAAGGCTGCCGTTGTACCTCCCAAAACTGCTTCTACAAATGGCTCGTACAAAGCTATTACAGCTGTAATAATGCGCTACAGCCGAATAAAAGGGAGCGAAGCTAAGCCTCGAGGCTCAAGGAGGAGATGCCGCGCGAGTACGGCACCGCATCTACGAACATGACGCCCTCATAATAACGTCCCACGGGACTCACAATGCGTGGCTGCACTGGATCTTGAACCCTAGGCGCGGCAGAATGCTCGACAGGCGGCCTTCCACGAAACAGCTCACTCCGATGCCTTCGTCAAACAACGAACGGCGGCCGGAGCACGCGCTGGCCTGTTCTTAGTTTACCTCTCCTTCCACTCGCAGCGTTTTTTTTTTTTTCAAGCGATGTTTATTGCCTAAGGGCATCAAAACTATGAAATGAGAGATGAGAAAGATGCTTAAATAAATGAAAAAAGGTGGGCTGATCTGATGAAATCAAGAAGTGAAAGATGGTATGGACCCTGTGTCCAGGCAATATAGGAATCCGGATTTTCCGGTGAGAGGCCCACTGCCGCCAGGTGCCGAATTCTCGTCGGCTTCAGCGCCGGGCAAACCCACAACAGGTGGTGTGTGACGAAAAGGCAGGTGTAGGCATTTACTCCCAGTCCCTTGACTGGTCTTTTTCTCTCCGTCTTCAAGATTTCACACCTATCTATCTGGCTGAGTTTCTAGCAGTGGTTCTGGCTCTGCGCAAGGTACCTATCTCTTTATCAGCGGTAATAATAGTTACGGACTCGTTATCCTTATGCACTTTCTTGTCTGCGAGCACTGAATCGCAGCTCTTTCGAATACTAAAATTCCTGATCCCTCAACATATGAAATCAATTCGATTTATTTGGGTTTCTGGGCACAGGGGCCTTCTATTAAATGAATCAGCTGATGCTCTAGCGAAGGCAGCCCTGAGTGGACCGATTGTTGACCCCCTTCCAACAACTGCTTACATCACGGCGGCACGATTTCGAATGTACACTGTAAGGAAAGAATTTGGCGCATCAGCGCTTACTTCATTGGACGACTTCCAACACCTCCTGTTCCCTTGGAGAAGCACAGCATGGCGATCGCGCAAACTTGAAGTTTCCTTCACGCGTCGTCGTTGCCGGGTGCCGCAACTAAATTTTTACCTCTACAGGCCTGGTCTGGCGGTCTCCCCATTGTGTCCGTATTGTGCTGAGCCGGAAACAATAGAGCACTTTCTTCTCTTTTGTCATCGCTATTCATCGATCCGGAGGCGACTATTAGAGGTCCCAATGCAGAATCTCAATTTGCGTCAGTATTCTGCGGTTGTTCTCTCCCTTGGCGCTTCTATGCTTGGCCATACCAATGGGAATGTTTGCTCTGCCGTTCAAAATTATCTCCTAGAATCAGAACGTCTACCTTCATGAGCTTTCGTACTGCCCATACCATCATAAGCTTTCGTATTTGGGTAACTACTTTTTGCAATTCCTACTCTCTCTCTCATTCTCTCTTTTTTTTTAACTGATTTCCTTACCTAATTTTCAGTTTGTTAGGTCGCCCTAACCTCCTGCAACCTCCTCTGCTACGGAAACAGAGTTACACAATTTTTCTTAGGTCATCCCACGCTTGCCATATGCAATCTGCAATTTAAATAGTCACCACCTGGTTATGGCCAATACCCCTTGTGGGTATGTGCCATTTCGTGAGGGGAACAACAACAACAACTCACAGTCTCTAATCTTGCAGAATGGACACCCGGGGCGGGGATATAAATTTTTGAAATGCGGCCACTTGCGTGTCACAGCTGGAGTTAGGGCAACCCCGACCCGTATCCTCCGAAGCGCAACCTCCTCTGCACCGGGAGGGGGGGGGGGGGGGTGGGGGGGGGGTTACCGCACACGGAAGGATTAGAGCCCGTGTGCGGCGCCGGAGGTGAGGTGTTCCTTTCTTGTTAAAAGGAGGGTGGTGTCATCCAGAGTGAGGACTCGAGGCAAAGACGAGGTTGGGGTCGAAAGGCGGGTCGCAGAATCTGCGCGGCTTTGTGCGCTCAGGAGGTGACGCGGGACCCACCCAATACGGATTTGCTGCGGGATGCCTGCCGCTAGACGATGGATGTCTTGGCAGATTTCTAGGGTGCGCCTGACTCGTCGTAATACGCGTGTGACGTGAAGAGCGTCGGTGCGAATGACAATGCGGGCCGTGGGTAGCATGGGAACGGCGACCACAGAGCAAAGTGCCTCTTCAACCGCGAGTATCTCTGCACAGAAGGAGGAAGGAGGTTCTGAGAGGCGAAACATTGACGTTTTGTTCAGGGCAGGCTTGCAAGGGCAGTAAACTGCCGTTGTTGTTTCGTAGGCCTGAATCCCTACGTCAACGTACATAACGGTGGAGCCATGCTGCAGATTGCCGTCTTGCTCTGTAATTCGGTCGCGAAACGACGATGCCGCGCGGGTAGATGATGGCCGACGTAGATCAGTTGGCTTGTTGGCGCTTAGCTGCACAAAACGCCAGGGAGCAAGAACTGGCGGGGGCGGCTGTATAATGGAGTGCGATGAAGCATATGCCCTGAGTGCACACGTTGTGTGTGTAAGGCTTGACTTTAGGCGGCGACCATCGCGTCGTTGCTGCACCAGCTCATCTAGTGTATTCAGCTGCGCATGTTCTTGGAGCGCCACGATCGGGGCAATGCGGGGAAGGCGAGTGATGACCCTCATTGCCTCTCGATTAACAGCTTCTAGACGATCCCATTGAGCCCTCGTCAAATGCTGGAATTGGGCTTGGTAAACAGCCTTTTTCCACGAAGTCGTCTCCCTCCAGCTATTGGAACAAAACTCAACCCAACAGAAGGTTGGCCAGCCCAGTGAGAAATTGGTCTCTGGGCCCGTGAGAGTGTTTTCCAATCCGTAAATCAGATACATTCACTTACAAAACCAGACCCCTAAATGAAATGTGGTGCAGGGAGCTTGCTGCTGTGCCATTTGGTGGATCTTGAAATTCTAATAAAAGGGGGGTCTTTTTTCTTGTGTACGCGTTTTGTATCCGCTGGCACCGCCCTTTTGTTGAAATTCCTCCATGAAGTCCAGACTTGGTCAAAAACTCGCCTGGCTGGGATAATCGTAATGAAACGTGAAAATGCAGATGCCGACAATGAAATAAACAAAAACGGAACGTTAGGCCTCCGGTAATAATAATAATTGGTTTTTTTGGGTACGTACGAGGTCTATATAATTGGTTTTTTGGGGAAAGGAAGAGTATCTGTCTCATATATCGTTGGACACCTGAACCGCGCCGTAAGGGAAGGGACAAGGGAGGGAGAGAAAGAAGAAGGGAAGAAGGAGGTGCCGTAGTGGAGGGCTCCGGAATAATTTCGACCACCTGGGGATCTTTAACGTGCACTGACATCGCACAGCACACGGGCGCCTTAGCGTTTTTCCTCCATAAAACCGCAGCCGCCGCGGTCGGGTTCGAACCCGGGAACTCCAGTTCAGTAGTCAACGTACGAGGTCCCTATTCATAATCAAGCATATGTTTGCTTTCCTTTATTTCTTGCTCGGCGTCTCTCCACTTTTTTTTCTGCCATACTTATTTTTGTTTTCGTTTATTTCTTACTCGGCGTCTGCCAACTTTTTTCCGGCGCGGATGATCTTTAACTTGTAATAGTTGCTGTGAGAGTCGTGTATTGATATATATCATGTGTTTCAGCGAGCATGCAGCGGCAATCTTTATTATATGGTGCTTAATAATTACAATAATAATGACAAGGACACTACTGCATTGCGCCAAATATAAACAAAATATACTGCAATCCCCACTACTAATGTCTCATTGGGCTTGAGAAGCAGACCGACAGGCAGAGAAACTGCGCAATCATGCTCACAGGGCATGATAAAACAACATAAACATGACAAAACATCAAATTAGTTAGGAGACAAAAAAAAAACAGGAAAAGCATACTCCGTATTGATTACCATTCCTTTGAAAGGTAGCATTAAAGAAAACAAGAATGCGACGCAATAATACCTAACAGAAATGGAAATGGAAATACAGGAAAAAATATGGACAGGTGCGTTGAAATAACATAAAAGAAATCGCTCTGCATTCCTCAATATTAATGAAAGGAAGGCCATTGGAACAACCTTGAAACGCAAGATTTTATGTGAAACCCAGGGGCAAAACATTATGTACGCAGTCATTAGCCCATTAGTTGTCTTTGTATCTCAGCATCGTTTTCTGTTTATATGTAGTTTTGGCGCAAAAAAACTCTTCAAGGTAACCTGTTAAAGTAAAGAAAGATTGTAATAATCCCTTAATAGCTTACCACGTCTCGGTAACTTGTTCCTTCGGTCGAAGAGACCGTGTGGGACAATATGGGATATTGCCACATTGCTGACATTCTGCCGGCGCCACCTGGTGGCCGCACCTGTCTCCCAGCACGTGGCCGAACGTCTTCTTTCTCTCGAATGTGCGCGACTGTTCGGCAAGCCTCGCCCCAGTAGATGGTTGTGCTTCCCGCGTCCTGCGACGTTTGTCGGTGACAATATTATGCAGGTAGTTGCTAAATCAAATATATTTCTAGAAAGCAGTTTCCGTCAAAAGACGGTCAAAATCAGAAAGCGAAAATATTTTGTAAGCATCGGAATTGGGCCTAATCATAGCAAGCATCTTATAAACAACAACATAAGGCACAGCTAATCCTATGCTTCTAGCGAACTACACAGTAGCCATAAGCCGTTATTCAATATCACAGTATACAATAACCAAGAGCGTTTACAATAATTTCCTACTGAAAGCGGATCGTGATGCCTGACGTTGTAAACTACGGACGAGAATGTTCGGAGCTTCTTACAAACAAGAGAAAAACACTTCAAGGTAACCTGTTAAAGCAAAAAAAGATTGTAATAATCCCTTAATAGCTTAACAGCTTGAGCTCTGCTCTGCTGAAAACGATCGGCTAAGTTTCGGGTGGCTGGTTGTGGCCTTTTCTCTCTGCGTCTTTGCGCGGTAAGGCAGTAAGCCCGGGCTATGTCGACCCAGTCTCCCGGCCAGGAGAGCTCCCTCTGGTCGGCTTCTCTGTCCACTGATCTCCTGCTGTTGGAAGCTTTTTTGCGCAGTGGTGTTGGCAGTATCCCTGTCGCGCTGGTGCCTAAGGATGGTGGTACAATCAAGATGAACAACCCTGGTGCTGTTTGGGCTGCTCTCCAGTCGGCGACTTGTCATTATGAGTCAATCTCAGAGGTACGCCAGTTTGGACGTGGCGGGATTCTGTGCAGATCGCCAGACCTCGCCTGTGTAAGAGGTTTGCTAAAATCCTCATCCTATGCCTCCCTTCGGGTAAGTTCCTTCATCCCTTCACATCTGGAGTGCACGAAAGGTATTGTACGAGGCGTAGACTCTTCCCTGTCTCCGGCAGAGACTCTTGAGCTTCTGTCGGCTGCAGTTGTTGTTGCTGCGCACCGCTGTAGCCGGGATGTAAACAACGTGCGGATGCTCACTGAATCAGTGATTGCTACCTTTGCCGGCACTTCCTGCCCCTCTGAAATCAAGGCATGGCCTCTAATTTTTCGGGTAGACCCATTATCATCTCGGCCTCTGCAGTGTAACAACTGCTGGCGCTATGGACATAGCGCCGGCGGTTGCAACCAACTTGAGGTGTTGCAACTGTGGGGATGGTCATTCAACGAGCACCTGCACTGAGAAGAATGAGAAGTGTTGCCTTTGCGGTGGTGCTCACTCTGCAAACTACTCAAATTGTCCCTCTCGAGCTCAGGAAATTCAAATTCTGGAAATAATTGCCAGGAAACGCTGCTCGCGCCGTGACGCTATTTCAGAGGTCAAAGAACGTGCCCACGGTTATGCCGGTGTGACCGCTCGGCAAGGTGTCATGTTAGACTCAACGCTGTCCCAGGCAATTGCGGCTGCTGTGGAGGCTTCCATGCCTAAATTGGTAGAAAAGATTGTCGCAAGTGTGTCAGAGGGCCTTACAAACGTTCTAGCGACTCAGCTTACACATGCCGTGCAGGCCGGTTTGGCCCCTCTCTCGACAGCAATTCCCTCTCCTCTTATCCGGTCTACAATTCCAATAGCATCACAGCCCCAGGAACAAACTTCTGCCCCTTCCGCTGTACCTACCTCGGGTACTTCGAGGGAAGTTGGTATAATCTATGATTCCGAGATGGTGGAGCCTGATGCGCGGCTTCTTAAGCGCAGCGGGTCCCCCATGTCTCATTCATTGCCTTCTGTGTGCACCCAGCCCAAATCAAAGAAGGAGCAGCTTGGCACTAAATCCAAGGATACCATTTTGGAGCAGGCAGTTGCTGCTGCTAGACTTTCGCAACCATAGCGTCGTTGCGAGTTCTGCAGTGGAACTGTCGCTCTATTCTTTCCGCTTCCACAGATTTACACTGCCTTTCTACTCAGCTTAATCCGGATGTCATAATTCTGCAATAAACGTGGCTTTCAACCGACAAACATTTTCATATAAAAAATTACCGTTCATTTCGCCTAGACCGCCAGTCAAGAGGAGGGGGTTTACTAACTTTAGTCTCTTCAAAATTTTGCCACAGGGCTATGGTATCTTTTCAACAAATGTCTCCTGACTGTGAGATTTTGGCACTAGACATTGTACTTCCTGGGTGCTCTCCATTTTCAATAGCAAATTTTTATTTCCCCAATGGAGTCCAGGATGTTAGACCTCTGGACTTGTTACTCCCTAACTGTAAAAACCCGGTTCTCGTGGCTGGGGACTTCAATTCTCACCATGTGTCGTGGAGTTTTAGGACTAACACATGCGGCAAGCGCCTTTGGGACTGGGTTTCTGATCACAACCTGATGTGCTTAATTTTAGGATCGGCCACTTATCTTCGCTCACACACTCAATCTGTTTTAGATCTCACGTTCATTAGTCCTGGAATTGGCGTAACGATTTGGTCGACTGTTGATAGCGGCACCTCAAGTGACCATGTGCCTATTCATTTTGATATCATATGTCGTCTTACTCCGGCGTCTTCTCAGTTGCGGTCACATGTAAATTATGACAGATTTCAGACGGCGTTGCGCTCTGCCCTTGCTTCATTGTCTAACATCGCCGAGGTGAACCAGTCAGCAAGCATATGTCTGGCTATTGAGGAAAGCCGTAAAAAGTCGGAGTTCCTGGTGAGGCCACCAAAAGGAAATTCTTCTAACTGGTGGAATACGGACTGTACAAGAGATTACAGGCGGAGGAAGGCAGCATGGAAAAAGCTTCTTCATAACCCATGCGCGAATAACTGGAGTGATTATAAATTTATTGCAGCCAGCAATAAACGCACAGTTTCTCGCGCGAAGGAAAAATATGACTCAGAACACTTCGATTATCTTTCAAAGGCAGGCAACCGACGTGCACTATTCGGTTTTCTACGGTCTAGGAAACAGCTCACGTCCTCTCATAATTTTCAGTCATTATTTATGTCACCTGAAGAAGCTATCCAGGTGGTTGAATTAATTGGCACAGGCCTGCAAAAACGGTTCTCGTCTTTACTACCTTTGCGCCCAATGTTGTTTGCACCAGTCGTGCCAAATGATAATGCCTCACAAGGAAATCTAGCAGAGCTTTCACAAGTTGTCCAGAGATTGCCAGCTGCTGCTCCTGGTCCTGATGGTGTTACTACAAAGATGCTCAAGATTCTCTTTGAAGAGTCTCCCAACTCCTTATTGCACCTAATAAACTACTCTCTCAAACACGCTTGGATACCTTTTGAGTGGAAGCTGTCCAATGTGATCCCTTTACTTAAAAGCCAGGGTGGAGGCCTATTTCTAGGCCAATTTCTTTAACATCAAACGTGGTAAAGTTGATAGAAAGTGTGTTACTAATTCGGGTGTCAGCCATTGTGGACCGAAAAACTATACTCAGCCCGTGCCAACTCGGTTTCCGGCCACGGTGTTCGATATGGAATGTACATGCTGATCTTGAGAGCAGAATTCTCCTTTCTCGTCGTCAACGCCTGGTCGCGGCTTTGGTTACGTTAGATGTCGCCAAAGCTTACGACAGTGTAGAACACTCCATCCTCAAACATAGACTACAGTCTCTTCAATTTCTAGGTTATATAGTTGCATGGATATCTGCACTTCTTTATAAAAGAGAATTATTTTGCGTCCATAATGGTGTTCAGTCAGAGAGGTACAGACAAACGCGAGGTGTACCGCAAGGAGCTGTTCTTTCTCCTGTGCTCTTTAATATTCTATTGAGATCAGTTCCTCTCCACCACCATGTACACACTTACGTCTATGCGGACGACATTGCGTTTTTTGCTGCTGCGCCGGATATACATTCTCTGTATGGTCTGTTGCAGTCATATTTTAATACACTTGAGCACTGGTTGAGCGCATTACACCTGAAATTAAATGTTGGCAAGTGCACCATTCTTGTTTTCCCTCTATTCACTCCTGTAGTGGTCTCTCACTTGCCAGTTAAAAATAATACCGTAGGTTCAATCCCTAAAATACATAGGGGTCATTTATGACAACAAACTCACCTGGCGACCTCACATTGACCATGTCGCGGCGAAAGGGGCTCGTGCCGTGCGCATGTTACGGAGATTATGCCATCACCGGTACGGCATGCGCAGAGATGCGCTATTAATGATCTACACTGTGTATGTCAGGCCAATTTTAGAATTTGGATCAGTGTTGTTTTCAGACTCGGCTACATATAAACTTCGCCCTCTCGTCCTTTTAGAGAGGGAAGCACTTCGCATGTGCCTCGGCCTTCCAAAATTTGTGGCTATCAATGTGCTGTACCCTGAAGCCCGCATTTCGTCTCTCTTACCACGACTTCAATTGTTAACTGTGCAAACTTACCTCAGGATCTATGAATCCCATTTCCACCGTTCCCAAAGCATTTTCTGTTGTCAGCCGACCTCCTTTATTGGTGTCTCCTGGTCTCGTTTCAATTCCCCTCAAGTAGTGTTTGTGCAAAGATTACTTCACCCTTTAGATGTTAACATTTATGATATCCTTCCTACGCTTCGCAATGGGCCCGCTATCCACATTGTTTTCGACGACATATTCCCAAAAAATGCAAAACTTTTGCCACCGAGTATTCTAAATGGTCTTCTAGAAGATCATCTGAGGACCCTACCTACAGATATAGCAATAGCCACTGACGCATCGCAATGCAATGAAAAAGCAGGTGTGGGAATATTTTGCTCGCATTTAGACTGGTCCTTTTCACTGCGCCTTCCAGATTTCACCCCCATTTTTCAAGCAGAGTTTCTAGCAGTTGTACTTGCTCTACGCAAGCTAGACCCCTCTATTACAGCAGTTGCAGTAATTACTGATTATTTATCTTTGTGTTCGTCTCTCGCTGCACATGTTGACGGTCCCATTTTAACAACTTTCTTATCCCTACTTCCTCCGCATTTGAGCCTTGTTCATTTAGTATGGGTTCCCGGGCACAGCAGTGTGACAGTAAATGAGATTGCGGACAATCTCGCAAAAGCTTCCCTCAGCGGCCCCGTGTTGCAAATCATCCCGGCTGCAGCCTATATTTACAGCATCTAGATTTCGGCGACGTGCGTTTTTAAGCACGCAAGACACAACACTTTTAACATCGGCGGATTATGAGCACCTTAAATATTATTGGAACAGGAAAATTTGTTGCTCTCGACAGCTTGAAGTATCACTGACGAGGCTGCGCTGCCGCAACCTCTCTCTAAATTTCTATTTACACAAGTCGGGTTTGGCGCTCTCTCCCCTTTGTGCATTTTGCCGTGAGTCTGAATCTATAGAACATTTTTGGCTGTATTGTCGCCGATTCAACTCTCTGAGAAAAAGGTTGCTGGAGGAGCCCTTGCAGCATCTTGGCCTTAGTCTGAGCAGCCCGCTCTTGCTATCATTTGGTGCCACCACATTTGGGTTCAGCCACAGATCTGTTTGTACCGCTGTTCTAAATTTCCTGATAGAATCTCACCGACTGCCTTGCTAAGTGTTCCAAACTTTTCTTTTCTATCAATTACTACATTTTGACTTAAGCATTATTGTTTAATCCTTCTCTTTATTATTATTCTTATAATTTTGAAGTCAAAGGTCTCATCCCTTTTCTGTTCATGACGAAGAATTCACCGGTGTTGCGCTCCCACGTGCTTTTCCTTTTTATTAACTGCGTTCAGGTGAATAGCCACCCGATTCTTGGCCGATCCCCCAGTGTGGGTATGTGCCATCTTTTGATAGGCTAACAGCAACAACAACAACAAGGGATCGAGAGGGGATCTTTATATGAAAGGGCGCTGCCAAAGTATATTCCTTAATATTTTACTTTAGTCGCAGAGAACAGTGGTTAACATTTACAATGAGAACAATCACACCCTTGCACCAAAATCTGGCAACTAAGGTCGATCATTTTTGTTTGTTGTTTTGAAATAAGTAAGTTGAGTCTTGGAAGTGTTAACTTTAATCAGGTACTGGGAGAACCAGTCCATAGCCTTCGTTGCAGCATCTTGAAGAAAGGAAAGTATGTCAGGGTTGTTCGGCTACCGGGCTACTAGGACAGTATGACACAAGCCTAGAGGCACAGCACTTGCAAGGTCATTCAGGTAGGTGTTAAATAACAAGGGAGTAAATATCCAGCCGTGAGTAACGCAAGCTTTGATTGGCACGAAACCACTCCTGGCTCGCCCCGTAGCGCATTGCATTCTTTGCTGTAAAACAAAAATTCGCCAAATGCACCAGAAAACATGGAAGCCTAGCATGGACAGTTTACAGCACACTGTCACACACGCTGTCGAAGGCCTTGCTGCCATCCAGAAACAAAACACAGACAACCTGGTCACATTCAACGGGTGCGTTTAACAATCCAGGGAAGTCCTCCAGTAGCATTTCCATTCATTTGCATTGTGCACAACTATACTGACACAGCGACACAATTGCGTGCTTTTCAAAAAACTTGTCATTGTCAATAGCAGATGTTTTTCTAATACTTTCCTCAAATAGGGGAAGACTGAAATGGGGCGATATTGATCATATCTCTTATCTGCGCCGGTTTTGTAAATCGGAATATTCACACTCGAGCCCACTTATAAGACACCTGACGTTCGCGCGAATTGTGTTCATTGTGTCCGAAGTTCGTGGTAAGTGGACTTTTCTTTTTTACATGCAGAAATACGCCGTCCGACGAAACTGTCGTTTGTTTCTCAGCAAAGTTCGTTGCGCGCGTCGGCTTCCTCAAATGAGGCCATATCACGGTGCTTTGCAAGCCCTGCAGAGCGGTCACACGTACTATGCTTCTCGCCGAGGCCAAGCAGCAATATGTTTTAAGAGCGCGGATAAAACAATCTCGCTTTAAGCGTCCACGGCAACCGGAAACAGGTCGGCCTTCTCGATCGTCACTATAGGTTCTTGGCAGTCCGGGATTGTTCACACTAATCGTACAATGGCGTCGTCACTTTGCTGTGTCGGCGCCATGATTGGCCCCACACGAAGTCATTCCAGGCGAAATGATGCCCGGCCATCTGTGCATCAACAACGCGTTGTTACAAACCTACATGTGTCTAATCACGCGAGTGTTCAACAGCGTCTTATGTCGTTTCTTCGCCCTTTAACCATGCTTTACTGAAGCAATTTCCGCTGTACTCGGCCGTCAGTCCCATCCACACGGCCTTAATTACTTCCACAGCGGGGAATTAACAAAGATCTCTGAATCCGAACTCCAGCACCTTGTGCGTAAACTGCTACCAGCATGCGCTGTATGTCGAACCAATGCTATGACGACTTGAGAGCCTGATTGACGTCCATGTCCGGTGGCCGAATCTTGCACCTTTCATTCGATGGCGAGAACTGCATTGTCACTACAATCAAAAAGGCAACATGTGATGAGTAGCAGATTTGTCAAGTACGTGCAGGAGCTCTAATTTTTTCCCTTTGTCATGGTTGAACTCAACAAATCCCTTCACGTGAAAATCGTGCATCGCCCTTTTGAAACTCGTGCTTGTTTGCATGCTCCTCGAATAGCAACAAAAACTTACGCATTATGCTGGCTTTTGAGTTCGGCCTGTAGCGTACGAAAGCGTATCTGTCAGAGTACCACAGACTGCTATACTTCCCGATGGCAAAGGACTGCCACCGGTCGCAGTCGTTCATCCTAACGCACAAAAGCACGTTAACGCGAATGTTTACGTCTAGTGCAGGTGTTGCCTTTCAAGGCATTCGTTTTTGACGGCACCAATTGCTAAAACTGCGCCGTTTTCCTGCATTGTTTCGCCTTTCCTATTACCCTTCTAGGTCCCTACATTTTTTCTGAGGACGGTTGTCACGGGGGCTCGGAGGCGTTTTTCAAACTCCGTGCTTACCAGATGCGCGGGTTTGTCCACTGGCGGTGCGAATTCACGGCGACTCTTCGTTCGTTCTAACCTAGTTCCGCCGGCATGGTTGTTCGTTGTATCTGAGATGCTGTCCGATTGCCCTAAGGCATATTTTGACGGTAGCACCGCCGCTGTTCGAAATAAGTGAGCGTTCGTTATAAATGGGCTCGACTTGGAGCTGTTTTCAGTGCTTGACTGAATCATGCCACTTCAGATGATGCTGTTAAAAAGTGACAAAAAAGATGTGGAATAGGATTCGCAGATCATAAACGGAAATTCCATCTTTTTCCATGGATTTATCACTCACTAACGAATGGTAAGTGTACAGATTCAGCTATGCCGTTGTTTAGAGTATACATAATGAAGGATGTTGTCGCGGCCTACCCGACACTTGAGGGAGAAAAAAAATTAATTTGCGATTTTTCCTTCGTCAGCGCCGTAATATGAGTTTTTTCTATTGTTTCCACGCCTTTTGAAACCCCTAAATTATTCGTCAAATACCTTTTTTTCTGATATCGCAGCCAGCATTTTTAAATTTGTTTCGAAAATGTACCCATTTATTAATAGAGCACTGAGCGCGAAATTCGGAGGCCGGGGGTATACATATCCCACCGGCGGCAATTGCTAATCTTCTACACTATAATCAATTATCTTTCAGACATAAAATAATTTCACATTTAATTGCTCATATATTAGCACCACAAATTTAAAAAAAATAGAGAGAAACACTTTCTATGCTTTCCTTTGTTTCAGCGACTTTCACTTTCCTTCATATCTAAGTCATAACGAGGGCCTCATTTTCCTACCCGTGTCTGCACGGTGTCTATAAGAGAAGCTTTAGCGGCTCTTTATAGACTCTTTAGCGGCTATTAGGTAAGTAAGAGAGTTACTTAGGCACTCAGCATTACTCAAGAGCATAACGAAGCGCGCATCCAGGTTACACTAGACACAAGGTGCGCAGAGCGTTGGTCAGAGGAGAGCACACGTTCTTCCACACCAAGCCCCAAGCACGGATGCCTTCCCAAACTAGCCTGCCTTTTGATCTCCGCTCCGGTTTTACCATCGTGACTTCCTTACTTAAGGGGAGTACACGTGCACTTACCCCCTCCTTCATAATTTAACGAGCTTGGAGGAAGTATTCCTTAGACCGACTAGGACTGCGGCGTCCCTTACCCCGTCAGTGACGTGCCTACGGGTCTCTCAAGAAGAAACAGCGCTTATAGCACCTGTCTTAAATGATGCGCGCCCACCGCTGATGCGGACGTGTCCCGGAACAAAGGCTTGGAGAACAAGACGAATACAGGAAGTTGCACTAAAGGCTACTAGAGAGGAAGACATCACCCTCTGGCTGTCCGGCAGCACTGAGATCCGGAGACTGCCGAGGTTTCACAATGAAAATAGCCTCCACGACCTTCTGTAGTATATTGGCAGTCCCATCTTATGCCACATAGGGAGTTCTAGAAATAAAAAATACTTAAGGAATAAAACCATCAGAGCACGCGCACCCCATGTTGTTGTTGTTGCTGTCCTCAAAGCATTCACGACGCATACCCACATACCATGGCGTCCTTGATTTGTGTCGTGCGCCGCCTGTATACCGTCGTTTTCAATCGCAACGAAAAGCACGAAAGCGTGAAAAGTGGCGCCCATAACATTTAGGAGGCCTTATTGTGCAAATCGCACTTTTCGTCTCAGTGACTTTAAAGGGTATAAAGCGCAGAAGAAACACAAGATGTTTGTTTGCCCTCATACGAGGACACCGGAGCCGAAGCGATTAAGACGCGTTGAAGGTGTCCCGCAGACCTGCAAAAGACTGGAAAAGCGATCGTGGCGCCGCAGAGAGCACATGAGCGTACAGCACTAAGCTGCACCAGAATCAGAGAGGAGGATGATCAGGCGTTGAAGGTTATCGAGAACTTAGTTAGCTATGAAGGAGCTAGACACCGCAGCGGACACGGGACAGAGAAAGAAGACGACACAGGGTCCCGTATCCCGTGTCCGCTGCGGTGTCTAGCTCCTTCATGTCTCACCAACTGGCCTACACATCTCCCCTCCTAAGTTAGTTAGCTATGTCTGCTGGCGATTTACACACCTTATAGAAGAGTACCTCAATATATCGTCATATCAAAGGACTGGTTTTCGGCGCAGCATTGCACAATCTCGGTGGAAGTAGCTCATCCTCATCGGCCTACTTTCAGTTGAATTTGAGTCGACACCGACTGTATTCTACTGTGCATAAAAAAAAACTTCCTGTGTTCCTTTCTCACACGGTTTTGACGGTTTCCTTACAGCTCCGTAAGGACATCAGACTGTCATAATTCTAAACCATCCATGGCGGCGTTAGCGTCCTGTCACTGAGTAAAAATGTATATATTGAAAACTTACCGCAGCATATGGTGATGGCGACCAGTGATTTCGCGTATTCCCAGCTTTTCTTTATTTAGGCTCTGTGCTATAGCCCTAACTCCGCATATATTCAGCTAACCTGTCGGTACAAACAGTGGTGTGATGTTCCCTGGCCTGTTATTGTGCACTACGTGGGGGAGCTAAATTTTGCAAGACTGTTCTTCCAGCCATTCGAGAGAAAGGATTTCTGACCATGGCATGGAATCAGGTTTCTATTAAAAGCATTTGAACTAAAAGGAAATGGAAAACGTTAACAGCACACTTCAAAAAGTTATGAACCTAATCGGAGAAAGCACGGAAGATAAATGGAATTAAACAGAATGCACTTCAGTCTATAAACAAGCGAAATTTCGGAAACAGCCGCTTTGATATGCCTGGTGCCGCAACGTGGGAGGCAGGCAGCAGCAGCTCATCAAGCCACATACGCCAGTGAGTCGGTCAACGCGGTAGATACATATCCACATTTAATTTACTGAACTCATATGACGTAAGAGTATGAGCAAGGTAAGTTTTCAGATGTGCAAAAATCACAATATATATAGGTGCAGGAGATTATGTACCAACAATCGCAGGCCCACCGGCGCTACCAGTGCCACACTCATAAGTACGGCCCCAACATATGTGCTGGGGGCTTCGCCTGAGACTGGGTGGCATTTGCACACTCTGGTGGCCGACACTGACTCCACCAGTGTCATGGGGCAGTAGGTTTGGCCAGGCCGTATTCGTTGGCGGGAAGCAGCAAACGATGCCGAAGGTTCGAGCTGTCGAGCCTGTCGACAGCGGTCCAGTTCAAACTTCAACGACAGAGCTTGGTCGCGGCCCGGTTTCTTTCATCGCGGGACATATTCACGTAGAATCCGATCTTGCCACGTGACAGTCGGGTGATGCTCGCGGGTAGGTCGGAGACCGATGTGTTCGCCAAGCTGCAGATGTTCGCGGCGAGGAAGGCGTTCCCAGTTGCAAATGCTGCAAAAGTAAACAGAGGAAAAAATTACCATGCCGCGACGAAGTCGCTAATTAACGTATGATGCAAAAATAGAGTTCGTGCACCACACCTTAGATTCTTTGCTATGTGCTCTTAACATGTATTGTGTATTGTTTCTTGCGGTTTGTGTAGTTAAAAACTTTCCTCATTAAAAACTCGACAATTAAGAATTCTGTAGCATCTTCGTAAACGTTTCAGTAACCAGCCGCCATGGATAATTGTTCTCGGTGGATCCACCCGAGGCTTATGCGACGACGCCGAGTTCATCGGAGTTTGCTTGTCGAAGCAACAACTGGTTTCAAAACAAAACATTCGAAGGGATCTGTCTGGTTGGAAAAGGAATTTAACCGGGCAAGAACGCAATCTAATACCGGTATAACACAGGTTTCATAACCTACTCGCTTCCTCCATCACGCGTGACTGCGGGCGAGTTGTAGCGTGCCTTTTTAAGCGTTCTTTGTCTCAGTGAAATTAAATAGACTACTTGTTCACCAAGGGTTGAGAATTCCACCGGGCCATATGCTTCATTTCTCATCGACCACGCCAATTTACATTTGTATGCGACATGCAGTCGGGAAAAGAAACTGGTAGTTCTCGAGTAAATAAAATTATTTTCACATTTCATCACGCGAGAGATTCGAAAAGCGAATGTTTTCGGCCTGTCAGGGAACCAGTGAGAACTAATTCTTTTATGCTCCACTTTTCTTTGACCCTACATGCATGTGGCACCATCTAAGCATGAAATTGCAGATGCCTCTAGTCGCAGACCTTATGGGATGGACAGTGCTCCACTGGGTATCAGTGAGTGGCAGTGCATTCACAACCGGAAGATGGTCTTGTCTCGGTTCTCTTGGCGCAAACCTTCATCACGTCTCCAACCCGATGGCGTCCAACGAGGAGTCCCGCCTGGGTAGCAGACTGTGGCTCTGGCGTCATGTCAGGTGTCCGCCAGGATGAACTGGTCCGCTCTGCATTCCACCACGGCGGGAGGACGCTGGAACGTAAACAGCATAAAACTGGCCCATCGTTGCTCCGTAGGGTATCTATAGGCACCAATGGACATTGTCAGTGCGAAAATTAAAGTTTGTGAGCTAATATATGACTAGACACACGCAAACTGAAAACCAGGTGAACGCCAAGGAGAAGCCGTGCAATGCCGTGACCCTCTGTCTCACGAACTGAATAACCGAAACCTCAAGAGCGCTGGTGTCACAAATCGAGACCGGTTTCGCTGCCGTGGTTCGGCCCCATGTACTGAGCCGATGCGGCCGCCCAGGAGGGAAGCCGTTGAAACTTCCACGTCGTGACCAAGCCGTCCAATTCCAGGCATGAGCTTTGTGTAGTGCAGCAGTGCATGGAAATTCGCAGTTCTTAAACAAACAGTAATGGCACTTACGGACATTTAAACCATGATTAGCGCTATCCGGTCCTGATAGGCGGATACGATATTCATGATAAATACTCCTGATAGTTCACGATAGGCAGGTACGAACACTTGTTATTGGGGTGCCGACTTCTTCGTGAGAAGCACTACCTGCTCCATGAAACCGCGCGTTCATCTAACATTGGAATCTTCAGAAATAATACCAACTGGAGAACACCAACTGGTATGTACACGCTGGCGCTAGCGGGGAACGTCCTGCGTCACGTAATTTCTGGAAGCAACAAAGCACATTGCACGTTGTGATGTTCGGTCAGAAAGCGGTGTATTACAACAGTGACCGGTACTCTTACCAAGAAAGGCTTCACAATGGACGTTATGTAAACCATTCCCGCCATGCTAGTCCTCTGCTTGGAATTTCGCAATTTCTGCATTATATAGACGATCGGTAACGCGAACACACACACAAACACATACGCGCGCGCACGCACACGCACCCACACACACACATACCAACACAAAAAATCTGAGCAGACGCGGGCTCGATCCCGGCCGCGGTGGTCGAATTTCGATGGAGGCAAAATTCTAGAGGCCCGTGTGCTGTGCGATGTTAGTACACGTAAAAGAACCCCATGTGGTCGAAATTTCCGGAGCCCTTCTCTGCGGCGTCCCTCATAGCCTGAGTCGCTTTGGGACGTTAAGCCCCCATAAGCCATAAACCACAAAACATCTGAGCATTATTATCACCTGTAAAGCGAATTTCAGTAATTGCTTTAGCGAAAGCGCTGAATGTGATTTCGTCGTTTCGCCTCGACTCAATTCAATTTTTTCCCCAGAACCTTGTGGTTGGCTGCCTGGGCTAAGAGCTCTGGGTAGTTTTACCAGGCCCAGGCAGCCTTACAAGGCATAAAAGCACACCTTAAAAGACTATTCATACACATCGAGAAGCAAATATTTTGTACATGCCTGTGACGAGTATTACATCATGAGGTAATGTGCGGGATATTGCCGCGCAGCGCCTTCGTGGCCAGCGTTTCAATTGTGGTTTAGATCGTGGTTTGGTTTATGGGGGTTTAACGTCCAAAAGCGACTAAGGCTATGAGGGATGCCATAGTGAAGGGCTCCGGAAATTTCGGCCACCTGTGGTTATTTAACGTGTACTGACATGGCACAGTGCACGAGCTCCGTCCGCACTTGCTAGCGTACTTCTATAGCAATTCAAAGAATTATAAAAAAACTATAAGTACGTGTGGTTAGGATGTTAGTTGTCGGAGCTATATATTCCGGCGGCTGGCTTGCGTCGATGGCCGGTGGCCGGTGTTCGACCTCTGGTCGTGATCTCTTGTTCGGGTTTCCTTCGGCTGGCGGGCGCCTCAATATGGTGAGCCAGCCACTTACAAAGCATCTTGCCTTTGATGTCGTTGTCCCTGAGGGGGCTAGTCCGGAGGATGTCGTTTATGCGACAGCCTCCGTAGTTGGATTGGAAGAACTTTACTGTGTCCAGCACACAGTAAACGCAATTACCAACGCAATTACCAAGTAACCGTTAAGAGTGAAGCCTGTGAGTGCTCAAGAAAGCAATTTTGCCCACCTCACAGAATGTTGTGCGCACTTGCATCGCACATATAGTGTAGCAGCCTCTGTGTGGATGTGGTAAGTGCTACGTATTCACTTGAACAAGTTGAAAAAATTTATGCATTTCTACGAAGGGAAAAGCAAGCAAAATTGCTGACAGCATTTGTCATTCTTATGAAGTAATATATGTGCCACTTACACCACAAAAGTGCATGCGTGCATGCATGCATGCATGCAGGCTTACGAAGCAAAATATGAGTACATCACTGAATGTTGTGAGGGTACGCTCTATTCAAGTTTTGTTGTGCTATACTTGAAATAAACACGTTAAAATGATGTCTCGCGTAGGCGGGTACACCTGGCGTAATCTGCCGGTGCATGGCCCTATAGCGAACGTGTTACGGCGTGTTAATATCGCGTGCTATACTTGAAATAAACACGTTCAAATGATGTTCAAATGATGATCCAACAGCCTCGGGACACCAGCGATGGCACTCAGTTTTCACCAACCCGACCAATGGAAGCTGGTTGAGCCAACCAAGCGACGTTTGGAACATTGGTGGCGCACACGACACGGTCACTGCTTGAAGGCTCAGGGGACCAAAACGTGCCATGAGCGTGTGTTATGTGTTCTTATTCTTTAATTTTTATCTTTTGTTACCTTCTTGGCCTGATGCAGTTTTTAGTGCCGTTGATCTCCCGATACAAAGGGATAGCCAGTATCATCATCATCATCATCATCATGGAATAGCAGACGACGGGTACATCTCACGAAGCCCTACCGCATGCCGGTACTCAATGTGTGGTGTTTGTTTTCATTACTTACCCGAGGCGAGCTATGCTTTCGTACAGGTGCGGTCATAATATGGAGCACGCGTTATACACAGACCGGTCATTGCTTGTGGTTCGATCGCCTAAATACAAGCACAAGAAAATAAAAGCTTATCTTCTGTACAGTCCCCGAGAGAAAAGTTACACTTTGAAGCGTGGACTTTACTATTTCGGCCGCTCCTCTTCATGATCCTTAAAAGTTTTCGGAACACTAAAAACACGAAAAACGTGCAATTCCACATCGCCCAGAGGCCCAGACAGGTATTGAGGATAGTACAACCTGCAAGCAAGATGGGCACAAGCACCTTTCCCGGAAACCTTGGGCTGCTTTCCAACTTGTTTTTATTGCACTGTGCACATTGCTCGAGCGCTCTACACAGGGGTGACACAGACTGTGCATTTTGCAGGTGTCACAGGGAAGTAGTACAAAACATATCCTTGAGTTCGTGACCGCTTACTTGAACTGCATAGCGGTCGGGCTTTATCGTATTTCCGTGTTCCGAAAACCTCTGCACTATGCTGTTCACCAGTGAGGAGTGTGCCTTCTAAAATGGAGCAAGATGACGCATCTTTTGTCCTTGGCGTTGGTCTTCCGTGTATCTGGTCCTTGCGTGCTGCGGTCGATTGTCGCTGTGCGCGCTATCGTTGCTTGTGTGTAAAAATTGTGTGCAATTGTGCGCGTGACTTGTTGGATTGCTTGGGAAAAAACTATAGCGGTGCTTTTGTGTGTAGAGTGTCATTTGAACGTGGTGGTGGTGGTGGTAACTATATTTCGTCGACAGAACGGATTTGGTTTATTCTAGTGGGCTTCCAGAGTACATGAGGTGGCTGTTCGATCAAGGCCTCCGGTTCCGCATGCTCTGGTCGGGGGGTCCGGTCTTTCCGTTCCCAGCTCCAAAGCCCAGTTGACGGCCTGCAGTTGAGACGGTGGGTCCAAGATGAACGTGGCATCCTCCCATGCTCTTGCTCGTTTGAGAGTTGCCAACCTTTCTTCGGTTTCAGATTGTTGCATTCGAATGAAATGTATGCCTGGGCTTTTTTCAGTCGGTGGGAGCATCCTTCTGTTGTTTCTATAATGTGTAATTCCTTGGTAGGTCATCAGGGTCTCTATGGCCGACCGCAGGACCGGCTCTTGCATTGCCAGGTTAGCGAAACGTCGGGCTAAGTTGCAGGCCACCTCATTCCCGGGGTACAAAGTGTGGGCTCGAACCCATATGATTGTAATGGGTTTTGCGTTAAGATATTGCTCTTTTAGGATTTGTCTGGCGGGCTGTCTAGAGGGCGATGTTGCCGCGTAGAGTGGCAGCAATGGGTTAGGTATGGCGACAAGAAGCTTAGCCATGGGCATGAGGTTTGTGTTGAAAAAGAAGCCAACCCTTCCAGTGTGCCTTTGAGTCTTAGCTGTAGTGTATCTGACTTGATGCTTACAGAAGTGATTTCTGCCTTTAGGGTATCCGCGATGACAGTGTGGGTGACATTATCAGTCTTTCGTGAGGTCGAGTGCCAGTATTGCTTTAGTGTTGGCCTTAGTCAGTGTGCATATTACATCTTCAGAAAGCTTGAACATTATAGCTTGCATACATAGGTTGGGTTGGAAGCCTGTCATCATGTGCGGGAAGAGATTGTGCTTGTCCATGGGGTCCTGTAAACTAGATAGCGCCACACGCTCCAGAACCTTCCGTAAGCATGAGGTTAGCAATATGGGCGTGAGGTTGGTTAGTGAGTTTCTTGCCAGGCTTGGGTATGACTATGAGATGTACCTGGGTGTGTTTCCAGGTGTCTAACAGTCGTCCATCTTTCCAGCAGTTGTACTCTGTGATCTCCTGAATAGAGTCCTTGTCTAGGTTTCTGAGTATTTTGTTGGTAAGCTCATGTGCTCCGGGTGCAGCGGATGTTGTAGTTTTCTGCATGGATGGTATTGCCTATGGTATTGTTTTGTTTTTATCATTTTAGGGTTGGGTTTGCTCCTGTAGTTGCGAAGAGTTTTTTTTATTTTGTGTAGATGTCGTTTCTGCATTTCCTTGATCATCTCGTCGTCATTGGGGGGGCTTCCATGCACTGTTTGTGTTACTGTTATCTGGGTCTAAATTGTATCTTAGATTTGTTCTTATTATTATTTCTCGAGCAAGGCTTTTGATTTGTCTCTCTAGTTTGGCTGTTCTAACCGTCAGTTTTTGTTATGCTTGTTTCAGCCAACTCTTTTGCAGGTTATTATGTGTCTGACACATGTGTAATAACATACTATCAGTGGCTTGGTTTTCTTCTTCTATCCCTATAGCCTTTGTGGTGTGCTCTGCATCCATGGAGAGTCAGTGCACTCGTTTTCTTTTTCAATCTTCTTGCCATCGGCATTGCCTTGCCTACTTTCTTATCCCGGTTTACCACTCGTGTCTCCCTTATTCTTGAGTGTGCTACTAGGTGGTGGTCACTTCCTAGGTTCTCATTTATGCTTCTACATTGCGCATATATGATGTTTTAGCATAGGGTCAAGTCCGGGCATGTGTTGGCTTGCACACTATTTTCTATCCTAGTTCGCACTAGCAGGTCTATCACGTGTGTAGCCATTGCCTCGAAGGAGTTGCCAGAGGCTCATTCCTTTCTTTAAAATTGTTCTGTAACCCCCTGCCATGCGTTTTGCGTTGATACTATTAGGGGATTCATTTGGCTTATTTTTCTGCCTTTGTTCATGGGTTTCATTATTATAGGACTTCGCTTTTGGGGTTGCTATATATATATATATATATATATATATATATAATGAAGAATGGGGCCTCGCTTCTTTTTTTTTGTGCTATGAGCTCAATCAGGAGGTAGTGTGCACAGTTTCATTTTGTGTCGCGCTGTATTGTCATCACCTTTCTGTGGACCAAGACAGCCGTGAATGGTCTTCGTTCCTTAGCATTTTCACGTTTTACGGTCGTGATAATACATAATAATTGGTTTTTTGGGGAAAGGAAATGGCGCAGTATCTGTCTCATTTACTGTTGGACACCTGAACTGCACCGTAAGGGAAGGGATAAAGGAGGGAGTGAAAGATAAAGGAAGAGGTACCCGTAGTGGAGAGCTCCGGAACAATTTCGACCACCTGGGGATCTTTAACGTGCACTGACATTGAAGAGCACACGGGCGCCTTAGCGTTTTGCCTCCATAAAAACGCAGCCGCCGCGGTCGGGTTCGAACCCGGGAACTCCGGATCAGTAGCCGAGCGCCTAACCACTGAGCCACCGCGGCGTGTCGTGAAATTTTACTTTTTAGCGTGAAAGCACTGCTTCACGAGCAATCCCAGAAAACCCGAGGAGGCTATGAAGTCAACTCTTATTTCCCTCGAGGGATACTTGCTAACTGCCATTTATTATCAGAGTTGCCGGAGGGTGAAAACTTGCTTGCCCCATACCCAAAATTGGATTAGGGCATTATGTACATTGACTTGAAGTTAAGTGTTAGACAAATTCTATTTGCACATTTTTAGAGACGTCTGTAGCCCTTACATGATTCCACATGCTGTGGTTGACCCTTGGTCTAGGATGCCACACCTGGTTGCTGCCGTATTGGCTTGACGTACGAGAAACTTCTCTAAATATCTCCTTCCTCGCTGGGCAGCAGGTGTTCCCACTGTGTAACGCTTGGGTTGTCTTTTTTTCAGATCCAACTCTGCATGCGGGCACGTCTATGTTACATGTATGACTGTCGGTTAGCTTGCACCATGGGCATTTGTCAGCGTATTGTGCAGGGCACATCTTTTGGAGTTCATGCAGGTGTGAGCAGGTGCCTGTCTGCAGCCTTCTCTAATCTACCACCTATCTTTTCGTTAGTTTTTTGTGCGGGGCTGAGTAGCGCTTCCCTCAGCCCCTGTAATAACCTAGGATGGCTCAGTATGTCGGAATGGCAGGGTATATGCTTGGACCACCCCTCAAAATTAACTTCGCCCAAATTAATAATAAGTCGACCCACTTTCGCACGTCTTGATCGGTTTCACTGTTTTATACACTAATAATTTTTTACCTTTGTTTCTGGTAGGCTTTTTTCTTTTGAAAGGATTTCATTGTGGATCTGTAGGTTCTGTTTTCTGCAAAGTTCCTACAGTTGCATTGCCATATTATCTCCACCAAGCCCTGCCCCATAATTGGTTTTAAGGAGCAATATGGGCTGTGCTGTGGGGGGAGATAAGGCTAATTGAGCTTAGGTTTAGACATGAAAAATTTAGTGCTAAAAGGTAGGTACATACTATGCTATCGTGGTTTAGCAGACAAACGAGAACTGGGTGTGGTATTCCTGGGCAATAAGAATATCTTTGGCAACATAAGACTTGTATAGCATTGTTAAGAGGGTGGTAGGTGTCATAACTAAGCTTAACAAGAGGTACAAATTGAACCTACATCCAGCCATGATGACCAGCTAGTTGAAAGTTTCTATGAAGGTGTACAAGCAAAAACTCAGTACACCGTACTGATGGGCGACTTCTATACCAGGGCAGGCAAGAAATAGGCAGGAGACCAAGGAGGGGGAGTGGTTTATTATGCACAGTACACAGGCCTGTACCATTTAACCTCCGTTGAAATGTGAACGCTGCAGCCAGGGTCGAATTAGCGTCCAGCTGAACTACTGCGGCTCTATGTTGCTGTAGTAGCTTGTTGGTTGCATTTGCTGCGTTTGCAAGGACTTTTACTTTTCTGCTAATGCGCTACCCTGGTCTTGTGTCTTATGTTTGCTTCTATTGTTTCTTTCCTCAATTCTGTCAAATCTACTTGTTGCAAGCACCGTGCTGCCTTTGCTAATATTTAGTATGGTGCAGTTGCACATGTGTAAATCCAGTCCAGGAAATAAATGGAAAGTCATGCCCAGACTCGTGGATTTATGCCTAATGCTTTTTTTCCTTTCGTCAACGTTCAGCAGACTGCAATTTTGCAAGGTTGCATGCTACAGGAAGGCCCTAGTCAATAACACGGCGAAACCACAATTGCAGGTGCGCTGTGCAAGTTTTCACACTCCAGGCCCACAGGTCTACTTTGTCGATATTCAGGCTTTTGTAATGCAGTCATTTAAGGAGCACATGAAGGCACTCTCTCCCCAACAGTATAGGTCGACACATAAAACTACAATAAAGGTGACAAAAGAAACGTACTAAGGAACAGCAATTTATTCTGTGGGCCAGTGCCCTCCAGTACCATGAACTCTCATAATGAAGCACTTCACCCACAGGAATTTTTAGGCTGTTTACATCATCCACAGTAGGACAGCAGCTTTCACGTATTGCACTTGCAACATGTTGAACGCTGAATATTAAAGAAGTTGCTTCCTTGCAGTAGACGAACCACTGGTGATGCCATGCTGCAGGTCTTTGGCACGCACATGTAAAGGAAAGCCAAACACACATGCAGAATTAGTTTAGCTGTAAGAAAGGTTCCTTTTCCTGCAAAACCACAGTGCAAATACGAATGCACTGGTTATGCATGTGCCCTTTCTATCTCCATCGTTCAAAGCTGGCCTGTATTGCTAACTACATTTTAATGACAGAGACACTATTTTCACCTGACTCAGCTTAAAGGGACACTGAGAACAACTATTTTTAGCAAGATCCGATATGTGGGCATTTCAGATTTCTTGTTTGTCCAGCAGCAAGACTAATTTATTGCAGAGAGATTTGGATTCGGAGTTCAGAACGATTTTCCCACCACTCCGATTCAAAGTCTGGACTCTCTGATGATGTCACCTCCAAAAAGTGACGTGAACCATGACGTAAACATGGACTCCGTGATTGTTGACTGCAAGCGGGGCTAGCAGCAGCCGAAATAAAAGCGACCGCCGGCCAGACGTTGAAGGCATCTTTTTCGCTTCGTTGACACCAGTAGCTGCATGGTATGGATCCCGTTCCCGGTAACAAAGTTTTCGCAATAACCTCTGTTAGTTCCGTCCTGCATTTCCCCGAACTTGGCGCCACAGAGTGCACAATGCTTTTGAGGATTTAGGAAACTGGACTAGCTGGATACCAAGAGTATTGGGCACTGACGAGTTGGCAGCAAACGAGCTACCGCCTCGGCCTGCAGAGTGCGGTCGTATGTTACTGCCGAGTCTCTCTCTCGACAGCGTCGCTCGAACCTTGGAACCCTCGTGTTCAGTAGATAGATGGATGTCGTTGCATGTGCCGTCCCTAGTGCCGCTAACCATGCGCTCCGTGGAAATAATCTGAAGGGAGACTTCTTGTGAGCACTGCGCAGGTGCGTTAAGTGGTGGCTGTGATGTGTCTGCACTGTTGATTGACAGGAATACAGTACAACCTCGTTGTACGTTTTTTTTTTTACTTGCGGGGAGAAACGTATTATCCTAACAACCTCATTTTGAGAAATGTAACTGCTGAATTGAGGTAAAAAGACATTTATTGGCAATTTCACTTTACAAAAATGCCGATTGGCATTCCGTGGCGCAAGAGCTGAACAGGTCCTATTCCAGACCTCGCTGAATTCAGTCCGCGTTCGCGCTTGCTTTAGCGCGGAAGGAAATTCGTAACGCGTACGGTCCGTCGATGGCAGTGACGAAAGTAACCAAATTCTCTGCCTTGTAATTTTCGGATGCTTCGCTCCTTTTGCTCCCCAGTACTGTGGAAAAGCCACTGCGGCAGCTAATTCTCGCAGTGCTTCTGCTTTTTAAGCTGCGTTTCCCAGACCCGGCCAATTCATATATAAGTGCATCGCTGTAGTTAGAAGCTTCGCCTCGTTTCCCTTATGCACCGCGAAGAAACCTCAGCATTTCTCTTCATATCGCGACCCTGCAGAAATGGCCATTGCGAATTCTAGCATGCAGTTTTTATTTTTTGATCTTGATGGCGACAATGGTGCTTCGCCTTGTCGCACTAAGGTAGTGCAAAGAAGCCACCACAATCATTGACTTCCGCAAAAAACACGTCATGTGCCCTCTCATTCGGCCCACTTGTATGTTTGCACATGTGCGGTTGGTCAATAAACGTATTATACGACCGAAACGATCTGCCTGCCTCTGGCGCCACCAAGTAAAAGTTTAAGCGTAGTAGCCGGGAAATCGCGTTTCCGGGAAAATATGAACTGGAAAAAATATAGTTTAACTCTAAAGACAATTATAATGTCCATGATTTTGAGCGTACGAACCGGAAATGTATCAACGAGGTTTAACTCTACTGGCAAACTTCGTCCGAGGAGCACTTAGAAAGCGTTTGGGTTAACTGCTGCTCCATACTTGTAAATCATGGCACATCAAAATTGAAACCACACGGACACGAATCGCCAGACCAAAACCACACGGACACGAATCGCCAGACCAAGGATACCGAAACGATCTGCCTGCCTCTGGCGCCACCAAGTAAAAGTTGTCTTTAACTTGCAAAATTCAGGTTGCCTTTTTCAGTCTTCGTTGTGTGATAAAAGTGCACTAGCATTTGGAAATGACACTTTCTTCAATACTCAGACGTGTAACCTTCATGGGCATTTGTGAGCTTCATAGATAGTGTTATTTTGGTGATGTCATCTCACCTGCACTTGTGAAGTTGGCCTGTAGCAACGATACCTATATTTCAGTTCTTGCTTTTTTCTACGTTCCAAGAGGTGTTTTTTCAGCGAGACTGGTCTTTTTTGTGATTAGGAGATGGCATTCTATCAATACAAGACAACTTCAAATTCTCATCTGCATCCCACCAGACTACTTTTCCAGAAAAAAAAACAGCAGATAAGAATAGAATATCGCAGCACGATAAAACTTTATAAAATCGCACTTAGTAACAACGGTACGTGGTCTGCAGCATCTTGCATTGCTCCGCTGACGAATCAACAGTCAAGGAAATCAGCTCTTTAATGTCTCACTATCTCAAAAAAACCACAGGCAGCAAAATTCGTGGCCTTGTAATTTCAGCTTGCGATTTAGCTTCTTTTTATTACTCGAATAACGGACTACTTTTTCATCGAGTACGAATTCCGTTTGACGGCCCTGAAAGTGGGCCCTAATGAAAGAGTTAAAACAGATTAAAATTTTTAATTTTGCTAAATATACATACAAGGACAGCAGTGCAACTTTAAAATAGTTCATTAAGAGAGAAATTACTGTTCCATGTACATAAAGATGAGGTGTGTAATTAAACTCTTTACGCAGGCATCTTTTTGGAACTGCAACATGAAAAATTTACTTATTCTAGTTCATTGCACAGGCAAATATATAGGAAAAATAAGTAGCAAAAAAGTTTTTCAAGAAGAACAACTGAAAAGACTTGAAACATCTACGAATGCATAAAGCAGTCGAGAGGGTACAGGCAAATATATAGGAAAAATAAGTAGCAAAAAGTTTTTCAAACAGAACAACTGAAAAGACTTGAAACACCTACGAATGCATAAAGCAGTCGAGAGGGTACCTATCTGCCAAATCTGTAGTTCAGCTTATCCGCGGTGTCACTGACTTGTTTGTTTGTGAGGCAGCCTGCTCTTCTCTTTCCAGTTTTTTTACGTCATCCGTACGCTGACAGGAAGATTTCCAGATATAGTCACATGTGAGGCAAGCCTTCAATGTGTACACGATAACTTGATCCTATTGTGGTTTAAGATTTCTAGCGTCCTTCCCTGCATGGCAGCAGTGACATACGCATGTACACGACGCGTCCTGGTCACAGAAGGCATGCAAAAAGTACAATATAATCACTGGTTCAACTACTGGGTAGGCTTGCGTAACAGTTGATGTGAATTAAAACGAAGAAAGCAGTGATCATACTGCAGTTTTTTTTTCATGCCTTGCGCAACCTGAGCGCGTTGTGTACATCACGGCAGTCGTTTAGCAGTCTGCATGGCCATTTTTCAGTGTGCTGAGCATCATTCTAAAGTGAGAAAACAGAACTCAGATTTAGCTCTGTACTCTTTCAACACGATTTGTTTTCAGTTGGAACTCTGTTCTAGCAGATTTCTCAAAAATCGAGTTAAGCCTCATTTCTACCCAAAACTGCAGCTTCTGGAAAATGTAATTTGCCACAACACAATGCCAAAAGTACTGCACGGGTACTAGTGGATGGATGCCTTGTACTTGTTATAGAACTGCATTTCTGGCGCTTCTTATGCATGGTGTGACCTGAAGGTACGTTCAAACAGTACATTTTCAAAGCGAGAGGTCTAGACAAAGTAGTGTCCAGTGTTCTTACTAGCAACATTGTATGACCACTACCAATGACATGTTGACCCAAAAGCTGCAACAAAGAAGGAGCCGAAGGAAGAGGAAAGGCTGCGGGCTCTCCATGGATGCTGCATTTCCTGGGGCATTGAATAAAGGTTTAACGAAATAAAAGCAAGCCGTGTGCTGTGCATCCTGTCGTTTCTGATGCAAGAAAAGAAAAACATGCACTAGAGGTCATTTATCATTGTTGGTAACACTAAATTCCTAGCTATGAAACTTGATAGCCTGGTTTGTACCCAAGTTTGAACATGAAATGTTCAAACTTATGTAACACCTCAATAGAGGTCTTTAAGGGTAAAATAAATGATGATGACCTTATTCTTATCCTCCGAATTCTGGGCGGGGGGGGGGGGGGGGCGACCATTTTGCCGGATGTCCAAGGGACAGGGTGGACGCGGGTGGATGAACTGCGACGCGCCGCTGGCGTTGCGCCGAAGGAATCGCTGGAAGGATGGCCTTGTCTCCAGAATACACAGCTACTCCGGTGCAGTGTCACTCTAGGTACCCCTTTGTCGCTCACGAGGACAAACGCGTCACCCCTCTCTTTAAGATGAACTGCGCTCGCTTCTTCGTTTCAGTCTTTTCCTTCCAGGCTTGAAATTCTGTAAAAAGGAAAAAAAAATGTACATATTTATGCAGAAAGACCACACTATGAGTGCATTTGATTTGCTATGTTCCCAATCATTTACATGACATTCTTCAAGACTTAAGGCAGCCAGCTGTAGGCTCTGACCAAAAAGCGGAAGTTAATCACTCTCTACACGACACACAGCTACTAAAACACTGCTCAGACTACTTTGACGACATCATGCCGCCACGGTGGCTCAGTGGTTATGGCGCTTGGATGCTGACCCGAAAGGAAGTAGGTTCAATCCCAGCTGCGGCGGTCGCATTTCATTGGAGCCGAAATTCTAGAGGCCAGTCAACTGTGTGGGACGTCAGTGCACGTCAAAGAACCCCAGGTACAGCGTCCCCCGTAGTGGACCCCTTGACAACGCTGCAACGCGCTGTCGCGCGCCCCGCTCTTAAAAAAGGAGCTGTTCTTTTTAAGTTTTTTTAGCTGTGTTTAGTTCCTCAATTTTTATTTTTTATTTTGCTTTTTATTTTGTTTATTTTTATTTTTACATTTTTCATGATTATACAAAGCAACGGGTATAACGGTGATCTGATAACTAAGATGGAACTGCGCACAACAAACGATGGGCCTCACACAGCGGATTGTGTACAGAGTACACGGCATGAGAGTGCCGTGTGAAAGAACCCAGTGACTGCAAAGGAAGCTGCCATAGCACTGGCTTCCGTAGGCAGAAAAGCATGGTGTATCATCAGTGATTCCAAAGTTGCCATACTAAATTTCAGCAGGAATCGGGTCTCGCCCCTGACGAATGCAATTCTAAGCCGTCACGTAACAGACCGATCTGGACACCTGCAGCACATGCATCCCTACCTGGTAATGAGGCGGCCCACGGGTTCGCCCAAGTCTTTTACTTTCGGGTGGACCCGAGCGAGGTGGTCTTCACCGAGAGGGATCGCATGCTGGAATGCAGAGAAATTACACGGCACTATCTTTTGCAAAGAGCTAAACTTCCTCCAGCGGACAGATCCTTAATCAGATACCAAGCCATCAGCTGCCTCCAGCTACAAACTTGAACATCTCCAAACCCGGCACTATTGAGTCTTATGTAACGAGGGCAATTTTCAGAAAAATGCGCAAACTTCGAACTTAGGGCCACCTTGGACCATATACTATGGGAATGTCTGCATGCCCCCTGGAGGGACGACACATAAAGTCGAAAGACCAATGGGAGACCTTACTACAGAGCTCCGGCCCGGAGACCTAGCTGCAACTCCTCCGAGTGGCCGAAGCCGCCGCCGAGAGTAAATACCCTTCGGCCGAATTCTCCCAGCTAATACTTTTTGTCTGTGCAGCGCGTTATGGATTCCCGTTGTAAAGCGCTAGTTATTAGGGAGAAGGTTCCCTGGGAAGACGCAGTTTCTGCTGTCTGGAGATGCACGAGGCGAATACGAAAGACGGGGAGCCGCACGCCTTCTCCGTCACCGTGATTTACTACACCACTGACAATGCTATGCCGGGAAAAAGAGCTCTTCTAACTCAAAAAGCCTGTTTTTAATATTTGTGTTAAGTTTTAGGTGGAACACCCTGTATAGTGTGCTAACATAGAGGCAGTTAAGAAGAACTTCTTGTTGGGCGAGTTGGTGCATACTGTTGTAAGTACGAATTGCGCACAAAAGACACACACAGGAAAAAGCATGAGGGAGACTGAAAGAGCGCAAACTATCAACTGGTGTTTATTAGATTCAGTGCCGCTTTTATAGGCAGTGTGCACACGTGCCCACGAAGAGGGGAAGGAGAGGAAAAGAAGGCAAATCAACCCTGCGCGATTTGCCTTCTTTTCCTCTCCTTCCCCTCTTCGTGGGCACGTGTGCACACTGCCTATAAAAGCGGCACTGAATCTAATAAACACCAGTTGATAGTTTGCGCTCTTTCAGTCTCCCTCGTGCTTTTTCCTGTGTGTCTTTTGTGCGCAATTCGTACCTACAACATAGAGGCACTGGTCGGGCCGTGCGGGTGCCCGCCGGTCCAACGGGAACCGTGGTGCCCCAGACAGAATTTTCATTATCAGCCCCGAGTCTGTCTGAACATCAGAGTGTATAGTAAAACATGTAGAAATTATACCTTTAAGGCTGTTCAATTCCCAAATTCTAAGCGTTGCTTCCCGGAACGAAGTCTGATTTCAGCTCATTGAGGTTTCAAAGAACTGGCTGCAGCGCAAAAAATGCTTCAGCGAAATTCCACTGTCCAATCAAAGCCGTTTGGCGGCACTAGTGTTGAATTTTTTTCATTCATACGTTGAGGGGTTCAGTAGAGTCCTATCTTTATATTTTCGCTGGAATTGCGGTATAGGAAAGCGGTGCCGCAATGTGGTGGGCAAAGCCAACCATTGCAGTTTTACTATGGAAATAAAACAGCAGCTTTTAACCACCTTGGTCTGAATCATCTCTGGCTCCGCCTTGTACAAGGTGCTACAAAAGGAAAAGTTGAGCTGCTCTCCAAATAACGGGAACATCTCTTGGTTTAATTCTGTCGGTGAGACGTGTGACTACCTAATCGCGCGCCTATTTTATGAACCAAATTTCTTGCAGGCATGGTAGGGAATTGACACTGCGTTTGGGTAATGCGTAGACGTGCAAGCAAAAAATTACGGGTGGTTTAGCTTGGGGTTAACCACGAATTATCGTGCGCTAGCACCATTAGTCGTGATTTTTGCATGGTGGACCTTGATTTTGTATGCTTTTGTTTGACCTGATTGCTTACTTCGGTTGATATATCATATGATGTAAGTTTGCGTGCTAATGAATCATTTTAGACTTTTACTGCGGTAGATTTGGTCAATTCTCTACATTCACAAATCCATGGGAATCGTTCAGTCCAGACTCAAGGAGTTAGTGACGTAACCGTGCATTATTCCGTCCAAATGCTGTATTTTAGTGACCCGTTTGATCTTCAAGTAACCTGAATATTTTTTTTTATTTTAAGAGACAGCATAAGAGCCTTACTGCCACGGAAAGCCGGCATCGAACTGCAGGGTAAGACACTAGTGAATAAAAACTTGATAGCTGGGGGAGCGGGATCCTAACCAGCGGCGGCGCTAAAATCAGTTCCGCTGGCCGCTGCTTCAGACCCCTACGCCACTGCCACATCTTTTCATGGTGTTTATTACGTCGAAAATATATTTTATTTAAAAGAAATAAATATTTACAAAGCTTTTACGAAAACCCACGAAACATATCGCAAAAAGACAGAGCGACAGAACACTATAGACGAAAGGTAAGGCTGAGCACATCACCGAGAGGGAGTGCCACTGCGATTTAAAGTCGGACGGTTTATGCATTTCCCTCAGATGGACAATCAGTTGGGAGAAATCTTAACATCCTGCCTGTATGAACTGCTAAGTAGAAAGTGTGCGTGTTCTGGGCCTTCCACTTTATACATCCGGGACTGGGGCTTCATGGCTAAACGCGACACGTAAATCGCCTCCCGCTACTCTCGGTCAGATTGGACGCATAGCTACACGCATTGGCGGAACACGTTCTGATACTGCTCGTCAGCTTGTGCGCTCTATTCTCCAGCTGCGAATAGTGTACCAGGCCCAATTTCATCGCCTCATCCGTCGACAGCGAGGTTCCCTTGAAACAATCAATCGGGAGGCTATGCGCTCCATAACTTATCTCCCTCGTATTACACCGATACCCATTCTGCAAGACTACGCTCAGTTTAATACAACGTACATTTAGCGGAACCATCGACCAGCGTGAGGCGAGCAGAGCGCACAAGATGTCGCTTCAGCTTCATCGTTTACAGACTCTTCCTCGTTGGTCATACTGTCAACTCATAGACAATCACCTGTCTGCTTCGGCGCCGATATCAGCCGCGCATCTACCTCCGGGGTGCATAATATACACCGATGCATCACATATAGCGCTGCTGGGAGTTACCGCAGCTTTACAGTCCCTCCCATCCTCATCTGAACTCCCGCGCTACATATAGAGCGGATACTTGCGCTCCCCTTGCCTTGGAGCTTCAAGCGATACACAGTGCAATGGCTTCCCTTCCGCTCGTACCCACTTTCGATATTGTTCACATTTACACTGACTCCCTTGCCCGCGTCTAGCAGCTCAAAGCTGTCCGGCACACATTCCAAATTAAGCAATTCATTCACCAACTGTGCAAAAATACTCCTGTCCTGTGCGTATACACTGGACTCGCGGCCATGCTCACAATGCGCAAAATATTCATGCGGATACATACACACACCTTGGCACATCGGACATCCCGGCACTTTCCCCTCTTCCCCCAGATCCGTTCCTGTCCCATGTTTCCGAGAAACAAGCTTTGCGTCAGTGAACACGTGCTCTATTTCCTCCGTGTTCGTACCCTCTCCCCCATAGTCTCACTCGGGAGGAGGAGGAGGAGGAGGTATCCATGCGCCGGATTCGGGAAGGAGCGGCTCTGACTCCCTCTGTGCGTCATCGGTGGCGTGACAAACGCTTAGAACTAACTTACAACTGTCCCCATTGTGGTGCTGCGCCTGAACTGTGTGACGCAAAACGCTCCCTCTCGACTTGCCCGGTTACAGCCTCCGTGATACGACGCTTACTAATGAAGGCAGGCCTGCGATGGGACGGTTGGGGGCACGTGCCCCCAACCGTCCTTTTTCCCACTGGTGGGTGGGCTGCGGCGGCTCACGCCGAGCAGTAGGCTCTCTTCCGCTTGGCGGCAAAGTGCATACAGCGCCTTTATTTTACCTGTAATGAAGTATTTCTCTCCCTCTCAGTTTTACAGAGAACACGCCGGCGCCGCAAACTAAAGTGTGGCCGCAGTCTTAATTAATATCGCAGGTGTGCATACAGCCTTTGTCGAAAATATGCAGGCTGAGGGGCTTGCTTCTGGGTCGTGTAGTGGGGCTCTCTAGCATCACTGTGAACCCAGATCTTCAGAGGGATGAAGACGAGAGTTCCTCTCGCCTACGAGAGATCTGAAACGCTGACAATTCAAAATGAGCCACGCTGCAATGTCCAGATGCAAAGCATTCGGGCTATCTTTGACGTTTCTGTTATATCCCTAAACATTGATTGGACATTCAAAATAAAAAAATTCTAAAGCAGCGTTCTAAATGTCAATATAATGTGCAGATCACGAGCGTAAAATAACAGTGTACAGGTATATTTCAAGCAGGAGTCCCGCAGGCGGTGACGGTGGGGATGGCAGTAAAGAAAGATGTAAATTGAGGTGTTTACTACAGAAGCGACACATGGACTACGAGAGGCGCCGTAGAGGAGTGCCCCGGATTAATTTAGGCCACTTGGGGTTCTTCAACACGCACTGACATCGGACGTCTTTGCATTTCGCCTCCATCGGAATACGGCCGTTTTCCACTCAGAGAAACGTGCAGAAAGTATCGAGGACTGCCTTCTACATACTATGACCTACCGCGAATTGCGGCGACGCGCACCAGTTGCGAGCGTGCATTCTTATGCGTCCTGAAACTTTCTGCTCGTTTTAATCGAGGGACGAAAGCTTGGAATGAGCTTCGTTAATTTCATTACCTGAAATCAGTGAACAAAAAGAAAAGTGCTAGAAAATTTGCGTCCCTGTTATATACTTTCCCTTCCCCGCAGGTAGTATGTATTTCTTGTTATTTGATTCATGAGTGTTCTGTCTTATTCTCAGTGCATTTGTTCGTCGGTCGGGTCGACATCACTTGGTGGTATTCCTTGAATAAACGAAGGGTCATTCAAAAAGCGCAGATAAACGTTTATTACATTATTGAAAAAAAAGATGCTGTGACTAGTGAAATGTAGCACATATAACACCAGCATGAAAAAATAAAATGATTTCATGAGGTGGATAGCAAATGAAAGCATGCTTCATGGAAAGAATGGCGTGACCTTCGCCTCTATCGTAAAAAAACCAGAACGCAAGGAAGCCAGGAGACAGAACCGCTGCCGTGCAAGACGTGGTCAGCGCAGTGAAGGAAGAAATGGGGAGGTTGAAACAAGGCCTAAGGGGTCTCAGAGAGGAAAACAACTAGCTGAGAATCGAGTTGAAGACCTTGCAAGAAGCTGCAGAAAGAAAAGAGAAACCACCCACTGCTCAAGTGTCTTTGACCCCCAGGGAGGATGGCATGGTGGTGGAACAAGCCAGGCCGCCAAAGAGAAAGGCAACGAAAGAGGAGGGAGAAGCTGTATACGTAGCCATAGATGATCAAGAAAGGTTTATAGAAAAGGATCACAGAACTGTTCTCTAAGATGGAGCAGAAGTTCGCAAAGATCATGGACTTCAGGCTAACAAAACACACGGCCAAACTCCAAGCTTTCGAGGAGTATATCATAGCAAGGCTACGACCCTCTGTAGATAATCATGGACAGGAGCAATAACGAATCCCTGATATGGCAGTAGAACTGTAGAAGCTTTGAAAATAAGAAGGCAAGAAATAGTACAATTCATGAGAACCAGAAATCAGGCACCGATGGCAATAGCTCTGCAAGAAACAAGTGGACCTGCAAAACTCTCCGGGTACAAGACCTTCGATGACGGTCTGGGAAGGAAAAGCAGAGTAGCCATACTGGTCAAAAGTAATACAGCGGCAATACAGCATGAGGTTAAAAACAAGGAAGCAGTCGCAGTTCAGGTCGAGTGCATCACCGGAAAGAAGAGCAGAGGGAGCGTCTTGATGCTAAACATATACAGCAGGCCTCAGCAAACAAAGACAAGATTTGTTACTTGCTTAAACAGAGCCATGAGAAAAGCAAACGGGAAACCTTTAACTGTCATAGGAGATTTCAACGCCAGCCACACCAGCTGCGGGTATGAAAAGATTGATGCCAAAGGAAAAATGTTAAATGACGACAAAGAAGAACTGGAATTAAAGTTGTTCAACCCAGAAGGCATTAAAACAAGAAAAGGAGAAAGTAATCAGGCGGACACTACCCTTGATCTAACCCTATCCCACTCGGCGGAAGATGCCAAATTGAGATGCACTAGGGAAGACTTCGGGAGTGACCATTATACCATATAACTAAAGTTAAACAGGAAGATCAGCGCAGTAACTGTCTAGGCAATTTGCCTATTTGTACCCACACAAGAGCAGCCATATATGCTGAATAATTAACTACTACCTTATATACTTACTGTTACTCCCAGCCCCTACTGCTCACTGGAAATGGAGTCATTTCATTTACCCTTTATTTCAAAGTTAAGCAAAAACAAGAAAACGCATAAAATACCCCTAGATGTCACTGCACGCAAAAAAGAAAAAAGGGTTCGACCGGTCTGCTCTGTTGATGAAAACCTGAAACAAAACGTGCAAGCATAGAGTTATGCCACTGATTCAAATTGCCAGCTTGCGTGCTGAAAACACAGCTTCCCGCGCCGGGAACATCGCCAGCTAAAGCGGTAACAAAATATTAGGGCGAACACACGAATAACATCAGGCATGCATACGAAGGCTGCGCACAACTACATCGAAAGACATTCTCCTGATATGTACATGGTCAAATTAGCCCGGGGCCAGTTTTTGCAAGTTTAAATACTCGCGGATTTTGTGCATTCATTGCCAAGAATAATTGGAGGGAACACAAGATCCGCCTTAAAGGGGCCATGATATGGTCACTCTGCATATTGCAGTTCTGTGCTTCAGTAACTAATACAAGAGCTTATGATTCAAATTTCGAAATTTGGCTGCCCTGGACGCGCTCTATATTCGAAAAAATGCAACTGAGAACGGGAAACTCCTCCCATCGGCAGCGACAGCCATATTGAATGCTATCGTGACGTCACCAGGGCGCACACGGAGTAACGTCGTCTGCTCTCGTTGCCGCTATGTGCGCAGCGAGGTCTCTTGTCCCCTGTACTTCCGCGGGCGACCGAAGTAGCAGTCGTTCGCGATATATGAGTGACTGGTGCCGCAAAAGCGTTACTAATAGTTACACAGTTATTCATCGGTATATGTATAGGGTCCGGTTACACTAGGCCGGTGGGACGGCGATCGGCTGTCGGTTGGCTGGTCGGCATGCAAATGCCATCGCTGACGCATAATGGTCTGTCAAGCTAGACCGACGACGACGCCAGCACGACCAACGACCCCGTATCGCAGTAGTGTAAAGAGGGAACTTAGTGGGAACTGGCAGAGTGTGGTAGGGGACTAGCTGGTATGACATTCCATAAACTTAAGACCTTTAACACTCATTGGACCTGATCATGCTAGCCACGGCGACACACGCGATGTGCGCGCACCAGCGAAGATGTGCTTTCATTCGGTGCCTGCGCATAGAACCTATCGGCGAGGCGATTGAGCGATACGAGCAGAAAACGCCGCACGACGGTGCCGCTCGTCGCTCGCCGCCACGGAGGAAGACTATATAGGAGTGTAAACTCCGCTCTCTGCGGCGACCAGAAAAGGTCACAAGCCAGCGGCGCCACTATCATGCTGGCGGCGCCTGGCGGCCTGGAAAGAAACTACTGCCGTATCGGTTGCCAAGGCAACCGGTCGAGCTTGTTGCTCCCGTTCGGCCGCGCGCGCTTGACTTCTATTGAGGACACTCTCACGCGCTTCTTAACCGCTGGTAGCCCGAAGAGCAACTGGTGCTACGCTTCAACCATTTAAGCAGAGTAAAAAATAAAACGCGTTCTTTTCCATGACCACTATAAGATGATCTGTAGCTTCTGGTTGTACGCAGGACTGTTTGACACCCGCGCGATGACTTTGATTGGATGGGTATAAGCGCTGCTGGCATTCGTCGAAGGCAAACATGCCTTCACGTTCATCGAGTATGTGACCACGCTAAGTTTCATCTGCTGGAGGGGAACGCGGGCGTCGTACAGCGCAGCGTTTATACACGTCAGCCGACAAGGCAACAAGCGGCTACAACTTCTCACCTTACTCACCTTCTCCCTGCAATACTTGAAACCGCTTTTGCAATTTCGAACAAAACACCTGCGTCCCATCTTTTAGTCTAGCAAATTCTGAAGGAGGCCGCACTGCGCGTAGCAGCGCTGTTAGTATTACGGCCCTCGAACAGACACCGTCAACAACTGTTGCTGTTTGACTTAAGGGCGCACAAGTACAACCTCACGGCGTGCCCGCTGAAGCAAACACCCGTGTCGTCTGCTTGTCGTCTGCTTTGAGCGCGCGCCGCCGGAGCCGCCTGCCCTAGAGTGCCTCGATCGATGCCAGCCCCGGGTGGAGACAACTGAAGCGAAGCCGCCATATTGAATCACAACTGGCCTCTCCCATGTACCGCGAAATGCTCGACTGGTAGCCCAGTGTAGCTTTCGCTGCAAAAGGCCGTTCAAGTTAAAGCACTGAAGCGCGCCGAGAGCATGAACGGCGCCGTTACAAACGATAGCGCCGCTGATCCCGTGTGATTCAATATGGCGGCGTCGCTTAAGTTGTCTTCACCCGGGGCTGGCATCGAAGTACCCTAGCCTGCCCTAGTCACTGGAACGTTCCAGTGACTTAAAGGGACACTGGGGAGAAATTGAAGTTGGCTTGTATCGATAGAAAACCAGCTCCTGATCACAAAACCGCCGCTCTTACTGAAAACAAAGCTCTTGTAAGGTAGAAAATAGCAAGAACCAAAATACAGGTATCGCCACCACAGGCCAATCTCGCAAGTTCAAGCGTGGTGACGCCATAGGACAAGAGACGACACCTTGGAGGAATTTTCCATCCTACTTGGTTTCGCGAATCTCTGAGGCCGACAAAGGTAGGTTGCGCAGATCAATATTGAAGTAAGTTTTGTTTTAAAATCAATAGTGCACTTTTATAACACAAGGAAGGCAGGCAAAAGACAACCTGAATGTTGGAAGCAAAGAAAACGGATGTTGTTCCGGAGCCCTCCACTACGGACGGCACCTCTACTTCCTTTCTTCTTTCACTCCCTCCTTTATCCCTTCCCTTACGGCGCGGTTCAGGTGTCCAACGATATATGAGACAGATACTGGGCCATTTCATTTCCCCCAAAACCAATTATTATTATTATTAAACGGATGCTTGGCGGCGCCACAGGCGGCCAGGAGAGAGTCGATTTTTTTATGGCGGTTCGCGTCTATGAGCTTTGCGTGCCCCGTGGTTTTGTTTTTTACGCGCTTCGATTTACAAGCGCCGAAGAGCAGAGGAACTCCAAGTGCCGCTTCAAGTGCTAGTTAACCTTTGAAGGAGCCTGTTAAGGCTAGTCAGATGATTGCCACGGTCGATGAAAAGCTATGATGGCAAGATGGTAGGTGATCGTACAAGGCAGCACTTGTGTATTCGCACGCTTGTCCGGCGAAACATTCCCGGCTGTGCCAGTCAACTTAAAACTACTTAACGGAAATCGTTTATTAGGGACGGGAGACAAGGTACAAGGCAGTACAGAAAAATTGCTGATGGCCTAGCTCTGTTAGCGAAAGCGCGGAGATTTCTGCATCAGAAGAGTGCATTCACTAGATTCGCCTTTATTGACGGCTGTAACTTGAGCCGTCGTAGCGGAGCGGAAGCGTTTCCGCCTCAAACGCCGAAGGCCCTGGTTCGATTCCAAACCTCGGCACCGGACTTCTTTTATTTAGTGAGTGGGCGGGAGGTTTCAGTGGCTCCCATAGATGCCGCCGCTGAATACGTTGGTTAATGGTTAAGCGCAGGCTCTGTTAAGGCGCGTTTATGCTGCGGCGAGGCGCGCGCGCCCTGCACGGCGAAGTCGCGTCGGTCAAAGCGAGACCCTCTATACTCCAACTGCGCTTGACCGCCGACGCGTTCGGCGGCTTCGGCGCACTCTGACCGCATTGGCGGGGAGATTGGAGCATGTATCTACTTCGCGCCGAGTGCGCCAGTCGCCGCCGGCCCGGCCAGACTGATTTGGCTCCGCGGCGAGGTGCGCGTTATATTCAATAGCTGCGGCAGTTCGGCGGAGCTGTTCATTTCGAGCTCGGCTATTTTAATCCATTCACAGTACATATCTGAAGGTACATGCAAGTTGGCGAGAGAGCCAGATCCAGTGGACCCGTTGGATCTAGCGGAAGCCGTTGAAGCGTCGTGCGCCGGCTTTGGTTTCAAGCCGCCGACTTTAAACGCGACCGCCCTCGAGCACCCATTTGTTTCTTGTGGCAAAAAATAACTTGGCCCATGCAACCGCGGGAGACCTCGACGCTGCCTGCTGCGCCCTGCAACCGCTCCGTTCAAGGAATCACAATCCGTTGGCCCCAAAGCCCCGGCCAGCCTCCTATGCGCGCAACGCACCCCTCGCGACTCCCCGCACTGGGGTTATGATATTTAGTTTGCAACGGATGCTCTCTGAGGAAGGGGGAAACCACCCGCCGGCGCCTAACCTAATCGTGCTCCCTCAAAAGCATCGCACGCTCTGTGGGGCTGGGGTCGCTGAAATGCAGGCCAGAGTTTTGTCGAGAACTACGTCGTCGGGTTCGGGAACGGGATCCATCGTAACGCTGGCAAGACGCCGGTGCAAACGTAAACGAAGCGACGGTGGCGACCCCCGATAGATGCCTTCAACGTGCGGCGGCGGTAGCTTTCATTTCGTCCAGAAATCACGGAGTCTCCGTTTACGTCACGTTTCACGTAGCTCTCCGTTTACGTCACGTTTCACGTAGCTCCGTTCTGTGTCGTCATAACAGTTCTCCGTGTCGTCATAAGAGTTCTCGAGTTTGAATTGGAGCGGCGGGAAAAAATTTTTCAACTTCGAATCCAAATTTCTTTGAAATAAATGCACCCGCCGCGGTGGCTCAGTGGTTAGGGCACTCGACTACTGATCCGGAGTTCCCGGGTTCGAACCCGACCGCGGCGGCTGCGTTTTTATGGAGGAAAAACGCTAAGGCGCCCGTGTGCTGTGCGATGTCAGTGCACGTTAAAGATCCCCAGGTGGTCGAAATTATTCCGGAGCCCTCCACTACGGCACCTCCTTCTTCCCTTCTTCTTTCACTCCCTCCCTTGTCCCTTCCCTTACGGCGCGGTTCAGGTGTCCAACGATATATGAGACAGATACTGCGCCATTTCCTTTCCCCAAAAAACCAATTATTATTATTATTATTGAAATAAATGCATCTTTCTCTCCCGGACAAGCGTCAACAAAGCCATGAAATGCCGAACTATCAGATATTGCTAATAAAAAAATTTTGATAGGGTTCTCCTCAGTGTCCCTTTAAGCCTGCCCGGGCGCTGCATTTTTTTTTTTTTTTTCGCTGCGGCTTCTACGAGGCGCCGCCACTGCATACGGCCCCGTCGGCGCATACAGTTGTGACCTTACCTGCTGGTAGCCTGCGCTCGCTCGCGTTGACGGGAGTTTCACCTCCTATGTAATAGTCCTGCTCCGTGGGCCCGGGGAACGACGGGGGCGTCACGGAATAGCGACGAGTGATGTGTGTGACGGATGCGGTGCAGTGGAAACACTGAAGCACCTGCTCCTTCACTGTGCCGCTTTCGCCGATGCTCGTCGCGATATGCTTGCGGCCTATAGGGCGCTGGGCATACTACCATACTGCCTCAAGACGCTATTGTGGCCGCAGGGCAGTGCGCGCACCCGTGAGCGAACCTCTGTGCATTCCTCAAACAGACGGGCTTGACGTCCCGTCTGTTCTCCGCCAGGTAATTACACGCAATGATCGAACGCTCCGCGAGTTCTACGTGGGACGATTAACAACTGGACGCCCTACTCCAGTTGTAGTCAACATAATGCTGTGCACGTGTGTTTCTATTGCTCCATCATTAACTAATCACGCGCACAACCTGGACACATTTATGATGTAAATAGTTTGTGTATATTAATTACCTCCCCCCTACACTCTCCTCCTGTCCCCTCACCTCTTTCATTTCATTTCTCCATTCTGCCTGCTATCCTTTATTTCCGCTGCCCCAGCTCAGGTGCTTCACTATCGATGGCAGATACTGGAGCAGCAATAAGCAATGGTGAAGGAATACTAATAGCCAATGGGGACAGGGGTCCAGTGAATATCTGGCTGGCTTCTCCTAGCAGCCCTCGAGCCTCCTGGCAAAGGTCGCTTTGGTTGGCTACCTTGAACAGCTCGAAAAACAAACAGAATTCATACCATTAGTTTAGAATATTATCTGACGTTCCTCGAGGAATTTCGTGGATTCTCTGTTATCAATTTGCAGAATTGTAGACTTTCCGCCACCGAAAGTTAGGGGCCTTAAGTGGGGATGCGGGCTTTGTATATGAAATCTGTTTTTTCACGCAGAGCAATGAAATTCAGTACACTTATTGGAAAGTTCACAAAGTACAAAATTTCACGGAAATACCATAACTAGCTTCGACATTATAAATTTTTTGAATTTCATTGCTATACCAAGCTTGCAGAAAAGCCTGGCATGACAATATATGGTAGGACATACGGTCACTCTTAAGCTTTACCAGAAGGAATGGTTGATGCAGAAACACTCTCCAAATATTTTTAGCCCCCCCCGATATTTCCGAACACAGAATGTTATATACACGCTTGCATAGTGCACTCATTATCATCATGTCGAATTAGTGACGGATTAAAAAAGAAAAATTCAAAAATATAGGACAGCCACTTCGCAGCAGTATAAAGAATTTATCTAGAAACACAATGCAGCAAACTGCACAAAAACACCTGCAGCCATTGTTGTGCCACGCTTTCTGCAAGCAGGGCAGTCAGGTAAAAAATCAGCTATAGAGAACCGGCATTTTCAGAGATTTTTTTTTTTGGTACCTACGGTCATAAAAAAATCTATTACATAAAAAAATCTATTAGTTACTTCTGTGCTTCCAAGCTTTAGGGTGAGTGTGTGTGTGAAAAACTATTTCAGGGAGGAAGCTTGAGGTAGCCGGAGCATCCTCTCGCAATCTCTAGGTGGGCTCCTCATTACAGGAGCCCATTGGCGACCGCCGCGACTCGGGCTCGGTGGACCAGGGCCTTCTGGCTTGCTAGGTCCGAGCAGCCGAGCAGGGCTGCCTCCCAGTCCTCCCGGGTGGGGTTGGGTTTGGGGGCGAGGTTCGGGGTTGACTAGCATGCCCACACCATGTGAAAGATGTCCGAAGACTTCTCCGCACAGTGTGGGCATTCTCCTGTACAGGCAGGATCAGCGTTTTAAAACTGCCGGGCACAGCAGTGTTTTGGTGTAAAGGCGGAGGAGTGTGCGTTCGGGATCCGTATCCAAAGGGTCTGAAGGCGTTGCCCGGAGAGTGAGCGCGCGGGCGGCGGCGTCTGCAGTTTCATTGCCTTCGAGGCCCACTAAAATTTTTTAGCGGTTTTAACATTCATGAGCCATCACAACTTCCGCATGTAGTTGATTTGAGAATACATGAGTTAGAACATAGTAGGAACTGTTGCCTTATTCTTGTAGCTGTTAATGAGCAACCACAGAAGGTTTCCATTAACTACATCATAGTAAATGAAAAAAAATTGTGCAACCATGTGAAACCAGGAGTACATTATTCGTGTTTTACAATGGTTACTAGCCATATCCCAGATGTCTCATCTGTATGGCACATTCCAAGTTAGGCCAATTCCATTTAGGAGACAACTGTGCCATGGCCAGAGCAAGCCAGTGATTCCTTTTCTAAATATATGCTCACAGGTAAAACTGAGGACAGAATGCAAGCACTTCAACCATGTTTTATTTCAATTTGAAGAATTCTCTACAACACTCATAACAAGGAGACTTTACACATCCATAAAAAAGGGTTAGAAAAATTGAAATTTGGAACCCTTGTTGTATGGTGTGATTTGCATGAAAAATGGAACACCCACATCTAATCAATCATAGCAAAGACAACAGCTTCACATGACGCATTCTTCATCCTGCACACTCATTATGCAATACTGGATGCGGTGAAAAAAAATAAAAAATTTAGTCATGCTTGATGGGTAAAGCCTGTTCATGACACGTCAGTTTTCAGCTTCTATATACATTGATGCAATGTACAGAATAGCTTATTCTACAATACGGGGCAAGAAAAACGATCTACACCATGCATAAAACACTGAATCACAAAAAAGAATTTGTTGACCTCTACTCATTAAAAAACAAACAATTGGAAACAATTCCAAAAGTGGCAGGCCGCAAGATAGGGCCAGGAGGTAACCACCAATTCATGATGGGTCTTCCCAAGTGTACCCTGATCAGGACTGCTCAGAAAATACATGAATCTTAAATATAACAGACCATGGCCAACAACTACAACAAAGAAATGAATCAATTATGGTACAGCAAGTGGCCAGAACAGAAATCACTTCATTTGTAATGACATCCCCAAGCGAAGATGCAAGGATGCTTTCGCAGCTAGACCAAGAAAAAGCAAATGAAAGCATTTCCTCTCAAACCTTGATCTTGGGTCATCCAGCTTTGGTGGTATTCACACATGAACAAATGAAATGCTACACCTAACCAGCACATGACTGCACATCACAAATACTCAGGTTTGGACCATAATTTTGCCTTATATGTGTACAAATGGACTTGTGCCTAGCCATCTCCTTTTCACTACGTATCCACACTATGTATTCAAGGGCACAACCATGACAAGACAATCCACCCAACCACATGTCATGCACGCATGAGCAAGCAGCACCAAAAAGAATGAACTGTGCCAGCAATGCTCCACCACTTAAGCAGATCATGTGGTTATGAAAATGTTACATCTTTGCCCAAGAGCAATGCACCGTGAAATGGCATGGAATGACGTGAAACTGCGAGTAGGCACACATTACTGAAACATTCCCTCATTGCTCCAGCCGCAATAAGTGACGATACATGCAAGCTGTTGTACCAATCTGACAGGAAGCCTTAACTGAATGTGGCTGCATAAAGCATGCATGGATACTTGTTCCACACTGCAGCAGCCCTTGCCTGGACCATGTGCAAAGATTGAGTAGTGTCTTGCTGCACACACCAATGTATACCACGCAGGCACGAAAAATTGCTTCCAGCCTTGTTTCACATTCTTGTTTCCAAGAGGCGGTGCCCTCTCACAGTCTGTGTGCAGCATTCCTTTTGAGCTCTGTGCGTTCAAATGGCAGTTGTGTGACGCAAGAAGAGCAAATGCCATTCCTCTTGTGCAGTTCTCAAATAAAAGGGGGGGGGGGGGGGGGGGGGGGAAGCAAGAAACCTGGAAGTGGACGGTGTCGGGAGATGCACCACACCACAGGCGCGTAATAAGCGGCGGCCTTACTTGTCCTTAGCAGGCCTTGTGCGTTCTTTACAACAGAGGTCAGCAGAATCAGGTTGATAGCAAGATCATAACTACTCCATAGTTTTGTCATCAGACCAAGTTGCTTCCTTTGCCCCAAAGCAAGTCCAAAGTTGAGATGTCAGAGGCATCACACTAGTTTGCCTCAAACCAGATTGCTAGCACCATTACTGGAAATGGCCATTTCTTGGTCAGTAGGTCCAACAGTTAGCAAATTTTACTTCACGTGTGCCAACACTGCATAAATGCAAGTTACCTGCAGGTAACTGAACTCATCGGTACTTAGATGGGAAATGTGTTGGCGCACCAATGAGAAAGTCGCAGTAGAACTACAGTCTGACATTATTATCCTTAGTTGGCTTCTTGCTGCTCCTTTATAACCGTGCTGTTGTGCCTTATAACACTAAATCCAAAGCAGAATTATGTCTTTTCTTTCCAGTGTCTTGTGCAAGTTATAGGAGTTGCTGCCTCTCACAACGGTAATGACTTATCATTCAAAAAGCTGCAAAACTCAATTTCACTAGGGAATGCATTTTTTATACAAAAGAAGGAGCTTGTATTTGTGAAAAGCAGGAGACCTCAGGAACCAGAAGGACAGTGAATGAAACATGACCACGATGACACCGATGACTGCAGGATTCCCTCTCCCATTTAATTGTTTTTATACATCCTAGAAATGTTGCGTAGCCTTAACATGGCCTTTTTGAGACAGGCACTGCAGTGTTCTGCAGAGGTCGAAGAGCGAAAGGAATGATAGAGAGTCACTCGTGTCCTTGATTTGAGTTGCTGCTGCTGCTAACCCAGCTGTCCCAGGACCGCAGTTAGCACGGGGAAAGCACCACCCTTCCTTGCAAAATGGTGTGCACCAGGATGAAACAACACAGGGAGGAAGGGGGCCAACTGGCACACGGCACTAGACAGTCTGTTGCGCCAGCAGTGATCACAGCAAAATGAGTCCAGTGAGAAGCAGCATGTGTAGCACCTCAACCATAGGACTCGAGCAAGTCTACACTGAATGAAGAACCAGGGAGGGGCAGACGATAACGATGGGAGAGGGCTGGATCCTGTCGTTGCTACCTGCGCAGCAGCAGGCCATTGCTCATAAGCAGTAGCTCGAGCTGGGCCACCAGGGGCAGATGGTCAGAGGGCACATGGGGGTGTGGGCAGCCCACCACCTTGTTCTCTTCCATCCAGTGAATGTCCAGGGGCCCCAGCACCCCAAGCACCCCAAGATGCTGCCTTGTGAAGAAGATGTAGTCGATGACACCCTTGAAGTCAAACCTGCACACACAAGTACGAGAGTATTAAGTCACTTCCCACTGCTGCACATGATCCATCAGACCCTGAACGCTAGACCTGCATGGTACATATACTGCCATGCCAATATGCATTACCAGAACAAACTTCCAAAGCCCACTTCAGAGGTATGCACTCAAAGCTTGTCAGCCAGGCCACAGCACAAGGATATTTACACGCTAAAGGTGCAGCAGGTCTAAAAAATTGTGCCTACTGCAATGAACACAACTTCACTGACTAGTGTGGTTTCAAATATTTACACTCTGAAGATAATGAAAACCTGAATCAAGTGATGCACATATAGTTATGCACATGCAAGAATCCAGTTCCATACCAGAAACAATGGGGGGGGGGAAACATCAAGTGCATGTGTCCAGGAAGGGTACAGTTGTCTACTTTGAGTGACTTTGCCTTTCAAGACTAAACTCGCTTCATAAATTTTCCGCAGCATGTTTTCTTATGGCATTTGAAAATGTGACGGCACTTGCCAACAGAAGTTTTGGAGTGCGAAGTTATATCCCAGCGGTCTCCGGTGCTTGCTTTTTTTTTCCTTCTGTGCCGCATGTCACATGACTGGTTTTTGGGGGTTTAACGTCCCAAAGCGACTCAGGCTATGAGGTATGCTGTAGTGAAGGGCTCAGGAAATTTCAACCACATGGGGTTCTTAAACGTGCACTGACATCGCAGAGTACACGAGCCTTTAGCATTTCACCTCCATCGAAATGCGACCGCTGCGGCCGGGACCAAACCCACGTCTTTGGGGTCAGCAGCAATAACCACTGAGCCACTGCGGTGGCTCTCAAGCCACATGAGGTCAAAACAATAGTGAATGTCTAAAGAAAATCTGTTAGCAAGATTCACAGGTCACCGCAACAACTCACAGTGAACCATTTCCAAAAGACTGACCGTTTCTGAGCATTCTTCCATACCTTCATGGATAATCCATGAAATGTTCAAACAACACTAGCCGGCTGTGAATGCAGCCATCCTTGCTCCATGTTCTAACTTGTGCAAAAGAACCAAATATTGCATCATTCCAAAAAATAATGGGCCTCGAAAATGGCCGTCTGGCTGGAAGAGTGCACAAGTACAACCTCTGAGGTTTCAACCATTAGGTTTCGACATGTGACACTGCATCATACCTTTTATATAATGTGAAGTGCTGACGGTTTTGGGTGGCCACCAAGCCCCGAGTCTAGCCCCTCTTCACCTGCCTTTCACTTTCTCGAAACACATCCAGACGATCGTAAGGAAAATTATGAACGGCTCAGAACCGTGCCATAAAAGTTCATAGAAACGTACTAAGCCACAAGAAAATTCAACATGACGGCTCCTGCATCACGAGATCAGTGCCAAATGCATGCTGTTCAGTTGGAAGAAGCAAACCAACCACCCCAACTTTTTGCTCTCCAAACTTTTGGACTTGCTCCTTTTGAAAAATTGGTGGGAAACATGATTAGTCCTGTAGGAAAGCTGGTGGCTCTTCATAAAAGGAAAGTCCAAATATTCGAAGTCCGAAAACTTGTAACAGCTGCTGCTGTACCCGTAGTCGCGCTGGCTTTGGACAATAACGAGCCTCTGCTACCGATTATGGTTAGACTATGTGTATTACCCAGTAAGTTTCTATGGGGAAAATGACTCCCAAAAAATTTGGGGACAATTTTCAAGAGAAATAATGTCGTGCCTGTGCAGTTGAGAACCTCGGTTGAAATTTGGGAGTTTCCTGGAACAATGGAGTATCTCTCCACTGCTGCAAACTATAAGCGAGGCCTTCCATTTTCAGAAAAAACCCAGTTTCAACCGATTCTCGTACCCTGGGCAGATTTCTTAAAAATCGAGTCAATTTAATTTCTACCTGAAACTGGAGCTTCAAGAAAGTGATTTGCACAGAGCATAAAGCCAAAGGCATAGCAAGAAAACTAGAACGTCTTTCAGTAAAATGTTAATTTTAAACATCTTTTAATGCTTGGCATATGCATTTGACGGATAAGTTTTAAAAGTGTTTTAGAAGCAAGGCTGGAATACAGGTACTGATAAGACTCATCAGTACAGTCAAGCCCACATATAACGGCCCCACTTAAGACGAACTATCGCTTATAACGAAGGAGACCTGCGCGACCGTCAAAATATACCTTGTTTCAATTGCATAAAATCACACGTACAGCGAACGTCATTAAGCCCTGCTGATCGGTTGCAGCGAACGGACGGCATAAACTCGGCGCCGCAATGCGAGATAACCTGCCTCCGACCCCTTTGTGCACTCGGCGCACGGTAAGGTTTCGGACCGAGCCTCATCCAAAGCGAAATGCCCGCCCCGTTTTTTGCCGCTCTCAAGCGAACTACCCTTTCCCCGCCGACGCGCCTTCCAAGATCGCCCTCCCGGCCCTCCTCGCAACTCCACTTCCCTTTCCTCACTCTCTTGCAAATCCGCGCGCGGTCTTTGCGATCAACAACGCCGCCGCCTGTGCCAATCGCGGAGGCCACGCTCCGTGAAGCAGGCCTTCCGTGGGAGCCAAGAGGTGGCTGCAGTGACGCTCACGGACGCCCCTCATTGGTCTCTCCGCTGGCGCTGTGCTTCTGTACCTTTAGCTTGATTGGCTTGATTGGTGCCTGTGTGCGTTGCACGTCTACCCCATCGCGCGCTTTTGTCACTCTTGTTGTTGTGTGGACGTTTCGTTGGCTTTGTTAAAATCTATGGCCCTGGTTGCAATTCGGGATGGCGGACGGGAACACCGTGCCCATTTCCAATGTATTCAGCGGCAGAGATGATGAAAGCGGCCTGGGCAGAGGTGACGGCCACTGGCGAGCGGAACTGCTTTTGCAAGGCTGGCTTCGTCAACACAGTGTCTGTGCCGAGCCTGATGCTTCGGAAGGTAACCAGTCCGGCGGCAATTTGTGGCAGCGCGTCGCAGACTTCGACATGGGGGGTCATGACATTGGTTGGGATGATTTTATTTCTGTCGATGACTATGCCGACAGCGCGGAACCGTGCATGGACGAGGGCATCGTTTAAGTGCGGGACGAGAGTGATGCGGAGGAATCGGATGAGGATGAAACTTCGGAGCCAGCAACCATAAGCGCGCCTGTAGCAATGAGCTACATAAAGAGCCTCAGACAACTTGTCTCTGCCAAGGGCCTTGGCAAAGAGCACGCTTCTGCTTTAAATAAACTGGAAACCTCCCTCATCGGATCTATGCTGCAAGAACACGTCCATCACGGACTTTTTAGCAAAAAAAAAAATTTAAAGTTTTGCCAAGCAACTGTCTTTAAACCTGTGGTCCACTTACTACAAACTTCGGGATATAACGAACGGACACCGCGTGACACTCATGTTCATTATAAGCGGGCTCGACTGTATCACTGTAGCAAGCATTAGCCATGCTAATGACACTCAGTTTCAAGGTTCTTGAGCATAATAAATGACCGCTACACTTTGACTATCTTTGCAGCATGCAAACAAAGGCAGGCATGTCAAGCACAGATGCAAGAGTATTGCACAGGGGGATGATAGTGAATGTGGCAAAAAGATAATTGTAATAAATGAAAAATAAAAAATATCTGAAAGACGAGCAGAAGTGTTTCTAAAAATAACGAGCAAAATACTACAGAGTATTTTATGTCCCAAGCAAAAAGTGCGAAGGGGTTATTTATTTCTGCTGCAAAAGAAAAAAAAAACTCATTAAATATTTTGTAGAATAGTTTGATTTTTGTAAAAAAAAAAACATGCAAAAGGAGAGGGAGGAAGAAAACGAAGGGCCCGAAGTATAAGGAGCAGCTACTGGGCCTTTGTCATTTTTGAAATCACACGAAATTATTGCATTTAGGAAGGGTATGAATCAAAGAAAATTGCCCAATGACAAATTAGGAAAAGAAAAATGTTGCTTCTGGATGTAGGCGTGAATCTATGTGGACTACCTTTGCTGCTGTTGTAGTCAGAACAGCACACAAGACCGCTCCACTACCAAGATGCTACTGCAGATAAACAGAGCACCTCAAACTGGTCACTCACGTATAGTTTGTGTAGGGCATGATTCCATCTTCATAGGCTTCCTTGATTTTGAAAGGGTGAGTGTACATCGTACCAACGAGTGAATTGGATTGTAGGCACATTTTGCGCAGGCAATCCTTGTAACCAAGTCTTTTGAAGTCTGGATGGTCTGACGAGACATGGCCTGCCTTCAGGAACTCAACAACACCTAGAAAAAGAAACAAAGCGTCTTTAGTCATATGGTTCTGTAGTAAACAGAAACATTTGCACATCTGAAAAATTAACCACTTTGGTTTGCACAAAAAGATCGGACGCCACTGGCAAGTGCGACACTGAACAGTTATTGATGTGCTGGTGACAAAGTGCACGAAGAACAACAGACGCTGAACAGTGCAAAAAAAATTTTTCCAGAGAAAGAATTGAATGATATCATTTTGGCCCTTTCATTGCGTGTATCAAGAAAAGAAGCTCAGCACTTCCGAAAGCTGCTCTTTTAGTTATTACTGGGCAGAACTTCCATAACACTTACACACATACACCAGCAATGGAAATCATGGGAGTCAATGTGCTGTAAGGAAGCTGATAATAATAATAATGGATGTAACATTAATTTCTTGTGATGAGTGTGAAAAGAACACAAGACCAGAAATTACAACCGACTCCTGTTACGACGAACAATCTCAATGGTATTTCCTGGGCATCTGCGTGACAATCACAAAGCAAGAAAAAAACAAAAAACTTCCCCACATTTTTGTGCGAAGTTGTGAGGAAGTTCTGCGGGAAGGTGTCCTTGCAGAGTAAGCGTTCTTGCAGGGTTACTTCTTTCTTACAGGCGCATGGTAGGCACCCAGCCCGCGAAGAACGATAAAGAACATAGGCGTGGGGTGCACCTGCTCGCTGACTCTGGCATTGAGCAGTTTTTCAATAAGCGTGGTGCTGCCACACGCACATTGTAGCGCAGAGACCTTCGATAACCAGATATCAGCGCGACAAAGTAATAATAATAAAAAATGAACCTACAGTGTGCTCAGAGCCAGAGGTTGCTGCAGAGGAGAAAAAATGACAATGGAAGAAAAAAACTACACCAATTCAGTTTTAAAGCAGGATGACGTGAGCTTGTTTCATCCCCTCATTGTGCAGCTCACTTCATGAACAGTGTAATCAATGCTTTCTTAGAAATTATCATCCCACTGCAAGTAACGTATATACTCCTGTATAAGACGCACTTTTTTCATCAAATTTTCCGAGCTGCGAGTTATACACGAATCAGGCCTATAGCTACACATATATTAACACACCGTGGTGCCACTGCGGCTACTGTGTCAGATAATTAAAATGCTGGCGACAGATACGAACATTTTATTTCACCATTCATTGCCGCTTTCGTGCTAATCTCTGTCGGAGGAGCTCAGCTCATTGGCACTCTCACCGCTGCTGGACGAGCTCGCCTCATTTGCGTGCTCCCAAAGCTAGTTGTCCTCTGTGCCGTTTATGGCGTTTGACAGCTCCGTGACTCAAACTCTTTGCGATTGTGTCCGCTGACAATGAATGCCACACGAAATCCAAGCGCAAACTTGCTTGAGCGATGCTCACTTAAGCCACCCTGTCGGAGTTGTTCCATGGTTGCCTGTTGTGGCCATCCACTCGGTGTACGAAATTCCATCTTGAATAGCCGGTTAACGCAAACATCGAGCAGCTGCAGCACGCTTGTCAGGCCACTAGGAATTACGGCCAAGTCCATTCGGCAGACTGCCAGCAGAGTCTTCACTCGGTCGTGGCCTAGTGGTCTGGGCGTCCGCTTCGGCTGCGGGAGGTGGTTGGTTCGAAATCCACCGCCGGACACCCACTGGTAAAAATGAGTACAAGTCACCCCAGCCCGGTGCCCGGTTTCTTCAGGGGTGTGTGCTTGGAGGAGGCTCCACAAACCCCGCTGCACCCCTTCGGGGGCAAACCCAGTTTCGAACAACTCAGCCTACAAAGGTGGTTCGTGTTTCACTCCCAAGTGAAGAGTTCGACTCGAGGCTCGTAGGCCTCGCATTCGGGAAGTGTTGGGTTCGGTCCCCAGTGCCGCCGAGTACCCACCGGCTTTTAATGGGTACAAGATTTACCCCGGCCTGGTGCTCAGCTCTTCTGGATGAGATGCTTGGGAAAAGGGTCTTGACCACAGTTGCTCTGACGGATCAGCGATAAGTTCTGTCGACAACAACGTTAAACCACCGCAGCCGTGGCCTCGTGAGAGAGCACCCACCTCGGCTTCGGGAGGTGGTGGGTTCGACTCCCGCTGCCGGCCGGTTACCCATCGGTTTCCTCAAAATGGGTACAAGCTATGACCCGGCCTGGAGCTCGGCTTACTAGGGTTACATGGCTTGGCATAGGAGCCTGCGCCTACACAACACAAGAAGGGCTTTGTAGTGTAGCAGGCCTCCTGGTCGGTTCTGCAACACTGTTTTCAGCAGTCTATGGAAAATTTGTCGAACATCCAACCTTCCTTTTTCTTGCACCCGGACTATGGTACCCTGGCGGAAATTCTCTCTTGGCAGAGTCTCTCTCTAGAAGACAACGTAGGGTGGAAGCTTCCTTCCATCAGCAGTGACGCAAAGCATCACTATGTATCTTTGCCGTGGAACGCCAGTAGGGCGCATGGAGACACTTTTTGCCGGTTGGCTTCCACCATGCAATATTCAGGGGCATTGAACCAGACAGCGGTCTGATCAGCACTGCCTATCTGTGAGAAGTCGTACTCACGCTCCCTCCAAAGTGCGTTCACAAAGTGATGAAACTTCATTATTTGGTCCTCATATTCGGCTAGCAGCTTCTGGCACGATGTCGTTCGATGGTGGATGGAGAGTTGGTGCCGTTTCATGAAACGAAGCCACCCTCGATTGGCTTTGAAGTCCGCAGGGCGAATGTTCATGTGCTGAGCAATAGCGTTTGCTTTCATGTGGATCATTTCCGCAGACACCACGAAACCGTAGCTCCTAATAGTGCGAACGTACTCGACGAGGTCCTCTTCAAGTTTTGAAAACTTGCACTGTTTCCCACGGAAAGCCTTCCGGATTCGGGTAGTCTCGGCGAGGTCTTGCATTTGCATACACCAGCAGCGAACACACGTTTCGTTGACGTCAAACTTGCGACCGGCCTTCTGTTTACCGTGTTCCTCATATACTTTGCCATTTCAAGTTCGAAGTCTGCAGTGCAGGACAGTGTGCTTTTTGCTTTTTGTTCTCGTTAAAAAGCACGCAGCCTGCCACATGACAGCGCATGCAACAACAGACTCCACAAGCAGTCCACACACTTCCAAACGAAGCACCGGATAACAAAGACCAAATGAGGCTGAGAAAGACACCGTGAAAACCGGAAACAGAAAGCCGCGGAAACGTCGTGTTGCGCAACGATGGTGGGCTCAGTAGCTGTGCATCAGCGCAGGCTACTAATCCGCTATTTTCACAATGCAGGTGTTCACCTTGGCTGTGCAACTGTTTTTCGCCACTCTACCGTCTGCCTCCTGTACATCAGTTTTGACCGCCGCCCCGAAGTTCCTTGAAAAAGGCCTTTTTCATCCGCCTGCCCCATCACTGTTGCTGCCCCATCGCCTACCCTCATCGTCGCCAGAGGACGTCATCTTAGACCATCTGTGGCCAGTCCCATCACCAAGAACATCATTTGATAATTCTATCAGTCATATAAAGCCCCTGCTGTCATCGCCGCCGCTCTGTGGTCTCAGTAGCTGTGCATCAGCGCAGGCTACTAATCCGCTACTTTTCACAATGCAGGTTAGTAATAAGTTTTCCTTATTTGCTAAAAAAACCAGTAACTACTTTTTAATGCAGCTGCCGAGCCCTCAGTGCTGCTGTAGTATTGCTGCCGAGTGTTCACGTGTTCTTCGTTTTCTTTTACTATTGTCAGGCGATGTTGAAACTAACCCAGGCCCCGACCGTTACGACAGCATACTTTCCGAGCTCCAAAAACTAACTACCGGACAAGCTACATTAATTTCTGATCTGCAGGACATTAAACACCAACTGGAAACTACCGAAACAACCTTGACCGACTTAAACAAGCGCATGGACACTCTAGAATCACACTACGCCACACTTTCTACTCTCCATTCTGAAATCGACGACCTGAAAACTTTAAACACTGAACTTACCTGCAAGGTCGACAAACTGGAAGCACATATGGACGACGGAGAAAATCGGCCTCACCGTAACAATCTCATATTTTACAATATTCCTGACACTATGACACTAACCCCACTGAAACGCATGCGGACTCGGAAGAAACAGTTATTCGCCAATGCTCCACTCAACTAGGTTTAGCCATCGAACCCAATCTAATCGACCGTGCTCACCGCCTCGGGCGTCACTCTACAGATCGCACCAGGGCAATCATCGCTAAATTCACCTCATCGAAAACTAAAGAAAGCATCCTTTCTTTAGGCAATAAGCTCAAAGGCACCAACTACAGTATTGGCGAAGACTTCTCCCTTCCCGTTCGTAATGCCTGCAAACATCTTGAAGCCTTTGCCAAATCGGTATCCGGTAAGCTCTCTTTGCGCTTCAAAACATTACATATTGGTCCTAAACGCTACATATTCGATGAATCATCACAAACAGTCAAAGAGGTAAAATAGCAACCATCTCAGCTCCTGTCGACAGATCGTTCTAGGCATGTACACCAAGAAGCATTTTCATTGTCAGCAATCTTTACTAACGTGCGAAGTTTCATTTCAAAGCGTGACATTGTTTCCCATATCGTCACTTCATCTGCCAGTAACATACTAGTTTTGACAGAAACGTGGCTAAACAGCGATATTTCTGATAGTGAAGTGCTTGCCGACTTGCCCAATTTCTGTTTTTCGCAAAGATCGCCTAGATCGAAGGGGAGGAGGGGTACTGATTGCCACCGCTCGAGATCTGTCATGCTCAGCCATTAGCATTTCATCAGATATAGAAATAATATGAATTTTATGCCACGCTTCACCTAAATCAGTTGTGATCGGCGTTTGCTACAGGCCTACTAACAGCCCAGATTTCCCTCGAAAACTTAATAACGCATTGAGTGAAATTAAAGCTAAACACTCTAACACATGCACTCTCCTATTCGGAGACTTCAATTTTCCGAGCATCGACTGGAATAATCTAACCGCTACAGGGAATAAGGATGCTAATGAATTTCTAGACGTTTGCCTTAATTTCAACCTCATTCAAACTATATCTGAGCCAACTCGTGTAACCGAAGACTGCGCAAATATTCTAGATCTATTAGTAACGGATAACCCTGAATGCGTTCATTCCACCACATATCTACCAGGCATCAGCGATCATCATGTCATACATGCCGGCTTCACGATTATACCATCCTTACGCGCAACAACTAAAAGAACTATCCGATTATACGATAAAGGAAATTATACAGAATAAATAATGAACTTCACACATTTTTGCTAGGATTTCAATCCAACTTTCATCAAAGATCCATTCATGATAACTGCTCCTTGTTTAAGAGGAAAATCGACGATTTGGTCGACAGGTTTATTCCGAACATAAATATAAGAACTAACCCTCAAAACCAATGGTTCACAAAAACACTTAAAAGCCTTGAAAACAAAAAGAAGCGTCTTTTCCGATCGGCCAAGTTGCTTCCTAGTCAGAACGCTTGGAACAAATATTACGCAGCCGAAAAACGTACTTATCAAGTATTCGTGAAGCCAAGCACACCTTTTTCAACTCCGATCTGCCTAAAATGTTGTCAACTAACCCCGTAGGTTCTGGCAAGTCATTAACCCCCAGCACACACGCACTATTTCCCTCACCGATGGTTCGGGTGAAACTGCATGCAAAACAGAATGCGAAACAGAATGCGCCAACATGTTCAACCAGCCTTTTCTTCCGTGTTTACTAATGAAATACATCTGACATTTCCTTCAAACGCCCCAGTTATGCAAGATACTATGCCTTCTCTTACATTTTCTTCAGCAGGAATTCCGTCACTAATTGAAAACATTAAACTTTCATCCTCTGCTGGAATTGACAATATCAACGCTAAAATACTGATTAATGCCAAAGATATATGTTCATCTCTGTTGTGCTTGTTATTCGCTCGGTCACTCTTCACAGGTCAACTGCCCATAGACTGAAAAATTGGGAAGGTCGTTCCAGTCTACAAATCAGGTAACAAGAACTCGCCGCTTAATTACCGTCCCATCTCTCTAACTAGTATTCCCTGCAAAATCATGGAACACGTCATCTATACCCATATCATGGCATTCCTTGATTCGAACAACTTTTTTCAACCTGCTCAGCACGGGTTTCGCCGGGGTTATTCCTGCGAGACACAACCTGTTACGTTCATTCATGATCTGCATGCTAACCTTGATTGTAATCTACAGACTGACATCGTATTTTTAGATTTTGCGAAAGCCTTTGATAAAGCACCCCATAAACACCTGCTGATAAAACTTTCCCAATTAAATTTGCACCCCCATATTTTGAAGTGGATTGAAGAGTTTTAACTAATCGTTCGCAGTTTGTCTCCATTAAAAATAAGAACTCTAACTCACTCTTAGTAACGTCGGGCGTTCTACAGGGATCTGTGCTTGGCCCACTACTGTTTCTCATATACATCAATGATCTGCCTTCAAACGTAACATCTAACATACGCATGTTCGCTGACGACTGTGTGCTATTCTCACCACTGCTGACCAATCTTCTCTTCAAAATGATCTCAATGCTTTTCAGGAGTGGTGTAATAAGTGGCTAATGGAACTTAACCCACGTAAATATAATCTTTTGTCCATCAGCCGCCACCGTAACCCTCTAATTTTCTCTTACGAAATATCAGAAGTTCCCGTACAACTAGTTCAGTCATACAAGTACCTAGGCATAGCAATTTCTAGCGATCTTTCTTGGAGCTTGCATGTAACTAACATAATATCATCAGCAAACAAGACGCTAGGTTTCCTCAAGCGCCATCTTCAACATGCTTCCCAACATATAAAGTTATTAGCTTACAAATCATTCGTCAGGTCCAAACTAGAATTTGCATCGCCCATTTGGAATCCTCATCAAGCTTACCTCATCAATGCCCTCTAATCTGTTCAAAATCGCGCTGCTCGCTTCATTCATTCATCGTACTCTTATGACATCAGCGTTTCCTCCTTAAGAACAGCATCTGGATTATCACCCTTATCGCTCCGCCGTCGTATTGCCAGCCTGCCTTTATTTCACAAATTCTTCCACAGCCCTATGCACATCGCACCTTATATTCTTCCCCCAGCACGCATATCTTATCGCACCAGCCATCACCTACAAGTTGCCCGTCCACGCTCACGCACCGTCACTTTTTCTAATTCCTTCTTTCCTCGTGCAGCCGCAGACTGGAACGGCCTTCCAACAACGTTGCCATCATCACTTGCCCAAGCCTTTTCGTTGAAAATGTAAAAACGTTCCCATTATTGTGAATCTGTGCTTTTAATTGTTGCCACCCCTTATGCAACACCCCTCTTTTTGGGGCCTTTAAGGTAATAAAATGAAATGAAATGATAATGGATGCAGATCCAGTATCACAATGAGGGTGATGACTTCTTGTCTGCAATTGTGACTAGGGATGAATCATGGTGCCACTACTACGAGCCTGAAACATGACGGCAAAACTTACAGTGGAAACATTCGAATTCACCACCACCAAAGAAAGCAAAGGCCACCATCTTGTAGCACTAACTGGCGCCATCTTGTAGCACTTAGCAGGAATAGGCACGTTTTTGGCGCGCTCTAGTTTTTTTTTTTCCAAACTTTTGCAGCCGAAAGAGAGGGGTGCAGGCTATATACGAGTATATACGGTAATTTCATTCATTGCTCTCATGCAACATATTCAGAACGCCCTTTGCCTTCTCACAGAACTATTTTAGGGTACTTCTCATAGAGTGAACAAATTCTCATGGTCCCTTGAAATTTGTCGCAACGGGAGTGTACAGTATACGGAATCTTCCCTTCCACAACCAGTAAAATTACAACAAAGGGCTTGTTCATCAGGAAATGCCACATTGGACTGAGGCACCATCACCCTTGTTCACCTCCGGTTCTTATTCCAAGAAAATATTCCACTCCCAGTGACCATTGAATTATGACCATCCCAGACTTCAGCGGCCAGAGAATAGAGTGTCGCGACAAGAAAAATGCATGTAATGAAAGTTGCTGCTAGGCCACATAGACCTTACAAGCCACACTGCCAATTCTAATGCCATTACTGCAGTTAATCTCACAGTGGCTTCTCGTGCAATGACTGGACTGTTGGAGTAGCATACCCTCTACAACAAGCTTTCAATGCAACTATCAATCTTAACTCTGCATGAAAAAACATGTAGAGTTCAAAATACGAGAGCGAGTCAAGTGAAAGTGAGCCAACCCACCTCTCGCAATAATGGCTCGGTATATTATCTGCGAGGCATGCGCGTAGCACACAGGCATCTCTCATTTACGAAAGTGACAAGCAGGTGTGAGGATAAACATTCGTTAATGCCCTCACACACTGGGTTGAACATGGTTGTGTGACATAATGGACGCTCCAAAAGTTGAACAGCGCGGTGTCACGAGGTTTTTGACAGCTGAAGGTGTTTTCCAACAAGAAATTAGTTGCTGTATGGCTGCTGTGTACAGTGAACATCGCATTTCATTGGCCACTGTGGAGCACTGGAGCAAGCGGTTCAAAGAAGGACGTGAAAGTTGCAAATACAATCCAGGACCACACCAAAGCCACAGTATAATCACCCCCAAAACAATTGCAAAGGTTTGATGAGCTGATTAGACAAGAACGGAGGATAAGCATCGATGAACTGGCAGGGCATGTGAACATCAGTTGTGGTTTGGTTCACACCATAATTCATGACCACTTCGGTTATCAGCTCTCGTGTACGCAGCAAATGACCAAGATTTTGAAGGACCGCCAGAATACAGAGGTTCAGTGCTGCCTTCACTCATCTGATCCAGTATCCCAATGAGGGTGATGACTTCTTGTCTGCAATTGTGGCCGGGGATCAATCATGGTGCCACTACTATGAGCCTGAAACATGACGGCAAAACTTCAGTGGAAACATTAGAATTCACCACCGCCAAAGAAAGCAAAGGCAGTCATTTCTGCTGGAAAGGTGCTGCTGACTTTTTCTTTTGATCGTCAGGGGACATTACTGATCGAATTTGCTAAACCTGGAGAGACCATCAATCGTTTCCGATATTGTGAAACACTGGATCGGCTGAGTGTTGCAATCAAGAACAGATGACGTGGAAAACTGACGAATGGGGTCATCTTGCTCCACAATAATGCCCATCTCCACGTCACTTATGTGGTTAACACAAATGCTGCAACATCCACCATACAGCCCAGACCAGACTTGTTGCTTTGTGACTTCCACAATTTCGGGAAACTGAAAAAACAACTCAAGGAAACCAGATTCAAGTCGGATGATGACGTGAAAGAGTCAGTTACAGAATTTTTGAAGCAACAACCCAAGGAGTTTTATGAGACCGGAATCACATGACTCGTTAGTCAGTGGAACAAATGTCTAAATGCTCAAGAACAAAAACAGTGCAGCAACAGCGCAGCAACAGTGGTCCCTGTTGCCGCACTGTTTTTGTTCAAGTGTGTGCAAACTCGCTCAACTCGCTGTTTTACTGAAGTTTTCAGGGAGACTACTTTTAAATAAAGTACCCCGTTTGTCATACATTCGCATTGCCTCACTTTCATTTGACTCGCCATCGTAGCTAGAATACCGCGGTATTTAGTACCAAATAATTTCTCATATTAAGGCCTTTTCATGGCTGAAACAGATTTTTGCAACACCTAAAGTGCACTGCAAAGCAAACTTAATGACCTTATGTTTGCACACTAACTACTGGTGCCACCACTGAAACAAGGAAATTTAGTGCCAGGACACCAAAAACCGTTATATATAATATCAAACTCACCGGACTCTGGCAGGGAGTTCATGTCACCACAAAGCAGCAGTGGAATGTGGGAAGCATCTATTGGAAGCCTACGATGCGGTCCTCCAAGGGATCCACTCCTGTACATCTGCACAGCCTCCTCGGCAAGAATGCGCAGCTCCCGCATTAGCAACATCGTCTGGATCAGCTTCACATCACAGTACTCTGGGTCCCAGTGGATGTGTGCTGTGCACACCAGAATTGGTGGCTGCTGGTGTACCAGACTCTTGTACTCTGGGTTCGCTGCATGACGAGCAATGCGACAGGTCAGGGAGCTTTTCAGTACAGAGACTACTTACAAAAAAAAAATCCACTTCCCGGCTGTTGAATGAAATACAAACATTAGGCACATCATCTGCACCTCTTCTCTTTCTCTCCATTGAAAGATAAGTGTAGGACTGATAACACTGCATGTTTTAGGATGCTACTCTATGTTTTTTCTTTCCACTTTCCATGAAAATGAGACTCCCAATAACTGGTTAGACATGGCACAATGTGCAACTTGGGAGAAGAGGGCAGATACATACAAACAGTGTAAAGATAATTTATTAATTTCCCAGCACATGTTTATAATCACTCTTAGATATATGTTCTCCCTCTCAATAAAAAACACCGGTCAATAACAGCATGTTATTCAACGTCATCCATATATGTCATCACCAGGGAAAATGCACGGAAATTTCCCAAAGAGTCTATTAGAGATTCTAAGATAAAACAAAATGCATGCTTTCGAACATTAATACTGTTTCATACATAGCAGTCAATGCTGCCAAAGCTAGCGCGCCTGTTCACACAGGCTAAGTCTATGCCCAAAAAGTAAATCGCAATACAACTAATGTGAACACAGGCATGTTTCGTTGTGGAAAACCTCAAGTACTATGAGTGGCAACCTCTTGCACTTCGTGTTACCTAGCTCTTGCCACAATTTCGTCCTCCGACTCATCGAGAAGAATGAAGTGACAGTACGATTCCTGGCTGGTAGGCCGAATCACTCTTACTACATCTGCACCTAAAAGTAGTTCACACTCGAAAAAAATAGCCAGAGGGCCCGAACACTGAGAGCCTCATAGATTCAACCAATATTTTCAGTACTAGCCCTTCGTCTTATACCGCTCTGTTTTCGTCCAAACACTGACCGAGGCTTTGAGAAGAACAAATGATACGTGGCGGAGTAATATAGTTTCGTGAATGCATTACTTCCGCATCCTCCGTAACGTTGCCTGCTGTGCATGAAACAGAGTATACAGCATGTGTACAGTCATCCACAGACCTGTCTAGAGCGCTCGAACCCCATGCCGTCTGCACTCCGCAGCGTGCAGAGCTACGTCTAGCGGCGACACCTGGTTTGAGATTGCGAATCTTTGAGTGTTGCCTGAGCATCAGACATGCAAGGTAGTTGAGCCCATCCAAATGAATCATGGCACCAGCGCTTTTACATGAGCATATGAGTGAAGGCTTAGTCACCGACCCTCACACCACCACGTGGCAAATTCGAGCTGTACATGCAAAGCACGCTTCAAAGATCAAACTCCTCTCATGGCTAATGAATAACACCTACGCTAGCAAATACATATTTCTGGCGTGCTCACTTATAACCCCGAGAAACCTTCATATTTTTTTTTGTACAGAACGCCCGAGAACAGTCTCAACGCTAAGTGCCCTCGGCATTATGTTCGACGATATCCGCATACGTCACCAGCAGGAAAGTTAAGGAAAATTACGCATAGATTTGAACCTTCTTTATGACTAGCATTTGCTAGCAGGTGATTCGTTTGCTACCTTCCCAGCCGAAGAAGCATCAGACAGAAAAATGCTAACAATATATATTGCAACTGATAATCTGCTGAGTGCCGATTCGAGGTTGTAATGAAAAATTACGCACAAGTATTTTAAGCTGTACCGATAGCCTTTTTTGCATTCTTTCCTTACTGGCGATTGCATATTCAGTGTACTCCCGATTCAAGGCTGCCAAAATACGACCATGCCGAGCCAGCGACAGCAGTGTGAGATACGGGCTAGCATAGCTGCGAGAGTCATATCAGATCATTGTTGTTCTTAAAAAAAGCCACCACCTAGGAAGGAAACACTCAGAAGAACATGACTACACAGGCCAGCTAGCGAATGTTCCTGCTAAGTCAAGAGCATGGCGAGCATGTCCAAACCTGTAACTAGATGGCGCTACTTCTCACACATGGCTGTGCCCATGACAAAATGGTGTGTAGCAAAGCTCTGAAAGAGAAACTGAGTGGTGAAGGGGTGCATGCGATCGCTTGGAGTGGCAATCAGACCTGAACACAGCCTCCCTTTGGGCTGCATCTGAGTTAACCCGTTAAGGAGGGTCAAACAAAATTTTTAAAGTCAACTGAAAGTATGAATTATCGAAGTTTGAATTAGCAAGAGCCTACTGTAGCAAGCCAAGTACTAAAAACTTAAATATATTAACCCCATAAAAGTTAAGGGTGATGGCAGGTAAAATTAATAAAGTGTCATTTTTGATTTCGCACTTAAAGAAGTGCCAGGATTCCTGAAGAATACTATCCTACAAATGGTGAGCTCATATAAGTGCTGGATGATATCTAAAAATGGTGCCAACCACAACAATTTGCTCTTTAAATGGAGCACCAATTGAGGCACCACCATTTACCAAGTTGTTTTTGGTTTCAAAACAAAGTAAAAGCTTCAAAAAAGTGTTTTGTTTTTAAAGAACTTCAAAGAACCCATTGGGAAAAAAGTTATGGTGCAAGGGCAGCTTTGGCCAAAGAGCACCATGGCACAAAGTAATTTTCTTTACGTGAAGTCAAAAGCATTTTGCAAGCATTTCACCCCAGAGAAGCAGAGCACCAGGCCAGCTAGGCAAAAGCTTGTACCCACTGCATCATGGTCGAGTACCCAGAGGCACTGCAGATCAAACCCTGCACCTCCCGCATTGAAGGTGGTTGCTCAAACCAATAGGCCCACGCTTTGATATTTTTCCACTTTTAAACGGTTCAGTTATAGGTGAACTGGTGCTGTTTGTTAGCTGTCTGACCCCCATCAGTAGTTTTTCCTGTCGTGCCCCGCTGTTATGCTTTACATCTTAGTTGTGCTTTATATCTTGAAGTGCACAGATATACTATATAATCTCGTGGGCCGCACCCACGTATGAGCCACACCCACTGTTTTGGACTAGATAATGAGAAAACATAAAGTATGGGCTGCAGCTTCAGAAATCACACCCGAATTAATAAGCTACGGGGACACTTTGTTGGGAAATGTGCATGGCGAAAGCCTTCCCGCTTACTGCTACCTTGACTGCCTGTTCGTATATACAACTGTCACTGGGGCACGGTGGAACTGGGGCGAGCGGTGCGACTGACGTCACTGCTGGGGGTGCAAGTAGGATGCGCACTGGTGAGGGGGAGCGTAGCAGCTGGCACTGCGCCAAGATGAGGCGGATGGACACCGTCACCGCGAGTACGAGCACTTAAAGGCTTTTGCCTTAAAAGGAAGTGCGGCTCTTCTTACATGAGTTTATACGGTAAGCAGTCAGATGCAGCCCATACCATTTTCCACAATTCCTTCTTTGAACTGCAACAGAGCTACCAGACCAATGTTGTCCTTGGTCATGACCCTGTTGAGCATGTCATCCGAGCCATCTGCATTAGCCATGGCCAGCTGGTTGAACTCCACAAGGTGCTCTTTTATGAGTGTGAACCTGCAATCATATTAGACATGATTAGATTATGCGGTAAAACCAGATGAGGTATTTCTGCAAACACCTGCTCACAGAATACATAACCTTTAAAAAGCACTTTAGCATGCCCAACGAAAAAAGAGGGAGGGTTAGATATTACACATGGAACACTTGCAGTTTATGTTAATAACTTGCTGGTTTCATCACTGAGTATTTTCAATTTATACAAAGAAACGCCAAAGTTTGGAATCTGCTATGGCTGGTTGTAAGCAGAGAACATGAGCCCACAGCTGCTCAGCCGTTCCTAGCTCTGAGGAGTGGGCTCGAAAGGAGTGCAAAGGGAGCAAAACTCCTCACTGGAGGAAATCAACAGGGAAGCATAGAATAGGAAAAAGGCTGTTAAAGGTCTGAGCCAATCTTAGTGCCAGCTCTCCACTGACGACAACATTAATGAAGAGGCCAATAGACAGGATATGTGAATGGGCTTTCTAAAAACTACCCCAGTCGTGGCAATATGCAATACAATTTTTTTGGGATGGTGACAGGCAAGGAGTACTGCCAACTTAAAAAAAAAAAAAAAACCCTAGCAACGAAGACTCCTCTTCAAAAGTTCCTAAGTTCCCTATGCCACTTTAAGTGCGATCAAAGCTGCCACCAAGCAGTGGCATGGGCTCCTGTTTCACTCCTGAATGCTTAGCAGCTGTTCAAGTTGCCCTCTAAGATACCTGAACCTATGAAAAGCAGTGCACATAACAAAACATGGCAGTGCTTCTTTCATAAAGGGAATTACAAAAATACAAAATACAAGAATAACAAGCATATGGCTACAAGGCAAAGGCATGCAATAAATGCTGTCCTGCAAAGACTCCAGCACAGAATTCCCTTTGCTGTAGCAACTTGCTTACAGCTTCTGGGGTCACACCCGGTGCAAGCAGTGGTGCTGAAGTACACAGCAGCAAAATGATGGTAGGTACTTGCGACTCAAACAAAACAATTAAGGATTCCGCACAGAAAGACGTACAACCTGTGAGCAACTGGACAGCAATGACTGTACCATCACAAAACTACCCAGCTGCAAAAAGAAAATGCTGAAGAGAATTTCCCAACAGTAAAGTGTTACTTACTTGCTCAATCGAAAGAAGATGGCACAACCATCAACGTGCTTCCTATCACACTCAGCCATGGTCTTTGCTCGAGATTTCGGGGCAAAGATGCCATCGTAACCATCTTTTTTCAGCTCCGGTAGGAAAAATAGATGAAACTGTTCCATCTCTACCTCCTAGAAAACGCATACAAAAAATGTAATGAATGGTGAATTCCACCCACCAGTGTATTTGCATTCTTAAAGGAGTATAGACATGAAATTTTTGGTTTCATGTTTTCATCTAATCATTTATTCTTTGTAATGATGCACAAGACGTTTGAACAACATGTTGCGCAATTAACCGTGTGCCGTAGAAAGCTTCTCTCAGCTAAACCGGTTAATTATTTGAGCTTAAATTTTACACAGAAATGGCAATCGGTCAGCAGAATTATTTTATACCACTTTGTTAGCGGTACTTACCTGAATCGATCAGAAAAAGTAAGATATCCGCATCGTCTGCAGCAACACCAAAACAAAATAAGCCGCTCTCTCAGCAATTGCACCAGTGGCGCCATCTCGTGCATCAGCCATTGAGAATCAGCAAAGAAAAATTGGATTGGGGGGGGGGGGGGGGGGGGGGGGGGTGCAAGAGGTTAAGGTGTTAAAAAAGTCAAATTTACTGCAGTTTTGCCCAAACCAAACTAAGTTGTAATAAAGCAGTTCAAACAGTCCTCAAACCTCTCTCCCCCACCCTACTTTGTCAAATTTCCACGGCCAACAAATGAGATTGCACCACCAGTGCAATCGCTGAAAGAGCAGTTTGTTTGTTTCGTTATTACTACAGGTGATGAAAATATCAGACTTCTGATCGATTCAGGTAAGTGCCCCTAACAAAGTGGTATAAAACAATTCTGCCAACCAAATGCTATTTCTGTGCAAAATTTGAGCTTGAACAATTCACCGGTTTAGCTGAGAGAAGCACTCTACGGTACACATATAATTGTGGAACAGTCTGTATACATGGATCACCACGTGGTATTCGCCTAAAGGTGTTAAATAATTCCCATTTATTTTCTTTTTTAACATATTTTGGTTTCGGTTTCAACAACCGAGTGATGGCGTCAAAGGTCAGTATAGATCCCATGAGGAATGAAAAAAAACTACAATGTAATCGTTGTTTTAATTAACTACAATGCTAAAGCCAGCCTGCCTCAAGCAAACAACAAAAAACTTGTTGGGCATGTTGATTTCTGTATCCCATGGTAACAGTGTGACAAACGGAGCAGAGAATGAAAGACACAATACAGTGCGCTATGTCCTATCTGTCGTGCCGTAACCATGCTGTACTGCCTCAAAAGCTGGAATCAACGAATATAAAGAAGCAGCGATTACAGTCAAGCCCACTTATAATGAACCGGATGCCTGCATGGATTGAGTTTGTTGTACCCGAAGTTCGTAGTAAGTGGACTTCCCATATTATACCCAAAGCTATAAAGTCATAAAAAAAAAGAGGTTTAAACTTAAAAAGTGCGCTATGTGCATCTGCTTTTTCAAAGCAGGCCCTATCAAGGTGCTTTCAAAGTTTTCTAGGGCGGTCATGTGCTCCCCATAATCTGCTTGACGCAATATAACTAATTGTGGCTGAAGCATTCATGGCATCTGGTAGTAGGTCGGCCACCTCGTCACCGCCTTCATGAGATTCCTGGCAGTCTGGTAGTGCTCGTACTTTGCGTACAATAACTTCATCAGTTCGTGGTGGCTCAATGGTTTGGTTTATGGGGGTTTGTCCCAAAGCAACTAAGGCTATGAGAGACGCCGTAGTGAAGGGCTCGGGAAATTTTGACCACCTGGGGTTCTTTAACGTGCACTGACATCGCACAGTACATGGGCCTCTAGAATTTCGCCTCCATCGAAATTCGACCGCCGCGGCCGGGATCGAACCCGCGTCTTTCGGGCCAGCAGCAGAGCGCCATAACCACTCAGGCACCGCGGCAGCTTGGTGGCTCAATGATCTTGGCATCATCACCCACACCAATGAAGCCATGCCCACTGCCCAACAGTGCATTATCAGTGTTGGGAATGGCCACAACCTATTGGAGCAGGCTTTATAGAAGGTGAAAATTCAATTTAAGCAGCTTCTTTGTGTTTTGTAGCAGGAATCCGATGCAAAGAAACAAGACACAAATGCGAATATAAACGGTTTTCAACTGACTAGCGGTACAATTTAAAAAATGACAACCTGCAGCACGAAGATTTGTATGGTGCAGGGTTGTAGGCAGCGGTCTTGGTCAGGTCTGCATATTTTTTTAAGTGCACCCAAATTGATTCAATGTTTAACAAAGAAAAATGAGCAAAATTATGTGCGGTTTAAATTAGTGCAAATATTTCTTTGCAAAAGCTGATGACAATGCTGAGAAACATTGATTTTAGTTGTTTTCCTCAATACCACTTTAGACTGATTTCTTTTTTAAAACTTGAAGCTTGCAAGATTTAAAAATTGGAAAGTAACTGTGCTCCTGCATCGCGATATTAAAACTCACTCTAACTGAACAAACTTTGTTAAGGAAAAGTTAGAATGAATAAACAGGTCACCGGTCACAACGATCGTTCTGGGATGAGCGCAAAAACTTTGCTTCGTTAGAGTCTTATGACACTGTAGAAGGAGCGTGACTACACTGTTGCCATTTCATGGCATAGCACGGGTTTCTTGCAGTCCAACATGGTCACATCTCTTAGGACGGAGCATTTTATCGTGCAGTCCTCATGTCAAGAAGCAACTTTCCTACACTGATGCTTCCCTCGCGCTTCGCCACTTCCTCTACTCTACAAGTGTTTGCAACGAAGAAACTCAGTTTAGGCTTCCTTGTAGCGTAACTATAATCAAAGCTCATATAGTGGACAACGTCTGGCAATAAAATAAGCTCGAGACCACGCATGAACAATGGGGTAACTGTATGCCAACCCACGGAGAATGCCACCCTATCACTGGAAGTGGCTAAATTTAGCTAACTCCTATTTACACAAACCAACTTTCTATCCTGAAAGGTCGCATGAATGTGGTACTGCTGTACAAATAAACAGGAAGCTCGGATGTTAATGGCACTGATACAGAGAGCGCGAACGGGTTCTGTGGAATCGAGCTATCAACGGAGTTCATCCAAAACCTTTCTGCAGCCTTACATATCTTATGGGACATGTGAAGGTGCTGCGCAAAAAACTCAATAAAGCAAGCAAAGCTCAAATTTTGTGCTACTTGAGCCTCTTAAAAGCATTTTTTTTTTCTTTGTACGAGCAATTGCAGTGTTCGTTTGAGATAGTGTTGCAGAGCTGTTGAAGGAGGTGTGTAAAACATGCACACACCATGTACTAACCGAAGGCAGTAATAGGCTGGAAAGAAAATGGTATGAGGTTTGATTCCTTGCATCATCCTTCTCATCACAAATAGGGATAAAGAGAGTTGTGCCCTGCAGGTGTGCATGGGGGGCGGGGGGGGGGGGGGGGGCACAAATTTTGTCCCATAGTGTTTCCTGGTCTTCAGAAGACAACTAAGAACCTTGTTCCCCACCCCCTATGGAGAGACCTTTGCATGCCTATGCTCTGCATATTAAGTGACAGCCTCAGCCTCTTTGCATTTGATGCAGCTTTTGGCCTCTGGTATAGTATTTTGGCGCAGCCTTGGCACAATTCATCCAGAACCACCAATTTGTAGCAGCATGTAGCAGGTTTAAGGCACAATTTGTGCAGCATTCCCCCCACTGCATTAATGTCCACAAAAATCCCCACAAAAATCATCTCATCACGTGGGATGAAGCCCATGCAGTGATGAAGCTATCGCAAGCACGTGTAGAATGTGTCAACTACACAGGCTGTCTAAGTGCTGTCTACTCGCGGTGGCTGCGCAGAATGTGAACAGCCGATTGGGGACAGTAAGGCATGCCACAAGACTGCTATTCAAACTTCTCTAATCGCTGCTATTGACTGATGACCAATCATGTGCAGAAGTTTCGCTTTCAACTCCAGCCCTGTGTTGTGCCCACCTTGCTTCTTTCTCTTCAGACACTTGCTCAGCCGGCAAACCCTTACGCAGTGATCAGTGTTGTATCCCTTTAAGCCCGCTGAATCCTGTTGGCACACGCTTGGCCAGCGAGTTTCCATTGTTTGAATGCTGCCTTTTGTTGCTTTTTTGGGTCTGGGTCATGCTCTTCAGTTTCCACAGTCACGGGAAGTGAGTGTTTTTAGACTACGAGGTCAAGTTCATGGCACTTCCTTGTTCATTCCAACCAAGCCACACGGCCACAGTCATTTGTTGTATCCGAGATGAGGTGCCATTCCCCTAACACATCTTTTGATGGTAGCACTGCCTTCGTTCGTAATAAGTGAGCGTTCGTTATAAATGCGGCCGGAACAAGTGGGCTCGACTGTATATTGCAGCTTTTTCATGCCTCACCCCACCTATATTGAGCTTTGCTATCATAGCCATCGTTTGGCTGCTGGAACCCAAACCAACACAGGTGAAAGAAAAAATTCAACTGCAACTAAAGAAATCCAAGAAATTCTACGAACGCCACATGGTGATACATGTATAGCAATGTGTTATGCACCAACACAAAGAAGAAAACATGTGACCAAAATTTGGAGTCCATACTCCTTTAACAAAATTAACTAGCTGCTGTCAGGATACCAGCAATACTATATTACAGCTTGTACATGTGATGCTAGATCAGGAGCAGGGCCACATCCTTTTACAGTTACCTAATAAAAAAATAACTAGAAATATATAGTCACAATATGCCAAACAAGACAGATTTAAAGCAACACAATGTAAGCAATGCAACCATACCAGTAGCATCATCAGTTCTGTTTACAAACGTGCTACGTAGTCAGTCATACAAGCCTGTTCGGCACCCAGTGTTTGTGGGGAAAAAAACCCCGACTTCAAACAGGACAAAGACTGCTCGTCCTGTGCAGTCCTCGTCTTCGTCCTGTTTGAAGTTTTTCCCCACAAGTATGTTCGACCAACTGGCCCAAAACCTACCTTTGTTGCACCCAGTGTTGTTTAGCATGTTGTACCAACAACAAAGAGCACAAAATGGTTGACAAAGTGGCCCTTCTTACAAAGGCTCACTCCAGCATTATATGTTCAAGCTTATTTTCACTCTAAAAATGCTCAAAATTTCTTCTAAGAGCGGTCTAGGAGATTACCTGCAGTGAGATGACATCAGCTGCGTAGTGCCGAATCTCATCCATGATCCCTTTTCGGCGGTACTCCCAGCTAAGTGCCCAGGTAGGACAGTACCCATAGACCTGCCTAGTGGCATACTTGTCGCACAACACATTGTAACACATCACGGTGAGTACAGCTGCAAAAAATAAAACATTTTGGCATCATTATATATGTGCCTTCAGCAGCCAGATAGGTATTGCTACATACTGGGCGATTTTTTTTAAATACTTATATTTTTATTTTAAGAATAGCAAGAGACGTCGGTGCAGTCTGTGCAAGTGGACTGTACAGCAAGGCGGACATTATGTACGTGACAGAGCTCAGTAATTAGGCAATTAACTATATCTATTTTGTGAAGTTTTTATTATAAACTTCAGAGGCGCCAGATTAAATTGCAAAACTGAAGGCCAAACACACTGAAGGCAAGCCCAGTTTTTAAATCTTCTTAATGGGCAATGTGGTTTGAATGTCAAATATAGGCATTTGAAAGTTTGTTGAGTTGGCTTTTCTGCACTGCATAATTATAAACTGACGTCACTGCGCATGGTATCGTGGCCGAACTCAAGTTAACTGCTCCCACATCAGCAAATAAACGAGGTTGGTATTTGACGCATAACAAAGGTGAGCAATGCCATTTTATAAATATGGAATGTCAGGAAGCCAACTCAACAAGCTTTCAAATGCACATTTTTGAGGCTTTATATTTTGAACCACACTGCAGATTAAGAAAATACAAATTCAGGGCTCACCTTAGATGTTGATGGCCTTCAATTTCGCAGTATAACCTTGCCCCCCAAAACCAAAACCAAAAATAAGAAAGATGACTAGGTAATTTACGTTAAACTTGCAATTATTGATCCGTAGCAGGTATAGAATGTCTGCCTTGCTGTAAAGTCCACTTGCAGAGATTGCGCCGATATCTTGCTTGGTTTTTAAAACAAAAATCTGTAATAAACATTAAAGAAAAAAAATCGCCCTGCATATACGGTTATGGGTACTCAATTATTTGATACACTAATGAAATAATGAATTTGTGTTCAATTTTTTGGTTTGCTTTATTTTTAAGAACAAAAAGAAAAGAAGGAAGGGCCTACACCCCATTTCAATTACTTGAATCTAAATACTTTTGCTTCTTTCATTTCTGTTTCAGGTAATGAGGGAGCAATCACTCATTGGCTTGGCATCCACCCAAGCACAGCCATATGGCTACAAAAGAAAGCTACTTTCTCAGAAACTTCGTCTTGGTCTGAGGTTTGAACACAGGACCACCGCTTCACAGGAGCACTTTTCTACCAACTGAGCCAACCGGGACAGCTAGCAGATCATAGGGCGAGTGCGAATTAATCAATAACTCTTCAGTGGGAACAGTGTTGGTCTATGGGAATCCTCCAAGGTGAAGTAATTTGTAATAAGGGAGTCATTACTCCCTTATTACAAGTTTTCTACTCCACCTTGGGGGATTCTCCTAAACATTAGACCAACTCTGTTTCAAGTGTTTAATTGCATTCTGGAGTATGTTTCCATTTAATCTTGCACATCTTTTAATGAAAACCTGTTTTTGTGCTTGTGTTCCCTTTGAGATCCTTTAATATGTGAACTCAGAACTATGGCTTAGCATCAAGGCAACACATATAGACACTGGCCCTTGAACGCTGCACTGCAAACGAAAACAAAGTACAGTAGAGCCTCATTTATACATTCCAGGTTTATACAGTTTACCGGTTCACATGCTCAAAATTAAGAACATTTTAAAAATCCACAGAGTTACACTATTTTTTCCGGTTAATATATTCCCAGATCACCTGGCTATCATGTTTTAAAAAATTTAATAAATTCCGGTCATATAATACCGTTTAGTGGCAAATCGCACATTGCAAACGTATGAGTGGACTAAATCTGAGGGCATGCCACATGAAGAGCTAGAATGCAATGAAGGTCACCAAACATGGCGGATTCTCTGCAGTGCCTAGGTGCTAAGAGGCGAAAACTGCGCTAACATACAAGCGAGGGCCATTCTCGCGGGGATGCGACATGAAGAGGAGGAATGCAGTGGCTCCTTTGCAGTGCCTAATGTCAAAGGAGTGAAGCCATCTGAGCGGGCCAGGTCTGGGGAATGCAGCATGACGATCAAAAACACAAATGGTCACATGCCGCACAGCTTCCCCGCAGTGCATAGGTGCAAGGGGGTGAAGCATCCAGAAACAACTGGGAAGAGATACCGGCTACTATTGCCAGTGTCGTCGATAGACGAAGCGTTGCTAAGTATTTTTTCCACACTAACGATGACGCAAATGCGGACTGAATTCTGCGAGCACTAGGAACGGAGGTCTTGAGAGACCTTTGGCCCATAACGCTAATCGACATTTTTATGAAGTGAAATTGTCAATAAATGCCTTCGTACCTCATTCAACAGTTACATTATTCAAAATTAGTTAGGATCACAAGCTTTCCCGGATAGTACTTCTCTAAACGAGGTTCTACTGTACGACACTATGCATTGGCATGCACAGCAGTAAATGCAGCAACAGTCTAGTGTGTGCAAATGATCTGCCATTCAGGTAGACTTCTCACCTGGTAGTTCTATTCTTGATAAAAAGTGCAAATAAAAATACCAACATAAAAAAGACACATGCGAAAACTAGCAAGTGGAAAAATGCGCTGCAACAAACGTGAGAAGAAACAACACAATGAACTGCTCCATCACAGTAAGAAACAACCATTAAAGTGATGTTATAAGAAGCATACCAATCCCTTTGCTGTTTGAAACAAAGTGATTATGTAAGAAATCCCACTTCACTGAGCCTGTACTTGCATCAATCAAACCAATTATTGCCCAGCTAACCATGCTGCTTTAATTATTGCATTTGCAGTAAGAAACAACCATTAAAGTGATGTTATAAGAAGCATACCAATCCCTTTGCTGTTTGAAACAAAGTGATTATGTAAGAAATCCCACTTCACTAAGCCTGTACTTGCATCAGTCAAACCAATTATTGCCCAGCTAACCATGCTGCTTTAATTATTGCATTTGCAAATTCTTTATATGGATGCCAACGTGCAATTGATAAGCGATACTAAAGTCATGCATATGCATCCCTTACAAAGCAGCTTGACTGCCTCGCAGTTATTTGGAACTTGCATTTTCCTTCATGTTGCTTCATGCTACTTTTTACTGTGGCAAAAAACAAGTTCAGCTGCTAGCTAGTGCATTTTTTTCTTTTTCTGATGCATTTTTCACATTTTTCTCGTGACATGGAGTCAACTACACCCAATTTGCAGCTTTATGAATTTTACTTACACATGATATAACCACTGAACTTGAATGGCTAACAGTGAAATCTATGACCTCTTTAGAGCTCCCTGAACCAGGGAGTGTTAAACATGCGGACAACACGTCTCAAGTAGCACTGTTCCACATCAAAAGAGAGTGAGAAATAATGGAAGGGAGGACCAAGGGTTCCACGTGCTCCAGTGAAGCCGATCACTAATTTTAAACATAGGGTTTTTGAGGTAAAGAGAAGCTTTCCGTGGCAAGGTAATATCAGTGTTGGTGGACAGCGAAAAACAGGGGAATCATGTTAACTAGTAAAGCGATTAACTAAATTCAAACAGCTAATTTTTTAACTATTACCCATAGGCACCTGATTGCAATTAGCAATTTGTAGCCAGCCAGCCTTTAGTATTAGCCATATAAGTTTTTAAAATTTCGAAAATGTGATTACTCTTGACGCTGTGGCTCAACTAATTTTGGCTACATCGTGCCAAAATACACGCACTTTTGAGAAGCATGCAGGCAATGTAACCCCTCCAGTGCAAGTAACTAGTTGAAATAGCCAAATTATGCTGAGCCAGAGTACAGAGTAAGTGCGTGCCTGTGCATGTGGATTTGGTGTTAAGACAAAGCTCGATTTTACCCGATTCTTGCACCCCGAACGTATTTCTTAAATATCGGGTTCATACCGATTTCTACCAACAAAAAATTAACTTTAGAGAATGCAGTCGTCCAGTGCACAAAGAGCGATGTTTTCAGTTAAACGATAACCTAACCTCCTTTTAACGCCTGTTATTTATGACATAGCTTAATTTGAGGATAGTGTAGAAAAAAGCATGTTCGAGAAGCGAGAGCCCAAGGTGTGGATCATTGTTTCAAGTGTTACCCGAGTTAATGCTGTCTTACTGTAAGGCTCTTGTGTGTTTAAAATGGCCGCCATGATGTTCAGTTACTGAATATCGCAGCATACAAACAAGAAAGGGCAGGTATTCATACACGGAAGTGCTGTGCAGGAGATAGCAATTGTATGCAAAAAAGTAATCGCAATCACTGAGGAAAAAAAATCCGATTTAGTAAGCAGTAAGCAGTACTGCCCGATTTCTGCCTGCAATTTCTCAGTAAGATAAAATATGAAAAAAAGGAAGGGCCTCTATAATACTGTGAACAGAATTTTAGCCACTTAGATTAAATAAAGCATGCAATCAGTACTGATTCACTGACCTTAGTACTTAACAAAAGAAGATACTGTGATGTTTCTTCAAGTCACAGAAGGCATGCACATGGTGTGCCACAAAAGGAAGGCCCCTTCCTTAGCCTCCCCCGAAAAATGCACCATTCTGAATCACAATACTCACTTGAAGGCTGAGATCGTGTAGGATTGCCAACATGCACCCATGGCCGCTGTGGCGGATGAGTTGTGCCGACTGCAAAGAAAACAACACATCAGTTACTCATTGTGCATTCAGAAATGTGTGATGCAGGGCTGACAGCTGAACACACCCAATACACCAGAAGGAATAACTCGATGCTACAGGTTTTTGAAGCGAAAACTTCATTATGTTAGGTAAAGCCACTCTTCACGTGGCACTACATTTGAGCTTCTTTGACCTTGAACCGAGGAGAAACCACGTGATAGCTGTAATGCCACTCAGCCGCCGCCGAAACTGAGCACTCAGAGAGGCAGTTGACATTTATTGTTTTCACCAACGTTCTAGACTCCCATGACTTTGAGGAAAGGAAGGGTGCATAACTTGCTCCCTGGATCAGTGTACCACTCAATCTCCCTTTGAGGTACCTGGTGGTGGTGAGAGAGAGAGAGACGTGGGCTGCATGCATTATCCCTGACAACATTGTGGCAGACACGTGGCACTGCAGCAATAGGCCGCAGCGTTCATTGGGTGACCAACCTCTCGCGATCAACGTTAACTGCCACCTGCCAGGGTGACAGGGTGGGCCGCGTTGCTTATCCAGTGTGTGGAACGCACTCAAGGTTATAGATGATAAGACGCGTCTACTTGCCCAATACACCACAGCTTTCGCTCTCTAACCAGGTTCAGCGGTAGTTAAACCGCAGCTAATTTTTTTTCATAGCTTTGGACCAGTTGTGGCTGTTAAGGCTTCCAAAAATAAGATAAACACAAGAGGGCAGGCTTAAAGCCTCAGTATAATTTTTGATATTCTTTCTCAAGCAATGTTAACGTAGCAGTGAGTGGTGCTCTACATTCTAGTGAAGGCTCATCTTTGCTTCCAGATAAAAGCTGGCTACATGGGATGTTCTGCATGCTCCACATGGGAAGGTGCAGACCTAGATTATGTACTGCATCTAAACATATTAAATATGATGGTCTTGCTGAACCGTAAACTACACATCTGTAATCTAAACAAGAGCATATCAGAAAATGACAAATATGTAGAAGGCATCTGCTATCAGATCCCCAACATTCCACAAGAGCACTTAAAGGGTGGTCAGAGCTCATGAAGCTTAGACCTAATTACAGCTGCTACAATCCTGTATTTCCTCCTATGAAGTACAGGTTCATTTACATACTGCCGCGAATATTTGCAGTGTTTCTTCGTTTTTCAAATCTGCCGCCACACCACTTTATCGCTTTGTTTGCGAAGCAAGACGAGACTAGATTTATCTCGACTGATCACAGCCAGGCAGAGCTGATTCTACGTTGTTCCAGAATGTTCTAGTAACTTTGCACGCGTTATCTCGAAAGTTCACTATCAACTTTAAATTGAGCACGGCCGACAGCAGCGGGCATTCTGTTCGACGACCGCCGAGCACGCTTGTCGCTTCGCCGTCGCCGAGTGATTCAGTCCATTTTGGGTGCAAGTCAGGCCAATAAGCAGTTCTCTTTTAGAAGACCTTTTGTCCGTCTTCATCGCTGCTTCGACTACCGTCACCACTACGTGACAGTACGATGCACGAGTGCCTCCAACTGCATTCCAAAAAATTTGTGCTCATGTTTTAGCGGCAGTGTAAATAGAGTGAATTCCTTGTCTAAGCAGCAACAGAACAGCCACTGATTTTTGAGTGAAAAAATTAAACCCACTCCTATCTACCCATGTTACTCATTTATCTACTGTCAGCTGTATTTGTCTCTCGCATGTTGGTACACTAGAGGAAGTGCACGCAATTTGGTTCCGTTTATGGGGGTTTAACGTCCGAAAGCGACTCGGGCTATGAACGACGCCGTAGTGAAGTGCTCCAGGAATTTCGACCACCTGGGGTTCTTTAACGTGCACTGACATCGCACAGTACACGGGCCTCTAGAATTTCACCTCCATCGAAATTCAACCACCGCGGTTGGGATCGAACCCGTGTCTTTCGGGCCAGCAGGCGAGCGCCATAACCATCAGCCACCGCGGCGGCTACACGCAATTTGGATTCATTAACATAGACCTAATACATAACAGAATTTGGAATTATTTTCACTACTTAATTATTATGACGAAGACTGTAGTGTTTAAAACACACGCTTGAGAACTTTCCTCAGGGGTGTAAATACACCTCTAAAAGAAGATCCTTGAAAGGGTTGAACCCCGCCATACATGAACTGAACAGGAAATATTTTCAGGTAGTTCAAGAGCACCTGCCGCAGATGTATAGATCTGCTAGGATGCCACAGCGTGGTATCAATTCATATGAGCTCAAGGCAAGTCCGTTGTGCATGCTAGCAAATGAGTCCGGGGGCTGGGCCCGCTGCTGGAATGACCGTTCATGGAACCTAGGCATTGAGGAATCTGCGTGCGCACCCCAGCATTATTTTCCAAGCGCATCTCACAAAACTGTGCAAGCGTCTCGGACTGTATTAATGCGATAGAGTTAAGGAGTTCGTGTGGCAGAAAATCCGGTGTCATTGGCGTCTTTGGCCATGAGCAAAAAATGGCGCATCCCGGTGGACACCTGAACCGCGCCGTAAGGGAAGGGATTTTCCTTCCCTTACGGGGCGGTACGGTGTCCAGCGAGAATTGTGAGACAGGCGTCATTTCCTTTCCTTAAAATCCCGGTTTCGGTGTCCACCGAGATATGCGAGACAGGCGTCCTTTCCTTGAATTGTCCAATGGGTTGTCCAATGGGCCACACGGGCGTTGGCGTTCGTTCCGTGGACTCCTTGGCAGCGCTGCAACACGCTGTCGCGTCTCACTCTTCGCGGGAGTCAGTCTGACCGCGGCAGGCCAAGAAACAACACGATGCAAAGACGACGCGTTTCGACGCCCAGGCCGCACGCTTGCGCTGCGCTAGTTAGGGCGAGCGAGTGGTTCACCTTTGTGGGGCATCCCCTGCCTACCCGAAGCTCTAGGGCCTCAAAGGGATAATCGATTCGCAATTGCGACATGTTGGGCTCGCGTCGCACGTGGCGACGAACGGCGCAGCGGTTTGGCAGGCAGGCCTAATGACAGCTGCCCCGTTCCCGCATTTCCTCGTACACGATGCACGAGTGCGTCCGACTGCAGAGCTATGGCAAGAGTTAGCCGCGTGGTCGCTTGAACCCGCCCGTTGCCGAGCGGAAGCTTCTATCCCAGAGCCGTCGTCAGCAAATCGTAGCTCAAGCAACTACCGAACGCAAACTACTACAAGCCACGTAGCCGCAACCCGGCAGCAATCGGGCGCTACGCGACCCTAGCTCGGGAGCTACACCGCGGCGTGATGCTGGTTTCACTCACCCCGACGACGAGACTTCAGCGCTGCGATGGCGGCTAAAGAAGGACCGCTTCGAACGCACCTCGCCGCCCTGAGACGTTCTTTTACACGGAGGTCACCACCAGAGCACAGACGCTGCATGGTGGCTCTTGTCTGATCGTGCAAGACAATGAACTCTCACACCAAGCCCGTGCTCGAATCAAGCGACATCTCCGCGCCTCTGATTGGACGCTGGGCACTGGTTGCCAACGCAACCACGTTGGTGAAACGGCATTCGCAGATGCAGTGCCCGACGTCAGGTTCTCGTGCATGGAACGTTGCGGTAACGCGCAGGAACACGCGGGCCTCGTGGCATGCACAGCAGGCGATGTGCACGCGCGACCTGGCCGTGCACTCGAGTTTTCGTGGCATCGCATTCTTCAGACAGGCTGATCTTAATCAAATGTGTACACGGTATTCAAGAAGCGCTCGCTGACCACAGGGCTGGCGCGGACGTTACAGAGGCGAGTCGACAGCGCACAGTGTTCGAGTGGCACAACCACTGGAAGCATCCCATGCAGAAGGCGCACGAGCGCATGCTAGCCGACGTAGTCGTCCGCCGGTCGCTACTTTTTAATAATAATAATTGGTTTTTGTGGAAAGGAAATCTGTCTCATATATCGGCGGATACCTGAACCGCGCCGTAAGGGAAGTGATAAAGGAGGGACTGAAAGAAGAAAGGAAAGAAGAGGTGCCGTAGTGGAGGGCTCTGGAATAATTTCGACCACCTGGGGATCTGTCTTCACATATCGTTGGACACCTGAACCGCGCCGTAAGGGAAGTGTAAAGGAGGGACTGAAAGAAGAAAGGAAAGAAGAGGTGCCGTAGTGGAGGGCTCTGGAATAATTTCGACCACCTGGGGATCTGTCTTCACATATCGTTCGACACCTGAACCGTGCCGTAAGGGAAGTGATAAAGGGACTGAAAGAAGAAAGGAAAGAAGAGGTGCCGTAGTGGAGGGCTCTGGAATAATTTCGACCACCTGGGGATCTGTCTTCACATATCGTTGGACACCTGAACCGCGCCGTAAGGGAAGGGTAAAGGAGGGACTGAAAGAAGGAAAGAGAGAGGTGCCGTAGTGGAGGGCTCAAGAATTATTTCGAACACCTGGGGATCTGTCTTCACATATCGTTGGACACCTGAACCGCGCCGTAAGGGAAGGGTAAAGGAGGGACTGAAAGAAGAAAGGAAAGAAGAGGTGCCGTAGTGGAGGGCTCTGGAATAATTTCGACCACCTGGGGATCTGTCTTCACATATCGTTCGACACCTGAACCGCGCCGTAAGGGAAGTGATAAAGGGACTGAAAGAAGAAAGGAAAGAAGAGGCGCCGTAGTGGAGGGCTCTGGAATAATTTCGACCACCTGGGGATCTGTCTTCACATATCGTTGGACACCTGAACCGCGCCTTAAGGGAAGTGATAAAGGAGGGACTGAAAGAAGAAAGGAAAGAAGAGGTGCCGTACTGGAGGAATCCGGATTAATTTCGACCACCTGGGGATCTTTAACATGCACTGACATCGCACAGCACACGGGCGCCTTAGCGTTTTTTATGGTCATGCCTTTTCACGCCATCAATAAATGTGGGGGCGTAGAGAGCCCTCAAACAACCCGGCCCTACGCAGCCAGCCATCGCTCCGACTGCTGCACTGTCGGCTCTTTAGCTAGCCCGCTTCTACTGCAGTACGTGGGACACTGGCCTTTCCTCATTAGCCTGGTGCGCGAAAGAAAGGGTCGTTGTGTACATCAAACCAGCTACACCTCCCCACGCATAACGAATGCACATTTTCGACACTCTGAAAGCTTCTTATCGCAAGTATACTATAGTGCGGAAGCACTACTCCAGACGTGTACCAGCTCCGAGCAAGAATCTTGTGCTGTCTTGTCCAGTGCTCAGAACTAACCCTAGCTTACTCGGGAAAGCTCGGCTCAGATCGGAGGAGCGTCACGCAAGCCAATGGGAAGCAGGTATAGTTGATTGGGCGTACGCACATAGCCAGCCCACCTCAGCTTGGACCCACTTCACTTCCCCCGAATCAAAGGAAGCCACCTGAAGATTCCGGGCATCCGCTCTAAGCGCACCACCCCAGCCTGCGCTCTACAACAAGAGGCAGCCTAGCTCATCACAGAGGAATTCTCGAGCCGCACAATACTATACACTGACGGCTCTGCTATTCGAGAATCGAGCCCCGCTGCAGCGGTTTGTGCTGCTCCTTCCCTCGGCAGCACAAGACAAAGCCGCTTACCTTTTGCAGTATCCTCTACCCTAGCAGAGCTCGCTGCTCCACATTTAGCGGCTGAACTACTTCTAGAAATGCCAGAACTCACTCGAGTTGCAGTACTCAAGGGTAGCGCTTATGCTACTGAACAAGACGCACCTCAATCTACCAGTTCTCCGCACCTTGGAAGGAAAGCTCCGCCGCATCCAAAACAACGGCTGCGATATCATTTTCCAATGGCTTTCATCCCATACAGGAATGCACGGAAATGAGCGCGCAGACGAGCTCGCCAAACAGGCTCACGATGCCAACACGCCAGTCACAGAAGCTGTGACCCGCGACGATGTAGCTCGTGAAAACATCCAACAGTTCAGAAACACCCGGACACCCGCGTCGCAACTGGGAGATCACCAAAGCTCCTACGCATTCGTGATTACAGTCTTACTGACCGCTCTACACTCCTGCGAATGCGCATAGGCTGGGCATGGACTGCCGAGCGAATGCATAGACTTTGCGGTGATCCCTCACCTCACTGCAAAGACTGCGGTGCTATCGAGACGCTCGAACACCTACTCTGCCACAGTCCCACACTTGAAAGGCAGAGACCCCAAGACTCGCTATAGGAAGCATGGACTCCCATGCGACACGAAAGATCACATTCTCTTTCCTTCTGGCCCGCGCGAAACAACGCGACGCGCCTTTAGCTCCTTGCTTCGTTTCGTTGAAGCCACCAAACTCCTCGAGAGGTTTTAACAATCGGCCCCTGCTACTGCAGGCGCTTTCATCTTGACTTCCACTTGCCTTAAATCCCCTCTACCCCAAAGCGGCGCAACGACCATTTCCTCGCTCGGAGAGAGATCACCGCACTCGCCGTCTCCCCATTTCCTTCTTCAACAAGAATATCGCATCTCTCTCTCTCTCTCGTTCCGTAGGGTGCCTCAGGGGCGCGTGTAAACAGTAGCGCCATCTAGTGACAAGATGTCAAAGCGCATCAACGCTGGGTTGAAATTTTCATCCATAATTACTAATAACGAGGGTGGGTGCACTGCGAGCCTTTTAAAAAGAAAGCTTTACTACAGCCAGCGAGCCATTTCGACTCGTCGCGCACTTCAGCCGTATGCTCGTGGCCTGACCTTGAGCCGCCGTTGCCTAGCAACGCTGTAGCCGCGCTCCAACAGTTGCAGATGTGCTATATATATATATATATATATATATATATATATATATATATATATATATATATATATATATATATATATATATATATATATCCCCTCTACCCCAGCGGAACACATCTGGTGGAGCAAGCGGTCCTTGGACCCAAGATATCAAACTTATTTTTGGAATATGGCGGAGTGCTAGACGCACTCTGGCACCGGTCGGCCCGGTATTGCACTGCCTCCGGGATCGGCCCGGGGCCTATGGGCCTATTAGCGTGCGGCGCCTTATCTTTCTATATTTGCTCTCCTATCCTTTAACTCTCCTACTTTCAGCACGCGGCAGCGAGCGTGGCTCGGCTTGAGCAAGTAGGCAGGCCCGTGCACTTTCCTTTTCCTTCTTCCTCTCAGCAACATCATTCAGTCAGTCAGTGTATTGTAGTCGTTACTGGGAGCGCGAAAGAGACGCAACAACGACAGAACGAAGCGAGGAAGAGACAACGCGCTCAAGAGACGCCAGAAGAACGCGCCGCAAGACTCGAGAAGCGTCGCAACGAATATGCGGCTAGAAGTGCCACGTCCCGTAGCGATTCTTCAACTGCGGGAGAGACCGCTTTGAGTTCTCGAGAGCGTCGGATTGAGACGCAGCGTAGACGACGTGCCGAGGAAACGAAGCTTTCGTAATTGAACCAGGGTTAACCAGAGCTAAACCACAGGCAATTTTTTTTTGTTCCAAGAAAAACTGCACATGGAAAATGTAACTGCCTAAAAGCTAGAGTATTGCTTCGCCAGGTGTCGTTGCTACGAGGAAAAAAAAAACTGCATTTAGTTGGGCCTAAAGGGTGGTTCACTTGCAAGCTACTGAGCGATTGAGCGGCGCCTCGCAGCGAAAATTTCCAACTTGTTGGAACCTCGCCACTCATCGCAGAGACGACTGCCGCCCAGGATTCGCTAGCATTTTCTCTTGTATGTGAAACAGGCATAATAGAGCTTGAAAATCGCCAAACATCGGGCTTGACGAATTTCAGGGGCTAGTTACCGCTTATAGAGACCGCCGTCCTTCACTGGCGTGCCACCGGCACCGATAGCTTCAAGCACCACAGCGATACTGACTGTCGAGCACTTTCGGGCTCTTAACCACCTTGAATGGAACACCTGGGCTGACCTCTGCAAATGTAGCACGAGCCCCGTGAAAGGTCCTCCGTGCCTGTTTCCCGCAACCGACGTCCTTCAGCGCTTCTCCAAGCGCGACCTCCGGCAGTGTTATCTACCAACCCTGTTTGTTAGCACCATTGATTTCGACTGAGCATGAATGCACTTGCACGAGTTCGCGCGGCTTAGGCAGAGTGTTACACGGTTTGCTTTCGAGCTGCATCGTGGTCTTTGAGAGGCGACGACGAGGGGGCCTACTTTATAGATTTAGTTTGAGAAGAGCAAGAAGTGCTGCTTTAAACAGCCCGAAAAACCAACCATGTGGCCTGGAGATTTCTGATCAAGGGTGCACTGAAATAACTTTACATAGTTACTTTCGCTTAGTTCATTTTTTGTCTTGCGGAAGGGGTAGGGACAGCCAGGGACGGCGCCAGCATATTCGTTACAGTGTGGTGGTGTCGAGGAGACAGGGCGGGGGTAGGAAGTAAATCTCTTGACAGGCGCAATTGCTCCTCGCGAAGATGAAATAGAACAAAATGCGGCGACAAGAGCTTCACGTAATCGCTTAAAATCCAGAGCTGAACACAGGGACTGAAGCGTTTATGACACTTTTTAGTGAACAAAACCGGCTCTCCGACCAGGGCTTGCCGGGGAGAATAGACGTGGCCGTCAGCTGACGGCTCTTCACACGTACCCACTCGATATTCTGTGAAGAAGAGAGGGCGGTCTTACGTGTCCTCTCTTCCGTCCCTCGTCCGTTTTTTGCGCCGACTTGTTCACAACACCAGCTTGCTCTCCACACGATATTTGCGCGGCACTACGGAAGCAGCATTGAAGGCGGCGCGGCCGCTACGTCTCCCGACGCCGCTCAATCGAGGTGTGGATGCGGCACAGACATTACTGAATAAGCGTGGACCAGACGGGCGCCGTGGATGCTATGCATATATAGACGCGCAAAGCAGCTCGCAATGGGAGGCGACGCCCAATCGACAACGTGTAAAAATATTCGTACACGCCATTTGGCGAGGCACTAGTCAAGCCGCGCCGAAAAGTTACGGTTTTCCTGCTGCCAACTTCGCGACCAATAGCAGACAGAAACAAAAGTCCAACAGGACGCGTCCTTTCGAGCGCATTTCGGCAGCGTCGCCGTCCCTATTTCCGCGCAGGAAGCGAACGCCACACGAGGAGGCGCCAAACGCGGAGACATCGCAGCGATCTCGAGTCGCCAGGCGGCGATTCCCCGCAATCGGGTCAGAGGCGCCGTTATCGCGGGTCGGCTCTCCCGGCCGAGACACGGAAGGCCGACACGGAAGCCCGCGCACGACGCGGCGCGCTGCGCGTGCGCGGCCGGGCGTACGTGAAGCACGCGCTGGAAACTTGACACGGATCGCGTATGCAAATGAGGCCGCTTGCACACACGGCACGGAAGGCCGGCCGAGCAGCCGTCACGATTCCGGAGCAATGTCACGGCCGAAACAAGCGCGGCGCACCGGACGATGGGCAGCTGCCCCGCGGCGATCGCCCAAGGCCGCCGCCGGAAGCGCGGGGACGGGGCAGCCCTCCGCAGCCGTCGAGACTCGGCCGCAGAAACCATCTACTTTAGCACAGCGTCTACCGCCAATGCGCGCGCGCAGATCGCGGCAGGTGTCCGAGCATGGCCTGTCGGCGAAAACTCGAGCGCTCGCTGCCAGTGCACAATGTAAGTTTTAGCCAAAGGAGGGCCGAATGTGAGCGCCCAAGCCCGGGAACGCGCTTGCCCCCTATCTGCACCACGAGCTCAACCATACTGGCTACGGCACACTGCCGCAAACCTGCGAAACCGACCGTTGTTTTCAAGTGCACATTTAAAGCCGCGTGCCAGCTTTCGGCCAGAACCGTTTCCCCCATCGGACAACACGGTGTTAGAGATGGGGCTTCCACCCCATGGCAGGCCACCAGTGTTGGGGATTTCGCTTCAATCCCACCGCTGCCACCAGTTGCAAGAGCCCCCGCTTCACTCTTCTGAGCTCTGTAAAAATGTAAATAAACCCTTTTCAGTCCCTTCTCCACCTTGAAGCCCATCTCGTCACCCCGTAGCAGCAGACTCCCGATCCGAAACCCGAGAACCTCGGCCTGGCGAGTGACGACCCAGGCAAACCAGCGGCCCACATCTAACAACTGGTGGCAGCGGTGGGATTGAAGCGAAATCCCCAACACTGGCGGCTTGCTATGGGGTGGAAGCCTCACCTCTAACAAACAGTACGAAAAGCTCTGAAGAGGACTCCGCCGTCCAGATTCTATTCTGGCTGCACAAATACTCGTTACGAGTGTGTATTACGTGACAGGGCACAGTGCCAAAGTTCGACGCAATACGCTAAGGAAAACGTTGGTGCATGATGGCAATAGGAAACAACGCGAAGACTGTACAAGGGGGAGAACCTGCCCGCTTGCGAAGCACGTTTGCATTGAATAAAAACTTGCTTGCAGCACCTAGAAAAACAAGCCCAAAATACGGAGGCTACACAGCTGGGGCACACATAAGAACGCTCCACCGTGTGTTCTGCATGTGCTTCTTTCTCGTTTTTCTAAGCGCTGAAAGCACGTCACCACTCCGTTGCTTGGCTAGCCGATTCCTATCTGCGCAAAAACGGCATTTAGACGCAGACAACGGTGCTTGGCTGAAGCTGTAAAGAAGGAGCAATGAATCGAAAAAAGGATAGTTACAAAATACGGCTCCAGGTTGGTGGGCGCGCCCATCGCACTGCGCTCGGCCCTGGCGTTCCGCCATACGCAGACGGAGGTTTGCACTGCGCTTACACGTACCAGAGACTAAGTAATTAAAACGACTTTATCCTGTAAACGAGGTGGGAAGCTGCTGCTGCTCTAACCACTGCTCCTTGAAAACCGCGGAGAAATGAGCCGAACAGTTCGCTTAGGCAGTTTGGCCGACTGGCGGCGAGCTAGGGTACGGACTAGGCGTTCCATCCAAGAGAGCCCAGCGTCAAGCAATGTCGCAAGCTCACGAAGCCCAGAGCCCGCCCCGCGGACGCGTCGCTGACCCGGGCATCTCGAGCTGCTCACTGATCAGGCGCAGGCGGCAAACCAATAGGGCGGGCTGCCTGCTCCTATACCAACTGTACCTCCATGGCTATCGCTGTGAAAGTGGCCGAAGTCAAAAGTATACAGCCCTTTTAAGTCGATTATTGGGGCTCTCGTAGCATCCGAACAAGTCCCCTGTTTTCGGAGGGGCGTTCCTCTCGTCATCCCCTGGTACGCTGGCGATGTCACACAGCAAGGCCCAGTATGAAGCACCTTCTGGGCTCTGTACTGTTGAGGACGGCTGTATATGCTAAGATAATAATCTTTAATACCTCTGTATTCCTAAAAGCTTTGTAGCGAAGCAAAGCGAACATCTTTAACACCACTACTGGGCACAGAGTCGCCGCGGCACACAGCTGCATTCCTGCAAGAGCGCGTTTTCAACGGTTTAGCTTGGGAATGACGAGTTTGTACAGACCACGATTGCTTTGGTAGGCATACGAGACGAGAGTAGAGTTCTAGCGAAGCTTTTGCCGCCCGTGGGGTCATTGACCTGAAGCCATCATGCACCAACTCAAGGTAAGTTTTCTGCAGAATTTTCAGAAATGTGAAAAATCATTGGTGGTGTAGATGACCTAAAAAGTTTGTGCTACCTAGCAGTAACAGGGGAAGAGAAATTTAGAAATGGCTAATGGTGAAAGCATTAAATAAGGTCAGGTAGCCTAAGCAGCTATCCTTGGCTGGACAAAGATTTCAAGGCTTTGAACCAACCAAATAAAAACCTGTCTTCTCAGGAATGAGAAAGTGGCTGAGGTGTATCATATAATAAAGCGAACCAGTGGATTAAAACTTCGTTTTTTTTCAAGAACGCCTGCTTCTTTTAAAAGCTACAAGCAGAAGATATGTTAACAATTGCGTTATCACCTAAGAGCAGTATTGGGTGAAAAGGAATGCATTCATTATAAAACAGAGTAAAAAGTACTTTTTTCTTAGTTTTTCTAGTTTCACACAAGAGAATACAATATGGTTTACCGTAACTTCTTCTCCGCATTATTCGCAAACAAGTTTGTCTTGTTTTGGTAGCAGGAAGTTGTGCGTAAGGTGTGTGTGGCTTATTCGGAGACGGCAGAGAAACACCTCCTAAAGACATTCCTGGTGAACACATTAAGCCAGCTTTACCAAGTGTAGTATTTCCTTCGACGTTCCAAGCTGACTGCCATTTTTTCCTTAATTTATGTTGTATTAAGTTCGTTTAGTCCTTAAAGGGTATATCTACTTTTTTATTTCCTTGCCACAAGCTTGAGCAGCACACAAATCTGTCCTCTCGTTGCATTTTATTCTGACATCACTCAGGACCCAGAGGAGTTTTATGTTTTGTCTTTGAGCTGTGGCTGTTACTATGTTGTGCATGATGCTACCAAGTATAGGAGTGATTGCATTTCTAGAGTGGAGAGCTGTAAGTACACTTAAGGAGTCTGTGTAAATACTAATGTTTGTGAGGTTCTCGTTTATTATTTTTTCTATGGCCACACAGACTGCGCAACATTCTGCAGTAAGTTGGATGCACACTGCCGAAGTCTTACTGTTTCCTCTGAATTCCCTTGCACCACCGCGCTTCCTACGTAAAGATCCGTTTTTAAATCATCACTATAAAAGTCCGCAAAACTACTGTATTTTTCTTTGAGTGTAAGGGATTCTTGTATGATATGTTGCTGAGGAGTTTGTTTCTTATTTCTTATGAAACTGTGTAAGAGTGAAATGGCAGATTGCAGGAAAACTGTACCATGGAGGTAGTGGGTCTCTTCTTTGTGCTATGACAGGTAACCATGTCAACTGCACCCAGATTCTGGAACGCCTCTGCAAATCGTAATAGCAGTGGTCTGGTAGACTGAGGTTTGTTGTTAAACAGTGTTCTAGATAGGCCCTTTGTAAATATAGGGCAACAGATATGTTTCGGTAGGGATAGGATATTTAGAATGTATGAGCATGTGAGCATGCTTCTGTCTGCAAGTGGTGGTTCATTAGTTTCTACATACAAACTGCTTATGGGTGACATCCTGCATGCACAAGTTGAAAGACGCAAACCGAAATTCTGTACTGGGTCTAGTCATTTCAAGTAAGATGGCCGCTGAACCATATGCTATGCAACCATAGTCTAAGTACGATTGTACCACGGAGCAATAAATTTGTATAACGCTCTTGCCCTGTCAGAACCCTAGTGTGCTTGAAATGACTTTGATTATGTTCAGTGATCGGGAAACTTTCTTTTTCAACGTATTTATGTGAGGCAGGAAAGTGAGTTTTTTTTATCAGAAGTTATGCTAGAAATTTGTTCTCATTTTTTACAGGTAATTCGGTTTCGCTCAGGTGCAGTGTGGGATCTGTCTGCAAGACTCGTTTGAGTGAGAAAAGGATGGCCACTGTTTTCTGTTGAGAAAAACTGAAGCCATTTCTGTCCGCCAATGTTGAAAGTTTATTCATTGTCACTTGTATTTGTCTTTCGCATGCTGAAATGTTACAGGATGTGCAAGCTATCTGAAGATCGTCTACATAGACGAAATACATAATGGACCTTGGGATTATTTTCCTAATAGAATTCATTTTTGCAATAAAGAGTGTTGTGCTTAAAATACATCCTTGAGGTACTCCATTTTCCTGAATAAAGTTCCTTGAAAAGGTTGAGCCTAGGCAGACATTAAATGAACGGTTAGACAAAAAGTCTTTAAGGGAGTTCAACATTCTGCCGCCGATGCCAAGCTCAGCCAGGTACTGAAGAATCCCAAACATACAGGTTGAGTCATGTGCCTTCTCTAAATCGAAAAAGACAGCAAGAGAGTGTTGTTTGTGTATGAAAGCTTCTCGGACAGTATTTTTGTGACGAACTAGGTGATCAGTAGTGGGGCATGCCTTTTTAAAACCACACTGGTGGACAACAAGATGCTCAAGGGCTTCTAACAGGATGGTTAATCTGATATTCAACATACTTTCAATGGATTTCGCTGGACAGCTGGTGAGGGCTATGGGCCTAAAGCTGCCAGGAAGGGTAGGTGGTTTTCTGGGTTTTAAAAATGGAACAATAATGGCTTTCCTCCAGGCTCCGATACCCGATACCCAAACTTTGATAAAAAATCTTAAAGGTGCCTCTACAGCTGGTTCAGAGAGATGGGCTAACATTTGATAATTATTTTGCCAGGGCCGGGTGCTGTCAGCTTAATGGTGGACAGTGCTGTACGAATTTCTTGAACTGTTTGGTTTTATGGGGGTTTAACGTCCCAAAGCGACTCAGGCTATGAGAGACGCCGTAGTGAAGGGCTCCGGAAATTTCGACCAAATGGGGTTATTCTTTAACGTGCACTGACATCGCACAGTACACCGGCCTCTAGAATTTCGCCTTTATCGAAATTCGACCGCCGCAGACGGGATCGAACCTGCGTCATTCGGGCCAGCAGCCGAGCGCCATAGCCCCTCAGTCACCGCGGCGGCATTCTTTCTTGAACTGTAGGTAAATTATTAGATTCATTTGTACCGCCACTCATCGGCAGTCTGTTTTTCAGCTGTTTTTTTTTATTTTAGGAATGATTCCGTGTAGTGAGATTAAACTGGAGACTGCAGAAAATATTCACCCAAAATGCCTGCCTGTTTTTGTATATTTGTCTGTATGACAGGGGCTGACAGGAAAGGAACTGTGCATGGGGAGTAGGGTGATTTATCTTAACCATCTCGACATTTGTTTTGATGTGGTTGAGCTGTTTATAGACCATGCAGTTTTTTCGGCATTCGTGTCCACAGCTTGGGTGGCAGTATCGAAAGGTGCGATACAGGAATCCTTCCAGGGCTGCAGCCTTACCGCTTGCCTGGTCAGCAGCGGGGACGGACCGGTCCATTAGACCTAACGAGAGTCAAATAGCCATGCGTGCCCGAGGATCGCGGCGCCTTTGCCGACGAGTGCCTTGACCTGATGCGACGGGTTCAGTGACAAAGATCGCGTCTTTCACGTCTCCTGATAAACCGCTACAATTTTTTCTCTGGCATTTGCAGTGCTTACGCAGCATCAAGCCTTCCCCCCAGTGGCCGCCATCTTGAATTCAATGATCAGTCGCCGGACCAAGCAAGGGCCCACTCCACTATGTTCCCGTACTGGATTTCCACGCCTGGACCTAACAGTTAAGCGCTTGTACCCCAATATGTCGCGGTTATCTCGGAATTTTCGGCGGACGCTCGCTCGGCATTTGACGGCAAGCGGACACGGTAGCGGGACGAAGACAAGGATAGACAGCTGACCGCAGAGTTTCAGCACAGTGCGATCCAGTTCCGCAATGTGGCCTCGAGGGGCCACCTCGCCGAATAACGGCCTTCGAAATTCGAACGACAATCACGCGTATTCTTGCCCCGCCGCCGCGCCCCCTATACTGGGTCCCGAGAGCGCAGCACGCTTTTGATCCCGCCGCCGATGGTTTGGAAAAAGCGCGTCGACTCCGGCAACGGGCCGCCTTCGCTCCGGTCACGACTCGCGGCCGCGCATCGCCAGCTATCGAGGACGACGCCACATCGGGCAGCGGAAAACAAAGCGCGACAAGTGGACCGCGAAAGACGCCCGGCGAAAGCTTGGCGCTCACGCGGGCCGGCCGTCTTCCCCTCGGGGGAGCCCGCGCTCGGAAAGACCGACGGTCGGCCAGTGCGACGGGAGAGCAGCGCCAAGCACGCATGAAGGCGCTCTGAGCACGAGTGCGCCTATAAGAGAATAAGAAGCCGTCCTTTCGCGCACTCCATTGGAGTGCCATACGAGGACTACTCTTTCTGTTCAGAGTGTATACGCGCCAGTCGGCAGACCGAACGAAAGCTCTCGACTCCTTGCGGACGCTTTGCGCGCAAAATAAAAAAAGAAGGGCTCCCATTTCTCCGATACTTGCGACCTGAGGTGCTGATATTTACCTCCTGCAAAGAAACAGAGAGAGAGGTCGAACCTATCAACTGCATTCCACAGGCTTCATTTTCGCATTAGGACACTTTTCAAGCTTTTCCAACCTTCGCACAAGAGAAGAGAAAAGGACTCGTTTGCAGTTTCATGCAAAAAAAAAACGGTTTCTGAAACTGTCATATAATGGCATCAAAGGCACCATCCGAACGCGAATTCCATCTTCAGCCAGGGGAAAAAAAAAAAAACGACGGCTGGAAAAGAAGATTCAAGGGACACTGAGGAGAAATTGAAGTTTGCTTGTATCGATAGAATACCAGCTCCTGATCACAATAACACCACTCTTACTGAAAATAAAGCTCTTGTAAGGTAGAAAATAGCAAGAACCAAAATACAGGTATCGCCGCCACAGGCCAATCTCGCAAGCACAAGCGTGGCGACGCCATAGGAAAAGAGACGCCACCTTGGAGGAATTTCCCTTCCTACATGGAGGGCGCGAATCTCTGAGGCTGACAAAGGAAGGTTGCACGGTTCAATATTGAAGTAAGTTTTGTTTTAAAACCGATAGTGCACTTTTAACTCACAAGGAAGACAGACAAAAGACAACATGAATGTTGGAAGCAAAGAAAACCGATGCTTGGCGGCGCCACAGGCGGCCAGGAGAGTTTCGATTTGTTATGGCGCTTCGCGTCTATGAGCTTTGCGTGTCCCGTGGTTTTGTTTTTGACGCGCCTCGATTTACAAGCGCCAAACAGCAGAGGAACTCCAAGTGTCGCTTCAAGTGATAGGTAACCTTTGAAGGAGCCTGTTAAGGCTTGTCATATGATCGCCACGGCCGATGAAAATCTATGATGGCACGATGGTCGGTGATCGTACAAGGCAGTTCGAAGTATAAAGAGCACTTGTGTCTTCGCACGCTCGCCAGGCGAAACATTCCCTTCTGTGCAAGTCGACTTCAAACTACTTAACGGAAATCGTTTATTAGGGACGGGAGACCAGGTACAAGGCAGTTTAGAAAATCTGCTGATGGCCTAGCTCTGTTACGCCAGGATATACGCAGCGAAAGCACGGAAATTTCTGCATCGGAAGAGTGCATTCACTAGATGCGCTTTTATTGATGGTTATACCTTGAGCCGTCGTGGCGGAGTGGTAGCATCTCAGCCTCAAACGCCAAAGGCCCGGCCTGGTTACATTCCGAGCCTCGGCACAGGATTTTTTTTTATTCAATGAGTGGGCGGGGGGTTTCAGTGGCTCCCATAGATGCGGCCACCGAATACGTTGGTTAGCAGTTAAGCGCAGGCTCTGTTAAGGCGCGTTTATACGCCGGCGTAACGGCTGCACGGCGACGTCACGTCGGCCAAAGCGAGACCGTCTATATTCCAACTGCGCTTGACCGCCGACGCGTTTGGCGGCTTCGGCGCACTCTGACCGCACTGGCGGAGACTTGGAGCATGTCTCTTATCCGCTGCCGGCCCCGCCAGATTTTTTTCGGCTCCGCGGCGAGGTGCGCGTTGTGACGCAATTCAATAGCTTCGGCAGTTGGGCGGAGCTGTTCTTTTCGAGCTCTCGGCTAATTTAATCCATTCACAGCACACATCTGAAGGTACATGCAAGTGGACGAGAGAGCCCGATCCAGTGGACCCGTTGGATCTAGCGGAAGCTGTTGAAGCGTCGTGCGTCGGCTTTAGTTTCAAGCCGCCAACTTTAAACGCGACCTAACCGTGCTCCCTCAAAAGCATCGCATGCTCTGTGGGGCTGAGGTCGATGAAATGCAGGCCGGAGTTTTTGAGAGAACTTCTTTACCAGGTTCGGGAACGGGATCCATGGTAAGACGCCAGTGCAAACGTAAACGAAGCGATGGTAGCGACCACCGATAAGTGCCTTCAACGTGTGGCGGCGTTAGCTTTAATTTCGGCAGCTGCTAGACCGCACCGCTGGCCACCAGAAATCACGGAGTCTGCGTTCACGTCACGTATCACGTCACTCCGTCCTATGACGTCATAACAGTTCTCCATGACGTTATAAGAGTTCTCGAGTTTGTATCGGAACGGCGGGAAAAACGTTTTCAACTTCGAATCCAAATTTCTTTGAAATAAATGCTTGTTTCGCTCCCGGACAAGCGGCAATAAAGCCATGAAATGCCGAACTATCAGACTTTGCTAACAAAAAAATTTCGAAAGAGTTCTCCTCAGTGTCCCTTTAAACTGTGCCACCAATTGCTTCTAAGGCACGCGCTTGCAGCCAAAGAATAAACTGTTCTAGAGACGAATACGCGTATCGCGATATCCGTCCATATCTTTCGCCACTGTTCCGACAACTTTCATTTGACCGACACTGACGGAAGTAGCCCGCCTTTCGCTTTCATGCCGAGGGAAGTCAGACAACTCGATGCTACTTGCGGCATCGCGCTTGGCTTGCACGAGCTACCCGTTGGCCGCATGAATGCCGGGACCGTCGCGGAAGCCTCGCGATCAACACAAACAAATTCAGAGTTCACCTGGGGTAATTACTTCGGGAGCAGTTACCGAAGAGGGCGTCACGTAATTATATCGCACTCGCATTAGGCGCAGTAGGTGGTCCCCAAGTGCTGAGAACGCAAGAGGCACCTGCCGCGGTGGCTCAGTGGTTAAGGCGCTCGGCTACTGATCTGGAGTTCCCGGGTTAGAACCCGACCGCGGCGGCTGCGTTTCGATGGAGGCGGAACGCTAAGGCGCCCGTGTGCTGTGCGATGCCAGTGCACGTTAAAGATCCCAGATCGTCGAAATTATTCCGGAGCCCTCCACTACGGCATCACTTTCTTCATTTCTTCTTTCATTCCCTCCTTTATTCCTTCTCTTACGGCGCGGTTCGGGCGTCCACTGATATGTGAGACAGATACTGCGCCTTTTCCTTTCCCTAAAAACCAATTTTCCATTTTTTTTGTTTTACCCGCCGCGGTCGCTCCAGTTAGGGCGCTCGACTACTGATCCGGAGTTCCCGGGTTCGAACCCGACCGCGGCGGCTGCGTTTTTATGGAGGAAAAACGCTAAGGCGCCCGTGTGCTGTGCGATGTCAGTGCACGTTAAAGATCCCCAGGCGGTCGAAATTATTCCGGAGCCCTCCACTACGGCATCACTTTCTTCATTTCTTCTTTCATTCCCTCCTTTATTCCTTCTCTTACGGCGCGGTTCGGGCGTCCACTGATATGTGAGACAGATACTGCGCCTTTTCCTTTCCCTAAAAACCAATTTTCCATTTTTTTTGTTTTACCCGCCGCGGTCGCTCCAGTTAGGGCGCTCGACTACTGATCCGGAGTTCCCGGGTTCGAACCCGACCGCGGCGGCTGCGTTTTTATGGAGGAAAAACGCTAAGGCGCCCGTGTGCTGTGCGATGTCAGTGCACGTTAAAGATCCCCAGGCGGTCGAAATTATTCCGGAGCCCTCCACTGCGGCACCTTTCTTGCTTTCTTCTTTCACTCCCTCCTTTATCCCTTCCCTTACGGCGCGGTTCAGGTGTCCAACGATATATGAGACAGATACTGCGCCATTTCCTTTCCCCCCAAAACAATTATTATTATTATTTGTTCGAGTACGGAGGCTGCGTTTTTATGGATACAAAACGCTAAGGCGCCCGTGTGCTGTGCGATGTCAGTGCAAAGATCCCCAGGTGGTCGAAGTTATTCCGGAGCCCTCCACTCTGGCACCTTTCTTCTTTCACTCCCTTTATCCCTTCCCTTACGGCGCGGTTCAGGTGTCCAACGATATATGAGACGGATACTGCGCCATTTCCTTTCCCCAAAAAACGAATTATTATTATTACCTGCCGCGGTAATAATAAGCACGTCGATAAAAGAGGAACAAGCGACGAGGTCTACTTTACTTTTTCTAACTAGGAATTTACGATCTTGAAAGTTATCTTGTCATAAATGTCCGCCTTGCTAAGGAGTACGTATGGCTGCAAAGATGAAGTTCGCGTGCCGATGTTTCCTTTATTTAAAATTAACATATCGGCATATTACAAACAAACAAAAAGACATTACACATCCCTGTCCGGGGTTGCACTGTTTTTATGTAAGCAGGGGCTGTATGGGACTTGACGCAACGTGAGGCTGCAGCGCACAGTCCAGGAAGAGCACACCTGTTTCCACAGCACAAAACGGCGTCATGAGGACAGTCAGACAGAGGCCGTTAACAGGAGAAATGTTCCTGAAAATGAGCACACCGTATCAAGAAAACAAGTACGTTTGTGAAGCACTGCCGTGTTCTCTGTATACCAGCAACCTTCTGTGCTATGTTTTACTGATACTAATAAGCTTTACATAAAAAAGCAAGGTTCGTAGTCCGGTTCTCAAAGCGTTCTCGCGAGTCCCAGTCGAGTTGGTGCTCCCCCTGTGACGTGCACACGAGCCTATACCCATGAGACACTTCACGCAATAAATACGCTGCGATAAATGTTCATCAATAAGCCGCATCTGTTTCACATTCGGCGCCCGTCTTAGAAAAGGATTCACGCCAGGACTATCTGGTGTGCAGGTCTTCTATTCGGGTCCCATTTCTTGCACAACGTCAGCAGCCGCAGAGCGCGTGCGCCGCCTTCAACAAACAAACCACCTCAGACCCGCCCCTTTCACAAAGAGAAAAAAAAGGCCCCTGCCAACAAGCAGTCAGCTTTAACTATTAAAATGTTTAGAAAGGGAATTGGAGCTTAGAGAGCAGCGCGCTGTCCCTATGAAATGAATTCCACTGGGCGAAACAAAAGGAATCGCGACGTGAACGAGGCCATTGGCGGCCGCTGGGAAACCGAGGCGAGGCTTGATCCCGATGCGGTGAGGTCACTTGCCCACCCGAGAAGGGGAGCGAATGCCTCCGCAGAGGCGGCCACGCACAGCGGCGAACGCGGTCAGCAGTGCCAACGGGCCATCCGCACGAGGAGCGTCGCACAGTGAAACCAACCGGGCGGCACCCGCCACTACAAAGGTCCGGGCACAGAGACGCCAGTGCGGTTTCCGCTAACCCCCTGGATTCGAAGTCCACGCACGCGGCGCGCCCGTCGTCTCCTATTGCGGGCAGCGCACACGTCCAGGCGCGTCAGGAGGGACAGGCGCACAGACACCGCTCTGGCCACCGGGAAAAGGCCGCGCGTTCACCCCAAGCGGCAGATCTAATCGGCTGGCGGTCCCGTCGGACACTGCGAGCAACAGCAGGCTCGAGTTCCGACGCCTCGTCGACGCAGCGGAGATAGGCGGCCGCAGCAGTGACGGTCGACCTTGACCCCGGCGCCGGGTGGCTAATATTTGCCGCCAGCAGATCGCGCGGCCTCGACACGCCCCCTCCGCAAACGGACGCGCGAACAAAGCGCGCGAGGCGCACGCGATGACACGTCGGCGGGGACCGACGCCACTCGACCCCCCCTCGGCCCGAGAAGAAGCCGAAACCGCCACTGGCGCTTAGCAGAAGCAAGCTGCCGTTCCTGGAATCCGCGCAGAGAGGCCCGAGCACTCATTCCCAGAATAGGCTGCTCCTCCGATGGCCCCGCAAATTATGCGGGCCGAGCTCGGACACGCGATAGCGGAACCCTTTTCCGTCTTCGCCGGCGCAGTAAAGATAGCGGAATTCGCGCCGTGGGTCAGTGGGTCAGGCGGCGGCAGCTCTCGCAAGGCTCGATTCGCGCACCTCCTTTCTGGAACAATCGCTTCCTTCGCCCCGCGGAAACTTGCTCCCTCCCCAGTGGACGGCTAATGGGCAGAAGAGACGCCAGCAGCCTCGGGCCAACGGCGCTTCGATGAGTTATTCCCCGCACCCCCCGCAGAAATACGCCGGAGTCATAGTTCGCAGTGGCCCGCACGCGCCGTATACTTCGAAAGGGAGATTTCGTCTGTCTTCTTTTTTTCCTTTCCGCCCAGGGAAGGCTGAGGTCGCAAACACTATGCGTGTAAACCGAGCGTTGAGATAACCCTCGGCACTAAGGCCTCCACCGAAATCACTCGCAGGCCTGCCCAGAGCGGGCCAGCGCACGAGAACTACTTCGGCCGACCACAACGAATGGCGACATCTGGTGAGAACAGACGCCAATCTCTGACGTCATTTGTTTTCTTCCTGTGCGCTGAAAAACGCGCGAAGCCCCAGAGAACGCTGCGGCCGTTCGCACGCGCAGAGCGCAGCTATAAGTTCGCGGATACAAGCTGGACACGCCATTTCAATGTCGGGAAGAATAGGAGGAAACGGGGGGGGGGGGGGAGAGTTTTAATAAATGCGCCGCGGCAGTGGATATTTCGAATGTCACGAGCACCGTTCACAGCAAGAACAAACTTTCGCCGTTAAGCTCTAGCGGCGACAATTCCGGCATTGCTTGTGCCGAAGATTTCATTCCCGGGAGATGATTGTAACCCGTGCTCCAACACTAATTCATTTACATCAATTAATGATAGGGAGCGACTCTAGCCCGACGCCAATAAGTCCGGTCGCCAATAAGGCAGCACGGAAAAAAATACGCTTGTCCTAACGAACCCCCCCCCCCCCCCCAAAAAAAAACAAAAAAAACATTAGGTTAGAAATTCTGGACTTCCATCAGCCCTGTTCTGCGGACGGCCAGAGTAGACCTCTTGAAGCACCCGGTTAAAAACTCATTTTCTGGCACTTTATGCAAATGACCCCCCCTTTCCCCTCTTCGTAGGTCTACATGCACCTGTCAAGCAGCCAAATGAAGTCACGCCTGAAGGCGTCATCTCGGTGACCGTGCGAAGCTGCCTAGCCACTGGGCCTAATAAAATCCGTGTACAGTGCCTGAAGATTGCTAAACCATCACCAGGTTTTATTCTGACAAGCCCGTTTATCAATCACTCTCATTCGCGGGTGTCATCCAGCAGACTGGAAAAGCGACACGGTCATTCCTGTGTTTAGAAAGTGGGAATCGCCATTTAACAATAACTACCACCTTATCCCTCTAACAGCATTATCTACTACAATGCTATGATTCCCAGTGAGTTTAGTGACCCAGCTGATCATGGCGGACCAGAACGAATTCCGAAGGAATTATTTCGTAGAAATCAATTATTTCATTACTGACATTCACTCTAACTTGCATTCCTCAGAAGACACTCAAGCTATATTCAGTGAATCCAAGAAAGCATTCGATAAGGCACCTCATTATTCCTTGCTTGTTAGAGCCTCAATATTAATCTTGATAATGATGTGAATAGTTCATGGATATTATACTTCTAAAAAGACAGACATGATTTTTCGACTCGCAGAACTGTATACAACTGTTGTATCCTACTGTTCTCAAATAATGATAAACGTGTTGAATCCCTACAGAAAAAAAAAAAAACAGCGCGATACATCCTATCCCATCACAACGGAACATTCAGTGCGCCTGACATCAAGCTGATCTTATCTCTCTCTCTCTCTCCCTCTGGTCAGGCTTGCAGACGTAACATGCAGAAAATATTTTACAGCATGCCTCGACAGAAGCGCCTTTTTTGCTCACCTCCTGCCCACATTTCTGCTAGAGTCAAAAACTTCTGGAATTTTTTTTTTCCCCCATTCCCGCGTTCTGCTCTGTTTTCTTCCGCACCGTTACTTGATGCCATTTCATCACGGAACAAATTCCTTGACTCAATTGTTACCATCACTCAAACTGAAAAGGCTGGCTTTACAGTCACTGATCTTTTCTTCGAGTTTTTCAGGTGCCATTTTTGTGATTTATCCGATCTGTTGTAACGGCTACATTGTCTGCTGTCAGAGACCTTCCCAGGGGTTTCTTTTGCCATTTATTTTTTTTATTTCCTACACTCCCGTGCTAGAACTACTCTGTGTGACGCTTCGTGCCCATCTCTTGTGTTTTATATTCGCCTTATGTAATGCCCTTTGGGTCGTTCATTCACAACTCGAACGTTTCGCATATCTCCGACGGTTAAATCTAGACGGATCACGCTGAACTAAATAACATTGTCGATAGAAAAACAAAAACAACTCCTTACTCTCAGTGATCGGTAACCATACTGCTTCATCTTGATTCTGGCAACATCTACCCGCTTTTAGAAACTTTTACGGCACTTTACGCGGGAAACTCTGTACCCGCCGGCTCTGCAAGGCGGGAGACTCCGTGCGACCAGTGGCCGGCAAACGCGTAGCGAAAGGATGCATATGATGGCTTCAATAGCCGGACGTGGGCGCCTGGCGGAAGGTACGACCCGCGCAAGGTCGCCAGCCCAGTCACGCGTCGATCGCGATGAACGGTGCCCGTTGTCGCTCGTTCCCGCGTTAACGGCTGACGCCCAGCAGCAGCCCTGTCGCTTTCTCAAGCTCAGCGGCGGGTCGGGGGATCCCACTGAGCCAGGGCTGTTGTGGCGTGTTTGCAGAGGGCGTAGGCCTGTTTCTGCTTGCAGGGATGATGCACAAAAGGGGGACGGAGGAGGGGACCAGCGACCCAGATCTGGGCGCATGCGCAGAAAGAACAGCCACCGCTGCCACGGGTCGCCGACACGGCGGCCCCGTTTGGGGCTGCGGCCCTCCCCTGCCCGCCGCAGACCACCGGCGCGAGGGAGCACACAGCCCGCAATCGCAGTGTGCGGCTACAGAAGGGGCAGGCGGCCACGTGTCATCGTAGAGCGTTTGTTGCGACGGCACGGACACGGGACCCATAAGAACGAAATGAGACCCGCACGATACGAGGAGGGAAGTAATAACAATATCCAAATAGGAAAACACCTACAACTCCACTCGCGCCTAACTGCGAGATGAAAGCAACGAGGTTCGCACGCAACTTTCGCACACTGCCCGAAAAAGCACCCACGAACGTACGCGTGGCGCGAGTGACGACGTGCAGGCCAAACACATCTCGGAAGGGAGAGGGGCTCTCGGGAGCCGGGGGCCGCAGCAGCTTTGTCTGCCCCCATCGAACAAAGACGCGACGGAGCGCCGTCGACGTCGTGACTCGCGCGCGCAGCCAAGCTTGTACACGCGGCTCGGGTAACGGTAGAGCAAGCAGAGCCTTGTCCCCCTTCGGGCCGCTGCTTTTTTACCCCGGCTCCTCCCGACGCACGTCAGCCCCAAGTGTCGTCGTGCGCCAGCGGGGAGCCCCTCCTCGGCTACTGTAGGTCAAGGCACCGCCCGCGCACCGGAACGGGCCCGCGCCGCTCCACTGGACGGAGGGGGGGGGGGGGGGGGGGGAGGCACACACCCGAGTGAGGTGCCTCGGTGCGCGCGCTCTCCCCCACCCAAGGCGATGGCGGTGCCCTTGCGTGGTCATCGCTGCCCACGGGCGAGGAAGCAGCCGTCACTTCTCCAACCGTTGCCACGAATGTGGCGATACCACCTCCAGGCAGCTGTCAAAATGAAATCCGACCCCGTCTTTCGCGGGCGTAAACGGAAATGAATCGCACGACCCACTGTTCGTTTCGACGGCGGGCGACTCTTTCGCACGCCAGATTTGTGCATTTTCGCTTGTGTCGCCGAGGGCAGGCCGCATTTTAGGGGGCGCAGCCTCCGAAACGGCCAAGTGCACAGGAGAGAGATGCGATCGAGAGCTCCACACGTGGCCGCCAGCCGCGCCACGCAAGGGACGCGCGTGACTCGGCCACGGAGGTAGACCGGCGTGCGCACGACATAATTTGGACGTCCGCGCTTCCCGCCAACTCGGGCCCCGGGAGCAGCCGTCGAGGGGCCGGCCTCGATCTACTTGCCCAGCCTGTGCGGCACGGAAGGCGTAGTCGGCCGCTCCAAACTGCGTGCACTGCCCATCAGGACGTCAACATGCGGCACACGCGAAGAGCGCGGGGTGGCCGAGGAACTGTTTTGACAGGACCGGTAATTGCCGCCCACAATGAAAGGTTGCCGCACACAACAGAAATCAGCCAGCAGGCACGCCCAGACAAATAAAATTATCCGCCGTAAACAACGTCCACGCGGGTGAAAATGGCGATTTTTCTTTTACGCGACTGCGTGTGGGCCTCGGGCGATCACGCCAAGCGCGCGTGCAAAGCCGAGTAAAGTTTTCGCCGTAACAAGCAAGCAAAGCCGGAGCCAGGCCCCGCCTTCGAAGTGCGGACGCTGTACAAGGTGGAGCAGCCCCCCCGTCCTTGTGAAGGTGCCCTCGAACCGGACCCCTATTACTACTCGGTTTGTTGCCTTCCCTTCATGCCTGTTTGTGTGCGCGCAGTTGGCTATGTGATAACGAACGATTGATTCTCTGCGGTCGTTACGCGCACCACACAGCTGCTTCCACACTCGGAAACCTTTCGATGAGCGCGTGCATAGGCTCTGCACAGCTGGTTGCTTACGGACAACGCTTACGAAGCGCAGAAAGTTCCCGGACGTAAGCGCAATCGTTGGAGGCGCTGTCATTGCACGCCAGCGCAGTAAGCGCATGCCGACAAACACAATGAAGTTGGAGATTCCCGAAACTTCCAACTCGAATGCCCTGCTTGGAGAATTAAAAAGAGAGATAACACGGAAGGCACCTCTGACGGCGGTACTGCCCGCCTTTCTTTTTTTCGGCCCAACGATGACTACGCACGATCGCACACAAACGCACTGCTTACGCAAGCCCAATAGGAGCACAGCAAGTTGCACTGCCCGCGATCGACAGGGCGTGACATGGTGTTGGTTACTCCGACGTTCTGCGCGAATGATAAAGGGAGAAAAAGCACCGACTACGTCTCCAGGCAACTGCACCAGCGCGCGTCTTCCCCCGACGACTGAAATTTAGTCGGTCGCCAATGAACAGGGAAATTTACATTAATGATATGCGTAATGTTAAGAGACAGGAAGAGGGCAGAGTAGGTGAGGGAACGAACGCGGGCTAACGACACCCTAGTCGAAATAAAGAGGAAGAAATGGGCTCGGGCAGGGCATGCAATGCGAAGGCAAGATAACCCCTGGTCCTTCAGGGTAAATGAGTGGATTCTAAGAGAAGGCAAGCAGGGGGCGGCCGAAATTTAGGTGGACAGACGACAGTGAGAAGTTTGCAGGGATACGGTGGCCGCAGGTGGCCCAATAGGACAGGGTTAATTAGAGAGACATGGCACAGGTCTTGGCCCTGCAGTGGGCGCAGTCAGGCTGATGATGGTGACATCGTCAAACTAACCCGATCAAGGCTCGCAGCAGCGGCGACAATCAATTAAGGGAGTTTCAAACAGGGGCGCGCTTCCCCGCTCGGAGCCTCACGGCGAGTCGGCGCAGACGACCGGGCAGCACCGGACCATGCATGCAGCTGCGGGGGCAGCGTCTCGGTCCGGCGTGCAGCGCTCCAATGACCTCGTTTCTCGGCCGCCGCATCCTTGGCCCGCGCCGGTCCACAACCAGAATAGGCGCCGGCGTGGATCAGATGCGGGCCGTCCGTGTCCGAGGGGAGGGTGAGACGCGCGCACAGGCCGCTCCAGCTGACCGTGCCCTTGCCGCGCCCCCGCCCCGCGTCATCGCCGCCCCAGTGGACACGTCGCCCGGTTGCCGGTGGCCGATTTCCCGCTGTGAGCACAGCTCGTGAACGAAGGCACGTCTGCGCCACTGAACTTGGCTGCTCGTCCGCCACACTCGCGACGCGCTAGGAACGGTGCTGCGGTTAGCACCACGATGCATGGGCGCTGGCCCTGGAAGTCAAATCATACCCTGACGAGATCGGGCACGCGTCAGTCGGAAGGCTTCCTGCGTGGGAGGACGGATGACGGTTTTTTCATCACGTGCTACACACTCAGAACGCGCAGACGCACTTCCCCCCTACACCATTACCGGCGGCACATACCGCACCGAACGGTAATCGCTTGAAATTTTCCTTTTACGCCTTTCCCACAATGCGAACGCAGAAACAAAAAGTATAGCAGTTAGCGAGATTGCTGAACCAACAAGGTGTAGCTGGCAGCCTACGTTGGTTTAGTTGGTTTATGGCGATTTAACGTTCCAAAGCGACTCGGGGACGCCGTAGTGAAGGGCTCCGGGTCTTTGGGACAGCAGCCGAGCGCCATAACCACTCAGCCACCGCGGCGGCGCTGGCAGCCAACGTCCAAGGGAAATGGGTATGCATTTTATATTGGTTAAGAGCAATTATACCCGCGCTAAGGGATAGGCTCGAAAAAGGGAACTAAAGGCAGTGCAGAGTGTAATGGAAACGAAAATGACAAGCACAATATTAATAAGCCTGGAGCACTGACCCTGTGCGGGACTCGTAATGCGCACAGAGGGTAAACGGCGGTCTTTGATGGACTCGACACCGAGGGAAAAGAAAAGTGGCAGACAGCGACAAGGGTGGAATGGTGAGGTAATAGGGCGGCCGCCGCTGCATCAAGGCAAGGCAAACTGGCGATCACTGCGAGAGGTGTCTTTTCTAGAGGGCTGATGATGCGAACAGCAATTACGCATTCACAGGAAACGCCATACACAGTTGTCAAATTGTGTTCATCTAACACACCCCTCACCCAGTGTGTGTCAGCATGTCTTCCCCACGCCACCCGCAACCTCACGCCTGCCCTGCAGGACCGTAGTTTTAGCAAGCGCCCACGCGGCGGGGCCTACTTCCACCACACTCAAGTTAGTGTCAGTGCAGCTAGGGCATCCTTCATGGTCATGCGACGAATTGCGAAATAAAAGCAAAAAAAAAAACGAGGCTTCGGTGCCGCTTTCATGGCAGTCTTAACCAGCGAGAGTGCCTGAAGAAAAGCGGCCTATAGCATTAATACCACGTGGAAACCAAACAATGGAAGGGCCTTCCTGAAAAACTGCGCCCGCGGAAAGATCAGGGGCGTCCAAAAGTGCGGCCGAATCAACGCGGAGCATCGGAGTGAGCCTGCGTGGAGCCCACTTTTCTTCCACGCGAGAAGGCGAAAGCGAACGCCCTTAAAGACGACTGCGCAAGCGCACTTGAACAGACAAAGGAGAAAATGACAGAGTCCGTAGGCACGCGGACCCCGCTGGGCGGAAACTGACATCCCACGCTCGGAGAGACGGGCTGGACTCGACCATCCCACTCGGATCCCAGTCGGTATTCAACGCGATCGTGTTCACTCGAAGCTTCCACCCGCGACACCGGGCCCCCGGATTATGCCCATTCCACGGGCACCGTGGCTGCAGAAATTATTTTAGCACCCCCCCCCCCCCCCCCCAACATTTCCTGCAGGCGAAGCGGGGGCGTCCTTTCGAAGCTGCGCACAACACAGGCGCTTCGCAAGATGGTGCCTGCATTGTTGACGGCACCGAAGGCGCAGCGCGAACGCTGCCTCCCCACAAAGCCCACAGTGCGTCGGAGGAGCCGAAGCGGTGGTTAGCACCAACCTGACAGCGAGGAGTGTCCTTTCATTAACGCTGGGAATTGCGATCGGAACCAGCGCGACAAACTAACTTGTATACGGCGGCACCAAGCCCATCAGGTGACCTATTGGAACTTGATTCTTCTATGGCTATTTCAATTTCTGTCCAACTTACAGGTCTTGTCGACCACCAGCTTGACGTCAGCATCCGCGATGTGTTGACAACAGCGCTCACTGTGAACGGCGGCAGGGATACCGTTGGCGACAGCACGCTGCAGGAACGGTGCTAGCGCGGCGCCAGCCGAGCGAGACCAACCTGCTGGTCGGCGGCCAGGCGGGGTCCGGGGCTGGCGGCGGGCCGTCGGCAAAGGGGGCAGCGTGACGGGGCTGCCGTTCCTCTCGAGCGGGCAGACGAGCGGCGCCGCGACGTGACACAGGCGACTCATGCGGCGGCGCGAGCACTGCGAGCGCGTCAGCCCGAGACGCAGCCGATCGGCTTTGTATCTCGCCCGCGGAGAGCGCGGGAGAGGGAACGGCCCGAGAAACCACAACAACACTGCCGCCGCGTCATTGAATCCGCGACGGCAACGACCCTGCCCGCCACTGCCGAGGCCCCCAACCTCCCCGACCCGCGGCCTGGCCTCGGGCCAGCGTCGCCCGCGCGTGACCTCTGAGCCGACGGCCTCGATCCGACAGCGCTGCTCTGGCACGATGCGGGACCCGCTCGTTCCGACGACTCATACCTATTCACGGTGTGCGGAGAAAAATGGCGTCGCTGATGAGAGATGCGACGGCCCACAGCTACTATCACAGCTTCAAGGCCACACCCAAAGTCTCCATCCAGGTGTCTCCCATTTGTTGTCAAACCAAAGACACACTGCGGCGGATTACGCTGGTACTTGAAGCCTGAACAGGTTCCAAGTCGGCGCAGCGGTGGCGACGCGGGACGAGGGGCCCCAATCACGCGCGACTGCCACACCGAGCCACGCCTGCGTGGTTGGTGTGCGAGAACGGCACTCGAACCACAAATTTTGTTTGCTTGCAGTGTTTGTCCACAGTTGTTAACTTCTACTACAATGCTTCAAAATTACCTTTAAAAAAGCGTCCGTCTAGCGAACAGAACGCTAAAGGCCGTTAAAGCGCATGCCGCGGAGAAATAAATACCTCTGGCGTATGACTTCGCTAACTATTTAGCGTTCGCTAAATTTGTGTTATCGTAAACATCACAAGTCCATCTGCGAACACAACGAATTTCAAGACGAAAAACAAAGTATAATTCGCTTTCCTTTTCCCCGATAACAAAAGGCAGCAACTGCCGGTGGTAATAGGTTTGATTAAGCACGCAAAAAAAAAAAAAAACAGCGATGAAACTAGCGTGCGGGGAGGGCGTACCTCGCGCAGAAGGTTCACGTCACGATGCGTGCGATCCAATGGTGGAACGGCCTGCCGTTGACACAGCTCGGGATACGCGGGCACGACGCCCGAAGCAGCGGCATCTTCGGCGGCCGACGGCAGAGGCTTGCGGCGCGGTCACTGACCCCCCCCCCCCCCCTTCGGCTGTTTACAAACAGTACTACCGGGCCGGATAGAGAACCGCCTGGCAGCTGCCCAAGAACGAACCCGACCTTCGCACGCGTCCCATCGCACCCGGCGCTGTTGGAAAGAGCACCGGCCGGCAGCTGCTGCACTCCAGCACGTCATGAAGAGGCGTCATGCGCTGACGCCCATCCTTAGGCGCCCCGAGCGCGGTGCACTGCACCCCGCGTAGAGCGACGCGAGTGCCGCACGATGGACGCACGATAAATGCGAGTTGAGCCGAACGTCGTGAAGATGGGCCAGTAGCAAAGTGCGGCCCAGTCTTCGTGTCACGTAGTACAGGAACACCAGTGCGGCCAAGCGCGCAAACGCGCGACCACACACACATACGGACGACCCACTCGGGGAGATGCAGCGGCTGCCAAACACGCCAGACAGAACGCCCTACGTCACGCTTCTCTGGCACAGGTGCGCTGCTACAGCACTAAACCGTCGAAACTAAAAACACTTAGCAGAGAGGTTAGCAATAAACTCAGCTCAACGAGTTTCCGGCTTTTTTTTTTTTACTCGCTCGAATAACTCGTAGTTCGAGGGAACAAGTGTTAGGAGCGTTCAGGTGAGAAGCTTTCCATAATCGCGCACAGGGCCGCCTTACAATGCGATTACGATCCGATCTGCCGCTACATCGACACAGGAGAATACGTTAGTTTACAGAAAACAATAAAAGCTTAAACCTCGCAATCGCGCATTCCATCCTTTCAGGGTTGCCTGAGCGCAAGCGACGATACGTGCACGCCGCCTCGTGCACCCCCCCACTCTCCGAGCGAGCCTCGAAGGAGCGCGCTTCGCCGTGCGCCGGGAGTCCTTTCGCGTCATTTATCCAATCTCGCGATGTCGAGGCGCGCACCTGGCGAGCTTCGTCAGAGATGAAGAGGGATCGGAAAGACGGCCATCCATCCGCGCGCATTCGAATGTCGTCGCCCCTCGTCGAATCGGCAGCGGCTCCATCCTTGACACATTTACGCCACGGCGGCTCAAAAAACGCTGGACGAAGATAAACAAGCCGGTGAAGTGATCGAGGGAGGGGGAAGAGAGAAAAAAAAAAGAAGCGGGAATTGCGCAGCCACCTTCCTCCTCTTCAGCCAAGAGGCACGCGAATGCACTAAAGAGGGGGTAAGCACCGATCCACGATGACGATGTCGTTGCGGCGGACGCAGAGAACGGGCGCAGCCAAACTTGCTGACGTCACCCCAGAGAGTGAAGACAAAGGACACTATCCCCAGCGCGGCACTCCAGCACAGCCCTCGAACTGCACGTTACGGAAGACGGAAAGGCGGCTGCGCGGTTGGCTGCCGCGACCGTGCGTGTCGAATGGGGAAACTATGGCGGCCCAGGTGCTGCCGTCAGCAGACTTGAATGTTACAGGGTACAATGTCGGGCAAAACAGTCTGCGCGTCGCGTTATTGACGCGCTACTGTCACTGCGCAATGATATATATGATGCGCGATAAACACGAAGGTTCCAGCGACAGTAAACGGACCACAGGGAACAGCGCGCGGCCTTTCTCACGCTGCAGTTGGTTGCCCGCCGGAACGCGATCGCGTGTTCGCTGACATTGCGCGCTGCCACCGCGGCGGATTAAGACGGCGGCGCTTTCGTTCCCCGGCTGCGATGTCGTCATAAATCCTAACTGCCCGTAACTACCGGAGGCGGGGGAACGCAGCTGCACGAACTGCCGGCTGGCGAGTGAGCGAAATTTGAATAAACACGTCGTTATGCAAATGCCTACCGACCGAGTTTTGCGAGGAAATCTCGGGGCAATCCGACCAACACCGAAGAGAACGACACAGCACTGCCAGCTAGCGCTGCACGCGGTTGTGTTCCCGGCACATACGGGCATACGAGTCGCGGTTCGTTAAGTGCTGCTCTCGACAAACTCCCCAGACCACGCTCATTCTGCTTTCGAAATCAGGCCGGCTCGCTTGTGTCACGCAACTGCGAAACGGAAAGTGTAACTATTATCTACAATCCGCCACCGCTGATACAGCACCGTTCCCGCCTGCATTCCCAGCCGCCCGTCAGATTGTCTAGCACTTGGCCGAAATCATTCACTACGCTTTTTCCCACAGACAATGCGGCGTGAAAGACAAGGCGGCCCGCAAATACGTATACGGTGTCACAGACATATGCGCCCGCAGGATACGTCGAGGGTGCATCCCGCTCTTAATTGTCCCGAGGCCGCTCTCCGGAAGAGGATCACAACATAAGGCTCCGGCAGTGCCTCTACCGCCATGCGCGGCTAGTGCTCTCTGGTAGTATACGGCAGCGCTACATGGTGACGGTGCGGCCATGACTCTCCAGCGTTGTCCACTGGAAACGGGTAAATATGACGGCGGCCGGCCTATTTGCGGGCCGCCCCAATAGCCGGTGTTTCTCCGCACAAAGGAGGACAGCGGCTTCCCTCCCCAAGCTTTGGCGCGCGCCATTCCTTCGAGAGAGGAAACTGGAGCTCCACAACGACGGGGCGTGCGAGGCCGCCGCAGCGACGAACAGGATCCACGCAGCGGAGAGGAAACACGCGTCCCCTTGGACTGTCCTACATGGGCGGAGAAAGCCCGGACTTCGCGCACGCCGGCGCGTGCTTTTCGCAAAGGCGCTCAGTTCGCTTCAGGTCCAGCCACATTCTTGCTCAGTGTTCCGTTTAAAGGGACGCTGAAGACTGCTCTGTCCATTTACCGGGCAACAAAAAAATGATTCGCTGGTTCTTTGCGGCTACGTTGACGCTTGTCCGGCCGAGAAAATTGGATTTAAACATCTTCCCGCCAGTCGCGTGTCGTCCGCACCGAAGAGGAGGGGCAAGTGACTGGCAGTGCGCCGTAGCCTGAGATGCGCGCACCAAAATCTGTGTCGACGCACGCATTTTACCTGCGAAATCGGCCGGGGGTGGCGACACCTGTGTTTCGTTTTACAGCGACAGCCATTAAGGGCCCGTTCCTCGGTTTCGTGTCGGTGTTGTCGGATACGACTGAAGTCTCCAGTGAAGCTCCGCCCACATTCAGGACCATCGCACAGAATTTCTCCGCGACAAAAAAGTAGTCTGTTGTTAAAACTTTCCTTGCAAATTAAAGAGGCCAATCAAGAAAAAAAATTATAAGCTCTAGAATTTTGATACCTGGCTTGTTTAATGAAGCGAAACCTTAAAAAACTGATTTCGTTTACTGTTGTGATTTGCTCGAGGATAATGCAGGACGCCGCAGGCCACGACCCAGTGTTAACTGCTGTTTTTTTAAGGTGTATACGGTGTAGTAGTAGTAGTAGTAGTAGTAGTATGGTTTGGTTTATGGGAGTTTAACATCTCAAAGCGACTAAGGCTATGAGGGACGCCGTAGTGAAGGGCTTCGGAAATGTTGACCACCTGGGGTTCTTTAACGTGCGGTGACATCGCACAGTACACGGGTCACGGCAGCTGCAGAACAGCTGCCAGAGCCATATCTTGTAGTTGGAGACTAACTCAAAAAGTGGTTTTTGAAAACTGGTCGTTGAGGAAGAGAAATGGCACAGTACCCGTCTCACATCTCGGTTCTAGAAATGTTTCTAAATGATGCCCTGTAACTTAGGTGCGGCGCATGATGTATAAACAAATTGTGATTGCTTTAAAATGAAGGACAACGACTACAACAGCTTCATGTGTGGTTTTAAGCTCGATTTCGCGGATTGCAACACCAGTCTGGATGACAGCAGCAACACCTCCCGAGAGCTTACTCGCTTGCTCTGTCACATCGAAAGACTTTATACTTCTTAAAAATGTTTAGAACCTAAGTTAGTTTCCTGTAAGCATAAGGCCATCGCTGAAAGCGAATTTAATACCACTGCAGCTTTTTAGAAGTCCCCGGCAGTTCCAATCGATGAGTTACGGGGGTGCAGTTAAACACCTATGTTCCCGCGGTTTCGAGGGTCCCGTTATTGGTGTCTTCTCTTTTTCGCTTAAGAAAAATGTGCTGCCGCTGCAGCGGGGGCAAGCTCGGAGTTGCCTCCATCGCCTCACTAGAGGCTCTGGAGGCCCGAGGAGAACCTGCGAGTGTACGGTTTACCGGCCTCGACCCATTGGGGGCTGCCGACTGAGCCGACGGGCCCTTTTTCGGAGGTGGCAGAGCAGTCTTCACTGCGTTTGCCCGGGGCGTGGTGCCCCGCCCCATCCCAACACATTGGCGAAATTTGGTTTTGCTGTGAATTGGAATTTTGAGGATAGTCATGCTTCTAGATAAGTTATGTTTTCCTTTGTCTTTATAGTGATCTCTTTTTTCTGTCTTCCAAGATGCAGACGAACTCGAGCAAGAGTGGTGGTCCCCTTCACATACTGCGCACGGCGGTGCAGCGTTGCAGTCCTCGGACTGGTGATCATTTGATGCACATCTGGCACCGGTCTGGCGGCCGTGACAACTCTGGGACTCATGGTCCAACCTGACACTTGAAGCACCGTCTGTGATTTGGGATGTATGGTCGCAGTTATTCTCATACATCCTACTGCTATGGCTTCCGGAAGTTGACTGGAGGCAAATGTGAGTGCTTTGTGGGTATCTCCTTATCGTCTTTACAGATTTTTATTCAGTGGACATGAGTGACGTTTTGGTCCTTGAGGCCCCCCAACAGTTCCCCGGTGAGTGTGAGGAAATCGTGTTCAGAAAGCCACATTTCCCCGTGTTTAGGGATCGATAAGCGATGATGTACAGAGTTATATCTGCAGAGGTTGCAATGTTCGGGAGTTTCGAATATTTTGTCACGGATCTGGACGAGTAGGCCGCCGCTCGCCTTCGTCACCTTGTAGCCAATACCAAAGGCATCAGTAAGAGATTTAGAGACAATGAATGGAGGTATTTTCGTGGCTGGTTTGTCCGATTGGTCACTATGCATCGCCTGGTACCTTGGGAAAACTTTTGTTTTTTGGAGAAAGCGAGCAGTAACTTCGGTCCGCCCTCTTTTTTGGGGGCGATCATTTGTTGAAGAGATGCCATAAAGAATGCGTGTTGCGGCCACGACGTCAGCCGCCCAGCAAGGAACCCAACTAGAGGACGGGACAGGAACTTGCAAGCAAGTTCTGCCTACGCCGGCCGTACATCTAAACTATAACCTAATATGGCGTAACACGGCAGTTAGCCGCACGAGGTTAACCCCAGCCGCCAGGAAAAAAAAGGAGAAACCGTGAATGGAGGTGCAGTCTACGGGAAGCTGGGGCCAAAGTAGGTGTGTTGCCTCCGCCGAGGGTCCTTGTGTGGCCCGGACAAACCCCGGCCACACACGACTAAGAGTGGGCGCTCGGGTCCGTGATGGCGCACGTGTCCACCAACACCCCCCCCCCCCCCCCCCCCCCCCCCCCCCAGTTCCTGCGGATGCTCGAGAAGCCGTGGCATCGCAACTCACCATCCCCTGCATGTCGCAGATGCCGCTGCGGGGTTCTTTCCTTTAGGGTCTATGGCCCAGCACATGTGCGAAACGCACCGCGGTGTCGGACAAGTGCCGCATCGCTCGACAAACGCAGCTATCCAGACTCTTGCGACACGGCGGTGAAAACGCAGCTGCCCCGTGTTTCGTTTCCCGTCGCGTTGCTCACCCGCATAACAATCGCTGCTCGACAGGTCAGCGTGGGACTTCTCCACTGCGATACACTAACGATGCCGACGCCACCTGGCCTACACAGACTGTGCGATATATGCAGCTATCGCCGTCACATTTCGGGTAGGGGGGGTGTGTGCCTGCTCTGAACCCGCTGCGCGCTCTGCGGCGAAATTCGAAAGGGCAAACGAGATCCGCGCGAAGGTTTGCCCCCGAGCGACGAAAAGGGGGAGCCGGGGGGGAGGGGGGGGGGGGGGGGTGGGGGGGCAGTGGGAAACTTCCAAAATTTCCTGCCAGGCACGTCGGTACACACCGCAGCCCCGGATTCCCGGTCACGTCGTCGCCCCTTCGTTCAATGGCACACGCTCATTCCAGGCCGGCTTTTCACCGGTGCGCCCCCTTCGCCAGGCGGTGATGCGATAACGCGGGACGTACACATTTGGCCAGAGCCCAACTCGCCGGCCTCCATCGTCCCTCGCCAGCCCCTCCGCGCAAGAGTGCGCCCCGATGAGAGAATTCGGGAGACGGCGGCCGAAGGAACGCGAGATAAAAAACGGGTCCGCGTCATTATTTCGCGTTCGACTCTGCGAGGCAGGCACAGCAAAGCATTTTGGCCACGCGATGTGCCCGACGACGGAAAGGTCGTTACCGAGTTCCGATGCGCCCCGCAAGAGAAACGTTTCCGGCTAGAGCTCCGCCCGATGAACATGCGATACATAACAGCCATATCTCAGATGCTGCTTTTCTTCCCCCCCCCCCCCCCCCCCCCCCATTGCGACGAGGTCCCGGAGACTGAAGAACACAACTTCCACTCGATACGGAACGGGCGATCAGGCTCATCGAAAGGCTCCGTAATAGCGCAGCCGACTGCTGTAAACGTGGCCTCGACCAGTGAGCTGTTCGTTGAATTCGATCGCTAGCGAACGTCCTCACCACCGCCCATGTAAGATCTCCCGCCCTCCCTCGATCCGACTGCGGCCGCACGGGGCATCAGTGACGAACAGTGAGCGCGGCAATTCTTTAACGATGTGGGCTCGCATTAAAACCTCGCTATCATCGCAAGCCTCAGTGTCGCGTTCCGAGGCGCTCTACGCGTCCACTATACCGACAGCGTCCTGCCGATGCCTACCAGTTCACACGGCAACGCGTAGACTGGCAGTCCACGTACACAGTCGTAAGCAACATGAGCGGGAACAAGAACTTTCAGTTTATTTCTCGACTAGATTTGGGAACGACTTTTGGATAACATACGCCAAGATGAAAACTATAGTTAGAAAGCAGAAGAAAAGTGTCTGTCCCTTTTTCGCAGTGCTCCCAACTGCACGTCCCACTGCACAGTAGTGTTACCCACTGACACCCACCAGGGGACGTGACCGACGGTCGAGATGCAATGCCTCCAGTGCTCGGCCCAAGCGGAATGCGCACAAGTGCAGCGCGACTTTTCGGTCAGTCAAACGGCGCTTCCTCTGCAGTGCCCAGCGCGCAGCGAGCACGCCAACTCCTGCGACCACTCACGCGGGCAGAATGCGCGGGCGTCGCGCCCAGAATATGGGGACATCGTTAGTTGTTTGGCGGCGGGCCACGGGCAAATAACCCTACGACAGCTCACTCACGATGAAAACACCGAGTCTCGAATTCATTTCCGCCCGGAAACTGGCGGCTGGTTGCGGCCGCGATCGTGGTAGTAGTCCCGCCTTGATCCGCGCATAAGATGAAATTCCCCGATTCGTATCGGTTAGCGAGGCGGTGCATTCGTGCTGTGCGGTTTCAGAAGAGCTGGCACTTTTCTTAGACGCTGATCTTACAGCTGAATTCTCGCGGTAGGTAAGAACCCTCGGAAGTCACTCGCGGCATCTCGCGCAATTAACTAGCGGCTCGTTCTGGACTGCCGCACCCTATAGTTCCCTGCAGCGTGGGTGGGCCCTCAGAACGAAAAAAAAGCCGCCACCGTATACGCTCGGTGACCGCCTATCCCGGGCTCTCTCCGGTGGGCAGCCATACCTGTACCCAAGAGCGTGGCCGACAAACTGGGTCGAAACGCCGTACGTATTAGCATAGAAGCACGCAGGTGCACCACCGCGTGAAGGCCCCTTCGAGCACCGAGCGGCAGCTTGCCCCACCGCGCTGCGCAGAATGCCGCCGCATAGAGGCCACGGATGTTTCAATCGCTTTGTACGACGGCTGGCGGAATCGTGGACCGATGACCGCGTGAACAGCGTTCGATTCCGCTGAAGCGGGTGATCGGCCGAGACGAGCGGCGCCGCCTTGTGGGCCGCCCGTAATCACGACGCTCACTCCAGCGGAACACCGGCAGTCTCGAGAGGAGGGCCACGCAAAAGGGTGCGCAACGAGGGTGGCACAATGTGAACAGCCACGTGCCAGCCGCAGTCGGAGCGAACATCGCTCCGGGGTCTGTCCGCACTCGGTTTCCTGCTTCTTGCGGCGAACGAAGCGGGCCATTCGAGGTCCGCGGGGCTCTTGCGAAAGCCGCGCCTGCCGGCCCCCACCGCGGTCGCCGTTCGCTTCGATCGGTATCAGCAGCGCGGCATCCATACACACGAGCGCCGACGCACCGCGAAGGCGCTGTCGCATTTGCCTTGCTTGGCCGACAGGGCGACTGCGCTGCCGAAGCCCAAAGCGGGCGCGTAATGAATATGCTCGAGCGAACGCTTTTGCTCCACCGAGTGGCCCCCGCTGGCCCCCTTTTCAAGAAGGGGAAACTAGAGAAGGCGGCGGCACTTGCCCCTCACAGGAGGCGCGCTCCGACCTATGGCGCCGACGGACTGTCATGACGCGGCGGTTAATCCCTAGTGCCTGGTAGTGCGGACCACGGGGGGCTGGCGAGTGCTAGAGGATTAACAATAGTTGAGCCGGACGTCATGAAAATCAGTCGAAGCCATTGGCTGGAGGTCCTCCTTTGGGAGGCACTGCGTTCTTGAGTTGTGGCCGACTATAACAAAGAATCTGGAAGGAGCTGTGCGTATACTGAGAAAAGGCAGCAAGTTTTCTCACGCCTTTAACTGACGACTGGGCCTGGCCCCAGCTCAGCTTGACACAAAAAAAAAAGGGGGGGGGGGGGGGGTACGTGACTAAGAGGGCAAATCGCACAGAAGACAAGACAACCCTCAAGCAAAGTGTTATTGGACGTCGTGGGTTTGGATCCCACCAGCGGCATGAGTAAATACACGGTTAATTTACCACAGATTAACACCCAATTTTTTTCGTTGACGGCTTCTTTGTACGTCCTAACGAGCTACAGCTGCCGTCAGGAGCTCGCAGGGCACGCGTGCGCAGCTAAGGCACAGGGCGGCGCTGGCATCGAGGCATCCTAGTCAGGCATGCACATTCACTCTCCGGCGTGGTTGCGGCAGAGAAGGAATGAAGGCGAATCCAACGCACAGAGTTCGAGCCCGGCTTGGTTTCGAGTGAACACGGAGCCCGCACAGCCGACAGCGCCGCGGCCGCATTACGAGCCGGTTACTTTCCGTCTTCGACGCCTCGGTGCCGTCGATCATCCGAGCCGACAGCCCGACGCCTGCCGATGGACAGCCACTGAGGGCCGCAGGGGATTGATTCAGCCGCGATTACCCTCGCACACGCCCATTTGCGTTTCAACGTTTCAATGCAGCAGCGATGTGCCACGGGGGCTGTGCAAAACCACGCCTGCGTTGTCCTTTTCCCTTCTTCCTCGGGTGCCGCCCCGAAAGCAGGCGACGCGCTTCCGGAAGCCCGCCAAATAGGATTCGCAGCGGCGCCACTTTCACCGGGGCGAGCAGTGTGCGGGACGAAGAGAATTTGCCAAAGTAAACAACGCCAAAACCTTCTCGCAGTGCACACGCAGGATTCAGGGGGGGCTGTCGATGCGCGCCGCGAACAAAGGGTCTCCCTTGGCGGCCAGTGTGACCCAGGAAGAAGAGCGCCCGCGGTTAATACGCGCGCAGATGACGCCGCCACCCATTCGGCACGGCACCAGCGCGCGCCCGTCAGGTCGCGCGTCAACGCGGGGAGCCGGAAGACAGACGCCTGCCCAAAAGAAGTGATTAACTGCCGCCAGCCCGCAGCAGTGACCCGCGGGGGATTGCGCAACGGCCGCGCAGCTGACAGCCGATCAGGCCGAGAATCACTGCGCCGACGAGAAAACGTCCAATGGCCGCCACGTCGAAACGGGGTCAGGCGGCGAGCCAAGGCTGCGGACTCGGGGCCCCGGACAGCGCTTCCGGCAAGAGCGCCGCTGACACGGCCCCGCAGGCGCCGACGCCCAGAGAGAGTCCTCCCCCCGGGGCAGTTAGTCCCGATTCGCGCCTCGGCCGTGACGACACAGTTCCCGCTTCAACAGCACAGTGGCCGAGAGGCAATTCCCGGCCAGACTATATACATCGAACATGTAAAGATACCAACACCTGTGCCTCACGGCTGTTCTCTGAGCCGAAGAACACGAATGGACGACGTCCAAGAACATAGCAGCTGTCACTCACCCGGTTCACTATACGCCAGAGAGTCTCCGCTACGCTAAATCCCTCTAAACGAACCAAAGAAAACTGCCGAGGCTGTTCGCCCAAAACCCAGAGAGGACCCGATCACACTTGGACCACATGGGCAAAGATCACACCATTGGTCATAAACCCGCGCTTTCACGAAGTCGAGCTGTATGCTACGAAAGCCTCTATTGAAACTGCTACGATGCCGTAAACTCAGGCCAACATATCTGGCACCGATCCAGCTGTAAAAAGCGAGAACTCAGCGCAGGCGGAGAAGACCACACCGCTTGTTCGCGGCAAAGATCTCCCAGGCGCGTTTCGTACTTTGCACATCCCACGAGAGAGAGGAAGCAGTGCACAGCAACAACGTCGGAAGTGGGCAGACGCCAGCTGCGAAGGAGGCAGACAACCACACAACCCCCCCCCCCCCCCCCTTCCTCCACACAGTCGACGTCGCAAAAATGGCCGACAACGAACCGCCACTTCCACGTGCTGCTTGCTTCGAGCGCTGTTGGATGAACTCGACACGAAAGGGGCCCATTTACAACGAGCACGACCCGACCTGCCCACCTGAATGGAGCCAGAAAACGCTGCTCTTCCGCTTCTGCCTCGTGCCGTACGTGGAGAAAAGAAAGCGTCGCAATACCAAAAAGACTACGAGCACATAGGAGGACGTGAACTTGAAACGACACTTAAGCTCCGCCTCAAGGGTCCCTTCCGCTGCCTGGGCTCCGCCTTGCGTATCGCTTTGCACACACGGCCACTGTTCTCTACATTCACAGGTCGCGGGGAGTCCTCGTACCACGAATGGTGCAGTGTTCAAGCGATGCGCCACAGCCGCCATAGGGGGGGGGGGGGGGGGGGGGGGGGTGAGACAAGAGCAGCCTCTAACGATCGATCGGTAACGTGACTTCTACCCGCCGCGGTGGGCAGATTGCGATGAGGCCACAAAGTCACGTGACTTAGGTGGCATGTGGGCCGCGAGCATTTTCGCTCACAACGCCGGCACCGGACTTTATGCAGAACGGGAGCCTTAACGCTATCGCGTTGAAAAGAAAAGGCGAGACCCCTCCCCCTTTTTTTTTTTTAAATCCGCCCCTGGGATACGCCCTGCATAAGCTTACAACCAATACTTAAAAGAATACGAAACCACAAAATAGTAAATTGGGAATAAAACGGAGTTCCCGGGTTCGAACCCGACCGCGGCGGCTGCCTTTTTATGGAGGAAAAACGCTAAGGCGCCCGTGTGCTGTGGGATGTCAGTGCACGTTAAAAATCCCCAGGTGGTCGAAATTATTCGGAGCCCTCCACTACGGCACCTCCTTCTTCCTTTCTTCTTTCACTCCCTCCCCTTATCCCTTCACTTACGGCGCGGTTCAGGTGTTCCAACGATATATGAGACAGATACTGCGCCATTTCCTTCCCCCCCCCCCCAAAAAAAAAACTATTATTAATAAAACGGAGAGAAAAATGCCGTTACGGTTGTTACGTGACCTGTCCCCACCGATGAAAGAGCCCGTACCTTCTTTGCCAAAAGTAACCAGGCTGCATGGCTTGCTTATAGTTTGTATTGCAAAACCCTTAGGGCCTCCCTGAAGATCAAAAGGTCCTGAAAGATCAGGAAGGTAAGAAGAGCCTTTCAGATTTTTTAGAGCCTCAGGGTATATATAATAAATGCACCACTATGCAACTGAGCAGCGAACCACGAAGCCTGGTTAGTTTGGTAAAGACAGTTCTCTGTTCTCAAGCATGACAATGGGAACGACTGCGCTAGGGGTCGCATTTTAGTGGAGACAAAATGCGAAAACGCGCGTGTGCCGATATTTCGGTGCACGTTACTGAACCCAAGGTGGCGAAAATTAAACCGGAGCTCTCCATCACGGCGTGCCCACATGCCTGCGGTACAGTTTAGATGCAAAAAAAAAAAACGTGGTCTTTTCCGTAAACTACGCTTCTCCGAAAACCACCGCTTCATGGAGGCTGTTACCAAGCGGCTGCCGAGGAAAGCTCGCCTTCAGATGCGCTCACAAAGACATCCCATCCCAAAAGCGGGTCTTTACCCAACCCGTTTCGGCATTACGCGGCTTCGCGCATTAACCAGCACAAAACGTGCCACGAGTGGTTTAAACGCTCACCGCCGAACCAGCCACTCGAAACAATAGATACGGACGCCAACAAAGGCATCTTCTCTCCTCCGCGCGTATACACAGCAGCGGCTGTGTTACCCGGGCACTGCCAATGAAGAGCCTGCCAATGAAGCGGATGTCGGCACGCCTCGCCGCCCACAGCAGATATTAGCATGTTTCGAACTATTTCCAGAGGCGGAAAAAAAAAAAACGCGGCACAGAGGAGTCCAGAGAGTTTCCGGCCCCGGCGGGAGTCAATGGCGGGACAGGAAAGCCGCACACGCGGGGACTCGCGGCGCAGGCGCGTATACACTCGCATGCATAACAACGCTAACAAGGCGACGCGACAGAGCAGCAGCAGCCGTGGGCTCTTCATGAATGCCCCGCCGCCGCTGTTGTCGGGGGAAACGAGGCCGGCAGAGGCAAATAAGAGCCCGGCTCCCTTGTCTCGAAACAATGCGCCGGGGCTGGCTGCGCGGGAGACAATGAGCGACGAACAGGCGATGCTCCACATGCGAATCCCCCAAAGGAGTGGAGGGGGGGGGGGGGGGGAACAAGCGTGCCGACGGCGCGCGCGGGTCAGCGCGACGGAACAGCGCGTCCCCACGTTACCGCACGTGTTAATCACGACGCTCGCGCGCTAATTCACGCACGCGCACCGCAGTGGCCTGCCCCCCCCCCCCCCCCCCCTTCCAACATGGGCTTTCACTCCCGCTGAAAATCGCGGCCCCCGCGCCAGCGAGAATAAAGCCCGCCTTCTGGAAAGGCGCCGGACGCGTGGATGTTAACTGCCCCTTTCGCGTCCGCGCGGAAAGCAGCCGAGGCACAATGTAACCGCCGGCAGAGTGGGCGTCGGCCGCCCGTGCTCTCGTCCCGTCGGCCTAAATCGAGCGCGACGCGCAGTCCAACAGCGGCCGGCACGGCTGACAAACGCGGAAATCGGGGATGCGCGCATCTGGCGCGCCGGGAAGCGGAAGAAACGGCGACGCCCACCCAGCAGGCAGCGCGTGCGGAGGGGGCACGAGGGGAGAGCGCGCGCTTGATTCAGGGCCCCCTGCGAAACGCCGGACACGCGGCGGCGCACAAGGCGGCAAACGGATGAGATGGCTCAATCGAACGAACGCCAATTCGAACCCGGTGCTGCTTTCCCGCCGCGGTATACTCCCCGAGCGCAGCCAGGTGGGCTTCCGAAACCGTACGCATCGCACTGCGCGTGGCGAAACGTCGATGTCAGTCGCAAAAATGCCCTGCGGGGTGTCGAGTCCCAGGCGCGCTTGTCTCGCGTCGGACGAGCGCCCCCATTCGCGACGCTGCTTATAGTGTCCACGCGAGAGAGGATTATGCGGCGGCAGCCACCGAGCTTCGATCAGGAAGTGGCGGAAATTCGGCTTTGCCGCCTCGCCACGCGCGGCGCTGTCACAAACGAAGCTGCGCGCAGACAATGAGCGCCCCTCGGCGATTGGGGCCATCTGTTGTGAAATGCATAAGCGCCAGAGACCGCTCTCGTCACCGGCCACGCAAGCCACGTGCAGTCCGCGCAGCCGGATACGTCAAGGCGCATTCGAAGCGTCGCGGCAGAACAAAAAATAACACTGGCCCCTTTTTCCGCTCGGCGGAGTGATAATTTTTCTCTCGCGCGCGCGCTGCCTCCGTCCCCTCGGTAAGGGACGGACATGTATCGTTCCCGCCGAATAAATGCGTCGCAAAGTGCAACATTGCGCACGAGACGGAAGCAGCATGCATACATGCATGAGAGCCGGGGCGGAGAGGTCGGCCATCCCGCGGCTGCTGCTCCCGAAGCTGACTGACAGCGCGGCTCGGCGCCGGCCAATACAACGCGCGGCCCACGGTGGCGGAGAAAGCGGCCGCTGCACGGCTATATCGGGCGTCCCAAATGCGCGGCCAGAGCAAACGGGCCGCCGATCGGCCCAGGGCGCTCTCCGGGCTTCCTCGTGCCGAGTTCGCTTAATTCGCGTGGCTAACGTTATCGCCGCCGCGGGGAAGAGCCAGCGCACACTCAAATGAACGAGTCGCACGCGATACACGAGAACTATAATACAACGCCTATAAGACGCCGCAACCCTGCTATTTTTCCGCGTTCGGTCGCAGCAATACCTCCACAGTTCGAGCCTTAGCTAAAAGCACAGCAGATGTAGCGTGACTGTGCATGAACCGCAGAGTCAACGAAAATCCGCCCGTCTTTACCACTACGGAATTTAAAACGATCTTTAAGAGCTACATATCGGACGCATTGGGGGCGAACATCCAAAGAATGTCGATTGATGGCTATTGCGTTTCCTCAATCGACCAAGCGCGCAGACGGCTAAACGGAAATCTGAGGAGTTTACAACACAAATGGGGGATCGCTGACCGCAAAATGCTGGCAGTCAAGACATTCACTACCAGCCGCGGTGACTCAGTGGTTAGTGCGCTCGACTACTGATCCGGAGTTCCCGGGTTCGAACCCGACCGCGGCGGCTGCGTTTCGATGAAGGCGAAACGCAATGGCGTCCGTGTGCTGTGCGATGCCAGTGCACGTTAAAGATCCCCAGGTGGTCGAAATTATTCCGGAGCCCTCCACTACGGCACATCTTCCTTTCTTCTTTCACTCCCTCCTTTATCCCTTCCCTTAGGGTGCGGTTCAGGTGTCCAACGATATATGAGACAGATACTGTTCCATTTCCTTTTCCCAAAAACAAAATATTATTTTTTGTTGGAACCAACGCGGCGGCAGCGTTTCGATGAAGGCGAAACGCAAAGGCGTCCGTGTGCTGTGCTATGTCAGTGCACGTTAAAGATCCCCAGGTGGTCGAAATTATTCCGGAGCCCTAGCCCCACAACGAGTTTTGTTAAGTGAACTGCACTACGGCGCCTCTTGCTTTTTCCTTTCACTCCCTCCTGTAACCCTTCCCTTAATGGCGCGGTTCGGGTATGCACCGATATGTGAGAATTACTGCTCCATTTCCTCTCCTCAGAAACCAATTTTTCCAACTCGGCAAAGACGTTTCCCAATGACGCTGCGGGAACTGCGCACAGAGTGCGTTCATCCGAGACTGCCAACAAAACGCAGGCAGGTTCGCACGACACGGGCAGAGCCCATGCGAAAAGAAAACCCTTCGAGAAGCAGGATATTCTGGCAGAAGTGAAGCAAAGCAGGCAAAATCCCCGATGCACCGCTTAGAAGGCGATTAGGGGTTTAGAAGCTCTACGCGCAGAGGAGGAGATGAACGGCGCTTACAGAAATGAAAGCAACCGGTGAGACAGTGCGCGTAAAACCGCGGCGCTCGCCGGGCCCCGGCCGCAGCCCCGCGGGGTGGGGGTGGAGGGGGGGGGGGCGGGGGGGGGGGGGGGGGGGGGCAGCCGGCTGGGCGGGACGCGTCTGCCGCGCGCGCAGAGCCCGTTTCGATTTCAGCGCCAGCGGCCGTTCCGCCGACCTGATCCAGTTTCGCGGAGAGCCTTTCCTTGGGCGCGACCGCGCCGCCTGGCCGGGTCACACGGCCGTGCCGGCTTCGTACCCGGCCCCGCTGGCCCGCGGGCGATAACACGCACCGCCGCTGGGGGGCCGCACAATGCGCTTTTGTGCCCGCTGTCGCCCGGTGTCGCCGGCGCTTTTCCACCGCTTGCGCCACATTGCTCGTGACGGAAATTCAATTAGGGCTGGCCCGCGCCACAGCCCGACCCGAGCGCCCGGACACTGTTGCCTGCGCCGGCAAAATGCCTCCCGCCACAGCGCCTCAAAAGGTGTCCAAATAAAACGCTGGCCACGGGGAAACCGAATCCCGGCTTCCTCCTGGGCCGTCTGGCGGGGGGTTGCCGCGCCACCTTCCTGGTATACGGCGCCCAACAGGTGTCCATCCATCCCGGCGATTGAGGTCGGCAGCACGGACACTTCCGCGCAGCACCTGCAGACCACACCTGAACGGGGGGCAAATTATGTGGGACGTTTCCCCCGGCGCTCGCACAAAGGCGCCGCAACAAAGACAGAGCCGCGGGAAGGGGGGGGGAAACGGCGATGACGGGCCACTGGCGCGCACACACGCAACAACAGGCGGCACTTAGCGCCGAGGCGAGGCCCTGTTTCCACACCGCCCCGCCGACTCCGGGCTGTAATCTATACCCAATCGGCCGCCACGAAGACAAACACTGTGGGTCGCGCACACGTCGGCGTTCCATTTCGCTTCCCGGTAGCGCAACCGAGGGGAGAGGAGGAAAGGTGGGGGCGGATATTTCGTGGATCGTCCCTGCGCACTCCAGCTGCGCCACCTCGCACATTCGCGCCAATGAACACGACGCAAGCGTGTTCATTGGCGCCGATAATACGCGCGCGAAGAACGTTAGCGGCAGTATGCGACAAACTGGGTCCTCGCAACACCAGGGACACGCCCAGCTAGAGCGCCAGTGGTTATCCTCCGTCTGCTATCACTCGTTTCAGAGCTGCTTCCCGCCCAAACACGTTGGTGAATAGTAAGTAGGCGTAGGCCAGAAAAGAAGCGCGTCGAGAGATATCGCAGGACGACGCAGAGGGACACCGAAAGGAAATAAATATCGAGTCAGGCTATATCGGTTAATCGGGGTAACAAAAGCGTCGCTTTAACCGAGGATCCGCCTCTCACAAGCTGGGCAAAAGGCGTAAAACTGGTGCAGCGAAACCCGGTAGCAGGTGCCTCCAGAGCGGCCGGCCACGACTTAGCAGACAGTATCCAGCTATTTCGCCACAATTCCATTTGGCGGAACCGAAACAGCTGTCAGACTACGCATTAAGGTATCGGCACCTGTCAATTTCGGCAGCAGTCGAGCAACAGGCTAGGTTCCGACAGACGAAACGGGTGGGTTAAAATGTTGGGTAGGCATGTTGCCTGCGTGGTACTGATTTCATAAACACACACACACAAAAGAAACATAATGCAGTGGGCCGGCTGCACTATATCAGGAAACGTATTCCTCCTCAGGGTCTGAGCAAAGCGCTCAGCAGGTATTTCTGTGCATCTCGCCTTCTCTTGGCGTCGTCATTGGACGCGTTGCTGGTACATCTTTCGTTCCGACAGCTTCTTTCAGTGCCAAAGACCTTCGGAGACTATATACGCAGTCGGAAGGTTCATAGAAAGCCACGCGGAGGTACGGGAATGGGTAACCTTGCTGGATTCCCATAAATGCCAACCCACGCGCAGCGAACTTCACGACGAACTTCGTGCGGCGTGTCGTCGCCGTACTGCACTACATGCGGCGAAAAACAGGCGGCCGCCGCCGCTATGAACTCAGTGTTGCTTCTATATTCTTAAATGCTGAAAAAAAAAAGCTTTTGCATTTGCAATTACAACATTTTTTATTCAATGACGGCAGATGGGACGAATTATATGTTGTTTAATTTAACGGGCCCACTCGGTCCACGGAGCATACGTCTATAGCCAGTTTTTAGACATTGTATAGGGATGTCGGGATGGGGTTTGGGGCTGATGCAGAATCACCGGACAGGCAAACAAGAGCAACAACGCAGGTGCAAGGGCTGTTTCTGAAGAGAGGACGGCGCGGTTGGGGAGCCTGTGCACATTCATACACAAAAGCGGTGAGACGTCAGTGGATTATATTTCGACACGAAGTAAACTGAAGCGCAAAGAGCGACAAGGACGATGAAAAGGAATTGCGGGACACACGCCCTGTGCGCTTGACCTTCGCTTCTTCCCATCGCCCTTTTCTTGCGCTATGTTTTTCACGAACGGTATCCAGCTCCTCACCCATCTCAGAATCAATGTGAAGCTGATAGGTATCGACCCGGTAGAAGATGAACACATTTCTCCTGACACGACGTTCAATTGCTCCGTCACCTTTTACTGCCAGCGAGGAACTAAGCGAACACCTTAAAAAAAAAAAACAGCGCAGCAGAGAGCAAGGCAATATGGCTCGCTTAAGCCGAACTGATCACCACTGATCTGATTATGACTACTACCACCGCGACTGATTGTGGTAAGCAGAAAGCGGTTCTTGACTGCGATAAGAGCGCTTTCGAGAGTGGCTTCCGGCGCCTTCGACGCGCAGCAGCCCGACACGGGTCGCAACTGGACGTATTAGAGCAGAAGAAAATGCCGCGAGCCAAACTTTTTTTTCTCGCCTACAGCCACAGCCTGCGCGTCGGCAGCAGTGTGCATCGCTGCCTGATGTCAGCGCTGTCGAACCTCTGGCGTTGCGGCGTGCAGGAGGCCATCGTATGGAGCAACCTCAGCGGCGCGCGAGCTCCCGAGCATCTGCCGTCCAGTGTTGCTCTGTCTCATCGTTATCACCGGCGTGGCGCCTCCGATTCGCCGATAGTGGTGGCGATAATCTCACCACTGAAATGGCCTATACAGTTACTGCCACGCGGCGCGGGGGGGATGAAGCTGGTGACTTTATTTGCGATTTGCTAGACCAAAAAGCCATTCCTCCGTGTGGAAAAAAAAAAAAAAAACACTGCAGGAGAGTATACGGATGGCATCGTAGCCCAATGGAAGCGCTCATAGTCACAGGTTGTGCGACTACTCAGTTCACACACTTCGGACACAACTTTATGGAGCCGACATAAAAACATTTCCAAATTCACGAATGAAAGCCTCGTACTACGGAGTTCGATAAGACATCAGACCAGTTAACAACTCGCGTCGTCAGAAACAGCCCTCTCGCCGCACCTCATTGGAGGAACAGCCACGCATGCAAGGTATACCACGGCAGTGTGACGCAGTACACAACAGTGATGTCGGCCCGCGACCCCTGCACTACGGGCTCACGGACGTCGTGAGTGCGCATAACCTGACGTAACATTGCGCGCGCGTCTTGCGGGCTCTGCGAACGCACACGCCGCGCACGTCCGTGAAACACCAAGGCGGCCCTTGCGGTGAGCCTGGAGTAAATTCGACAGGGTATATACTCCGCTTCATAAGTCAGGTGCAACGCTGCGAAAGGTACGGAGGAAGTAGTCGGCACGGAAAATAAAGGGAGGCGAGTTACTACGCGCTTGTTATGTGGCCGAGTGCTCTAAGGCACGAGAAAGCGACAGCGTGTTGTCAGCAGTAAGAGTGCGTTTAATCAAACTCACGATAAATGTGTAATGTAGTAAGCCTGCAGGCAGAGCATTTACTATGTTTCGCTCCCCACAAGCAACGCACTACTTTTTGGTCGCGGATGCGGGCAGCGCAAACAAGAACGCTAGCTTTGACAACGTTGCACCTGATGTATGAAACGGGGTATAGTTAGTGTGATCTTCAGTGATGATATATAACAGCTCTAAACACGATATCATTAACTGGGCTACTATGGATAACAGATTTTCTTAACCTATAATATAAACATGTGCATCAAAGTTCATATGGAAAGAAAAGGGCATGCCATTTAGAAATCCTAACACACAACGTCCGCGCAGCCTAGTGCCTGCAACGACTACTAGAAAAAAAAAAAAAAGAAAGCACTTTGAAAACGCTCGCCGGCACGCGTATACAGATTACAACGGCCGTGTGGCATTTCTTCCTGACCTGAGCGCTCGAAACATTCCGGGCACGCGGACGAGCGTTTCCGACACAAACTGCTTCCTAGTCTTCAATTTACTCTCGTCGTGAAACGCCGCGCCCTCCGATCCTTTGGCGGGCAATTTATCCCGCCGTCCGAACACACGCCGCGACAACAAAACTCGCGAAAGCCTCGCAATTCGGGCGCGCGTTCCGCGTTTCGGACGAGGCGAGTCACAAAGGGACCGCTAGATCGGACGGCGTCAGGCGGAGAAGGGCGCGAATCCAGCGCTCGGAGAAAGCGCGCGGCCAAACCGGACCTGGGCCCGCTCCCAGCACAAAGCGCCGAGGTATGCGAGCAGCGGCAATCTCCCGCGCCTGGGCTCGGCTCCGTTTCGGCGCGCGCTGTCAATCCGCGGACAAGCACGCGGCTGGGCGGCCGGATAATTGACTCGTTGCGGCGCTTCGGCCCGCCGCTCGGGAGAAAGGAACAACGCCCGATTCGCGTTTCGGCGCCAAACGGAAGGAACGAGGGCAAAGAGCGCCGAGGGGGGTGGACTGAGAGACAAACGAGACCGGGTCACGGCGGCCCGATCTGGGCCTGCGGCGCGGAGTCAGTCGGTTAGCCAAACCGGTCATTCGGCGGCGGGCCCCTCCCCGAGCGTCAAGAGGCGCCGCGGCCAGCGTCTCGAGACGCAGGCCCCGGCGGGCGCCCGGTTCCGCGTTTACGCGCGCTCTCCGCAACGAGCCGGAAGCGAAACGCCGCCCTACATTCTGACAGGCGCGGCATTCAATCGCGCACACGGCAGAAATGAAGAAACGGCATGCCCTTTGCGGGAAAGGAGGCGGGATACTAGGCTTGCGAAACGCCATCAGATATAACCTGCCCCGTGGCAACAGTGCCCTTTTGACAACACGAGCGACTGTGTGTATGTGTATACGAGCCAGGCACCACCCGTGCAACCGAACAGACACGGAGAGAAAGCTCATCGTGCGAGCCAACCGCACGGTCGCAGAGGCACGTACCCTTTCGACTGCGAAGTGCGTTGCCCATCCAACTGCCGGGTGCACCAATGGGCCTGCGGCTCTTCAGGCACTGTCGCCGGTGTCGCAGCGCCGCTGTCTCCAGGTGCGGAGACCTAACAGCGCCAGAGGTGACCGCTGGCCCTTATCGGGCGTCTCGTCCAATCTCGCTGCCCAACAACGACTATCTCGCGGTCCACGGTGCAGAACGCTATCGCACGGGTTCTGTTTTTGTGGCCCGAGCTGCTGCCGCCGCATGAGCAGACAATTAGAGGGCAGCGAGCATTGCAGGCCCACTCGAGATACCGTCAAGGCGGACCACTTATACTATCAAACGTCGATTCCCAACAAGCAGGGGCAACTTTGCGGTAAGCGCAACGTCACTGATATATCTGGTGCAAGGGCAAGCCGCGCAGCTCCCGAAGTCTTCCAGTGCCCTCCGGAAGACCGTGCCTTTACACGCAGCCAATTAGAAAAGGTCGGCTCCCGAACGTAATTGTACCTCCGTTAAAGCACCTACAATCCACCAAAGACAAAAGTGTTGGCGGAACAGCAGACCTCGCGGACAGACACCTTCTCAAGGATGCGCTTCAACGGCCCAGCGAGCGCCGTGAGGCCGGCAAGCTCCGAGTGGTAATTTATGCACTGCACGCAGTCTCGACGTGCCCGGCTGGGCTAATGACGCGACGGTGTTTCGAGCAGAGGCGTCTTTCCTGCACGCTCGCTCCGCGCGACTCTGTCTGGTACGCGAACAGCGCCAAGTTGCGACCCAGTGCCAATAAATAGGACGAGTAAATTCGGGCCGCAGATAGGGCGGAAATCGACTGGAACGAGACGACGGAGGCCCAGTGGACGCGAGCAGTGCCGCCGGCGGACGACAGGTGACGCCCCGAGGATCATTCCGAGGCTTGGGGTGCGACTTCGCGCGGGCCGCCACCCGGAAAAGACGCCCGACCGCCGAACACGCCCCGGGCGGGCACGCACAAAGCGCCGCTCGGCTGTCGAGCGGCCGTGCCACACCGCCTGGAGCACGCGACACGAGCACTGCACCGCCGGAGCAGGGCAGTCTAGCTCTTCCTGGTCGGCCTCCCGGAGGAAGGAGCTCTGGCAGTGCCTTCCCAGAGACACAAATCTGGGCCAGTAGGTGCGCGGCTGGTGAGCGCTGTACGGAACGCACTGCCGCCAAGCACCACTGTGCCCCGTTTGGATATTCTGGACCCAGTGGGCTTCTCACAGACAAAGCACGTTCGAATACATCGAAGGCTGACGCTTCCTAAAACACAAATTACTGCTCACTAGCAGCTGTATCGCGCGCTCTGAATGCGCTCTAAACGAGCTGCCTGACTATTCCACGAATGCAGCGATACCAACAAATGGCAGTTCCGCGGCTGCGTCAAAAAAGGGCCCCGAGTTCCAGCGGTGCACGACCCGTCGTACGGCAGCGCAAGACTGCGAAACAAAACCCGCGCGCACGGTACAATGTAAAAGCACCCTTCCGTACGAATCAATCGACACAAAAAGACTGCTGCTCCGATGTAACGCCAACTCGCCGGCAGCCGTCATGTCCTCACCCAAAACCGACGCATTCCTCGACACGGGGCGCACAAAAATTTGGGCATTGGCAGAGTGAGCGAGGGTAGGAAGCGATACAAGCGGAGGTTTCAAGCGAAGGGACGAAAATATCCAGACAAGCAGCGGCCGCTCCCCGGACATGCAAAAAGGGCCGCCCTGCCCGCGCGCGAGAAAAGGAGAGGGGGCTAATAGCCGCGCAAACGACAGCACCGCCAGAGGGAGCCGCGCAAGGGCAGCTCGCGGCGGCGACGATTAAGACAGCGCGCGCGGAAGGCCGGCGCAAACAAAAATGCAAACCAGAGGCGCCGTCAAGCGCGCATCTCCGCGCGCAGGAAGCCGGCCGAGGGCAGACAGGCACGGAGGAAGGCTGGCCGACTCGCGATTTCGCGGGTCGCGGAGGAGACGACGACAAAAGGCGCGCGCCAAGGACAAAGAGTAGCGAGTCAGTCGGCCGAAGGGGGGCAGACAAAAGGCCCCCAAAGCGCAGAAGCCCGCAACCGATCTGCACAGGCTACCGATGGTGGAGCACGCAGCGAACGACGCTCGAATGCGGACGTGGCTGACGCACCGTGAGGAGCGACAAGCTGGAACGCACTGCACGCCAACAGGGCAGCGAGAAAATCGCAGGCGCCAAGGGAGGGGGCGGCCAGTTTTCGGAAGCAGCGCAAAAAAAGGTATGCGCGCAGCGTGAATGGGAGGAGACGCAAAGGGTCGCCGTTTGCTGAAGTATGGAATGAGAGGCAGTGACCATATAGTCCGGAGCAACTCAACAACGAAGGGACGGATGCTCCTCACAGGAGGCCCTGCAGCCAATGGCGTAGACCGATTGTCACGACGCCGCGGTTAATCCGATTAAACCGCGGCCAACCCTCCTCCATCTGCCACCCGCTGCGATTTAACGGGATTCACGACGTCATGAGAACCGCTGGAAGCCATTGGCTGGAGGGTCTCCTTTGAGGGGCATTTGCCGCTTCGGTCTAGAGTTACACCCCACTACAGACATTACCCGACGTCCGCCCCTTTTCGATAGAGGTGCTTTCGGTCTCAGAACAAAAAAGGTAAAACTGTCTCGGCGACGCACCTCTTTGTTTAGACACCCTATTTGCCGCTGCAAACGTCTTCGCTGGGAGACTTGACGCCAAGGAAGCCGTGTCGTTTCCAATAGCAAGTAGTATGGACCACGAGGAAGCGCCGAGTGTTCAGTTGTCCCGAAACATGCCCCACCGCCAGGGCCGCGAGTCTGGGCACATAGAAGGGCGCTCGGTGCGTGCCACGTTCCGGAGGCGCCAGCGGGGGGCCCACAGCATTGTCTATGGCTTGCCGAAATTGCGGACCGGACCAGATCGACCCCAGTGCCGCATTCTCAAATCAATCCTGACAGGAAAGTCTTCCCTTCGCGCCGCACCAGCATCGCGCTTCGATTGGTGCCCGAGCTGTTTGGGCACTGCACGAGTGCCTCGGGGCGATTCGGAGACCAAGCAACGGGCAGTGTAGCGGTGCTGCAAGTGGCCTAATGCCGGCATCGAAACGAACTACGGTCAGACCGGAGCACAAGCATCACGGCGCGCCGGCTGGTTCCCGAGTAGCGTCCAACGACGCTCCTCCGCGCACCAGCCGAAGCGCTCTGCTGGTGGGGCGCGTGTGTGCTGGTGGTAGAGCGGAATATGGAACGCGATACCATCTAAAACTCGGATATGAGTGAGTCCCAGCGTGGGCCCGCCACCGTTTATTCTGCGAAGCCACAGTCGATCTGCGCTTACCAGCTCGTAGCTGAACGCAACGTCCGGTGGTCAGAGCAACCTAGAAAAAAGCGCCCAACGCAACGAAATCCAGGCCATGCCTTTTCTTTTCAACGGTAGATCAGTTTCCAGTGGAGCACCGGTGACGCAAGGGCGGAGATACGCCGGTGGCAGCCCTCATTGCTGGAAAACAACCACTCGGAGGACAACCTCACAGCCGCCTGCAGCGCGCGGTGGGGTATCACGCCGGAGATGAACGCGACCTCGACGCAAGGCACGGGAGACGCGATAACAGGGTCGTGATTTCCCCTTGTCCCCTGCTTTGTGCAAGTCACTCTGGCCTTGCCCCATTGTCTCTGTGCCCAGAAAAACATTGGCACGCTAAGACGACGGGCAACGCGGTTGGCGCACCTGGCAGAGTCGCACAATAATGGGCATCCTCGGGTGCAGTGGCGACAGCAGCGACCCGCGCGTGGACACGAATGGGCATGCGAGACAAGGGAGCCTTAAAACTGATGCGTCGAAAAAAACGAACCTCCATTTCGGCGCGAAAAGTTGCGCAGAAACGCAGGCAGATCTGCAGCGGACAAGACGCACAGCTTGAGAGTTTTAGCACGGCGGTAACGTAATGGCGCTGACGTAAACCGGTTTGCAGGATTCCAGCCGCGCGCCCCGCCTTGCTCCACATCTTGCAACTGCGCGTGAAAAGCAAGGCGTCCGTCAAACCGGTAAGGTCTGCGAACATGCGTCCGTTGTGATAAAACTCTCCAGCAGTACCCCAATCCGATGATAACGCCTGCCAGTTGCCACGTTCCTGTCTTTTGCAATGGCTAGAGAGACCAGACGTTCCGTTTCGTAGCGCTGCATCTGAGGGCCTAATTTCCCTCCATGACCTGACCTTCAGTTTCAGAGAAAACTAAACGCTTCCAGTCCCACAACGCATCCTCTCCTCATTCTTCCCTGCCTTCAGTGAGAAAAAGAATGAGGAGAATCCGCATATCTTTCACCATCTTTGCAATGCCTGCAATAAGCTGCATGCCAAATTCCAAGGGTGGCCTGTACATTGCAGGCAGGGACAACTGACAGTGGAGCAAGCGTACATTTGCACGTGCCCCCCATCGGTGTGGAGGCAGCAAATGAAAGCAATAGTTTTACTCACGGCAATATTCTCTTACTACTCCAGCCCAAACTGATGAAGACTGCTCATCCAGTTTCTCACCGTGAAAAATCTCACTGCACTGAGCGAAAGGACGGGGGCCAGTTCGCGTACGGCATTTTTTTTTTTTGTTACTTGACATCGTAGAGTTTTAGCTTAGCGGGGACATACTACCGCGCATGCACAGCAGAAGATGGGCACCAACACCTGGCGACTATGTAAAAGTCTTAAAGCAATTTTAGCATAGGAGAGACGTAGGCGTAACCAAACCACACAGGTTCCAGCTGCGCATACGCCGTGGCAGGCGCGCGTCCCTACCTGCCCACTGCGCATACACGGCTGCGCTGTGCTAATATTCTCTCGAAATGTTTCCTTGCGATTGATCCGCACCTTAGGAAGGCCGCTGTTCGGCCGTGTCACAGCGGCCGCAAGCAAAGGAACCACCGTTACCTTTAGAGAAGAACAGCCCGGTATTCAAGGAATATCCCAAGGGTGGTACTCACCTGCAAGAGAGAGAAAGAAATGCGTTACAAACTCGTTGCCTCGAACACACTCGGTCTCATATTACAACCAATGCGCTCGGGGTTTGCAACGGATAACGACGCTGCGCTTATAGTGCCCCGTGGGAAGTGATTTCCTTCAGATACCACGCGAACACTTGTCGGTTTTCACGCGCCCCAGCAGCACTGCGCGCTACGAAGCACGCCGAAACTCACTGCCAAAAATATCATTACGCGAGGGTTCTCCATTTCGGCAATACCCCTGCATCACTGTTTGCATAGTCACAGCTAAAAACTTAAACCGATTACTACAAAAAAGTTCGTTCCCACCCCAACAATGAGTCATGGCGCGCTAGGAACACCTTAATGCCAACAGGTTTCCCGTAAATCTTTTCACGTGCAGTCGACATGCGCTGCAGGTTACTCGTTGCAAAAGGTGCACTAAAGAGGACTTTGAGCTGGTATTTTTACCGCGGAAACTCGGTCTGCACGCTCCGAGCATTCTTAGAAGCTTGAAATCATTGTCCTGTGCAGCCGATTTCCCTGTTAAATCGAATTAAACGTCCCGGTTCCCGCTTTTTTTTTTGTTCTGAACTTACCCCCAAAAAGAGGAGGAGTCAGCCAACGCGTGGAGTGCTTTTCATCCAGCTGCGTGGCGGCTTGCCGCTATGCCATCGGCGGAGTCATATGAAGCGATCGGCGAAAGCAAGGAGCCCACGCGTATTTTTATATTTCCACGGGCCTCATTTGCGGCTATGTAGTCTGCGACTGAAACTATTTATTCGCGGAAACCTTAAAACGAACAAAATAAAAGCGAAAGCGAAGCTGCAATGCGGCTGGATGAAATGAACTCCACGCGTTGGCTGACTCCTCCTCTTTTCAGAGGTGAGTTCAGAACAAAAAAAAAAGGCGGGAACCGGGATGTTCAATTCGATTTAACAGGAAAATCGGCCGCACAGGGTGATAATTCGAGGTTTCTAAGAATGCTCGGAGAGTGTAGATAGAGTTCTCGCGGGTAAGAAGGCGACTTCACGTCCCTCTCTAGCGCACCTTTAGGACAAGGTGAGAGTGAACGTCCCCGCTCACGGGACGGCCTCGGGAACCTGTGGCTTACTGAGCTGCGCCAATGATGATCAAACATTCACTCGACCGCGGGGCAACCACCCGCAATCGAACATTATTCCGCGGCTAGCTGCAACAGCTGGGCACACGCGCAGACGGCCCGAGCCGAGCGCCGATGCCGGAGGAGCGCGGACAGCAAGCGCAGCAGTGAGGGTGCGCTCGGGGTCCCGGGGGCCACAGCGGGAAGCAAGCCCGTGCAGCTGGCGCGCAAAGCGTGACCCGCGCCCAGTGCCAGCCATCGGCGTCGCGGCCCGGCGAGCAGCGCGCGCCAGTGCAGTACCCGTCGCCGAAGAGCGCGGCCGGCCGGGAACCGGTAAAGGGACGCGGGGCCCGTTCGATCAGATTGGGCGCCTCTTCTTCCACCCCCTCGTGCCCTTGGCTGCGCGGTTACGTCGCGGCGATTCCCAGGAAAGAGCCCGCTTCTCCCTCGCCGTGTCGTTAACCTTGCGCAGCTTCTCTCTCGGACGCCGCGAGCACGCTCGTCCCAGATTCGGGGGCCCCCCTCGCGCGATCGCCGCCTGGCTATAAAAAGACGCCCAGATGCGGGCGGAAAAGCACGAAAAAGGACGCCCAGTCGGCCCGATAGAGAGACAATGGGGGCAAAACGAGGACGCCTTCCGGGCACAGCCGCCACGACCCGTGATGGCAGGGGCTCGACGACAGGCGGAAGCTGCCAGAGGACTACACGGGGAAAGCAGCCCAAACGCGAGGTGGGCACCGAGCGAAATCGACCGGGTGCAAGCGGGCGACACCGCGGACCATACAGTTTCTCAGACTCGTGCGACTCGCGCTTATCCGAGCAAAATCGCAGAGCGCCGTGTTACGCACGCAAGGAATCGCTCGGCCCGCTCACAAAGACGAGTGGGGGGGGGGGGGGGGGGGGGGGGGGGCAAACGAGCGCCGCCGAGAGCGGAGGCGTCGAAACAAAAGGCACCAGAGAGCGACGCGCTTTGCTGCGTCTCTCGCGGGCATCCCGGGCTGCGGATTACGCGCGGCCGTCGGGAGATTTTCCCGGGGATACGCGCTTTCTTCTCGTGGAAAAGGGGCCCCCGACCGGCGCACACGGCAGGCGGCTAAATCGGGCCCCACCGCGTAGGGGGGTGGGTAGTCACGGGCGAGGCTGGCCAGACAGTTTCCAGCGGCGCGCTTATGCAAATGCGCGCACTAAGGAGGATCCGTGCGACGCATTCAGAGCGTGACAGCGACGAGCCATTTCCCTTTCGAGTGCGCGTCTCGCTTTTCTTTTCCCCGTGGAGAAACACAAAACGCGCGGTCCGCCATTTTCGGCGTTCTTCCGTAAACAATATACTTCGCGCACGAATCAGACCGCGAAGCACCGAGGCGGCCGATCCGGTCGTTCACCTGCCCCCCCCCCCCCCTTTCTTCTCTGGATTCAAGGCCTGCCGGCCGTCAATGGCTCGATGACAAATGGCTCGGCTGACCTAGAGAGCGGCGCACGATCAACGGAAAGCGCGCGCCGCACGAGTGTGTACGCGTATACGGCCGCTTCCGACACGCCCCACGGCTGCCCGCCGCCGAG